>NC_139967.1:32242974-32595474 GCF_963993115.1 Abramis brama | reverse complement strand
CATACTTTTGTTAGGCAAAGATGCATTAAATTGATCAAAAGTGACACTGAAAACATGTATAAATTGATGTTGCAAAAGATTTATATTTCAAATAAATGCTGTTCTTTTAAACCTTTTGCTCGTAAACAAATCCTGAAAAAAAAAAAAAGCTAAGCAGCACAACTGTTTACATAATTGATGATAATAAGAAATTATTGACTTTTCTGACTACATAAACTCACTATTGTGAGATATAAAATCGCAAGTTACAAAGTCTGATTATGATAAGAAAGTTAGCTCACAATTGACATTTTCTCGCAATTTTGACATTATTTCTCAGAATTGCAAGTTCATATTTAGCAATACGGACTTTATATCTCACGGTTGCGAATTCTGAGAAACAAAAGTCAATAATTATTATTATTTATTTTTAATCAGTGGTGGAAACAAGCTTCCGTAAGCTTAAGAGACTTTTCAAAAACATAAGAAAAACTTACCAACCCCAAACTTTTGAATGGTAGTGTAGAACTACTTGACTTACTCCCAAAACTGAAGTTCCTGTATAAAACTGGCGCCTTCAGTCATCATCATTTTTTTTCAGGATCTGAAACCCAATAATTTGCTACTGGATGAGAATGGAGTCCTGAAGCTTGCGGATTTTGGCTTAGCCAAAGCATTTGGAAGCCCGAACAGAGTGTATACACATCAAGTTGTTACAAGGTTTGTAGAAATCTCTGATAATTCTGATGTGTTAACATTTACTAAATGATTTTCTTTATTATGCTATTGTTCGATTTTTTTTTTTTCATGTTGTGTGGTACTTCTCAGATGGTATCGCGCCCCAGAGCTGCTCTTCGGTGCCAGGATGTATGGTGTGGGTGTGGACATGTGGGCAGTTGGCTGCATTCTTGCTGAGCTTTTACTCAGGGTGAGGATCTTTGTACAGTGTTTGTAAAGCCATTTGGCTCTTTTGAAAACCAATCAGACCATTAACATGTATTTTAAAGTCAGCATGAAATGGAAGTTGCGATAGTTCTTCTCTATTGCGACGGGACCTCCGAGTAAAACGGCTTCTCAAACAAGAAAAAATGTGGGGCGGGACTTGATTTTGTCCATTGGGAATTGATTGGATTGTTGTGGTTTGCTATTGCTGTGATCAGAGGTGGACGAAGTACACAACTTCCTTACTTGAGTGAAAGTATAGATACTACTGGTCAAATATTACTCCGTTACAAGTAAAAGTTGTAAAGACTGATTCTTACTTAAGTAAAAGTACAGAAGTACTCGTTTTTAAAAATACTTAAGTATCAAAAGTAAAAAGTAAATGTCAGTGCATTGTTTTATTAGTGTTGTATGTAATACTTAAAGTACCGTATGCCTCTGAATCTACGCCTGCCTACCTACCCTCATATCAATATCACATTTATTTCTAGAACACAGTTCCAGTAGTGGGATTGAATGTGAGATTGAATAAGTCACTCAATAACGTCCACAATGGTTTCGGACACCCAAATGGCTGTTCCCTCAAATAGTGCCCTATTTAAAGTTTTTTGGCTTTTAGTATGAATATGTTAGCCTTACTGTTATCTATAAGCTAGTGTGCTCCAAAAAAGTGACAAAAGTCGCATTTAGAAGACCAAACCCAACATTGAAAATGAAAATCAGGTTTATGTCAGAATCCAATGTCAGATTGACGTTGATCTCCAACGTTGGACAGACGTTGTATTGTGGTTGAAAATGAAAATCGGGTTGACGTCAGAAACCAACATCAGTCGGGTTCTGACGTCAACCCTACTTTTATTTTCAATCAATATCCAACGTAAATCTGACGTCGGGTTCTGATGTCAATCAGATGCAGGGTTCTGACGTCAATCCGACTTTCATTTCCAACCAAAATGCAACCCCTGCAACCAAAATCATCCACTGACTGATGTTACTTTCTACTCAAGGACCTTGACAGAATTGTAGTGGAGTAAAAAGTATGATATTTGTCTTTCAAATGTAGTGAAGTTAAAGTAAAAAGTTTCCAGAAAAAATAATACTCAAGTAAAGTACAGATACTCAAAAAGTGTACTTAAGTACAGTACTCAAGTACATGTACTTTGTTACTGTCCACCTCTGGCTGTGATGTCATGTGAGTGACAGGTTGTCCCGCCCTCGCGCCAGTAAATGCATCATCAGAGAACAGATTGCTGTTCTGTTGCTGCATGAGGGAGGGGAAGTTATTATGGTTAAAGATTACGAGGAACCAAATAAAAAAATTATGAACATGAAATTTAAAAAAACATAATAATGTGCATGGATAGATCATTCATAATACTGCAATATACCATAAAAAAACAAGAATTGGTCATTTTGATTTAATGGTGACTTTAAGAATGATTTGTTCTTGTATTTTAGTTGCCATTTTTGGCTGGAGATTCAGACTTGGACCAGCTGACGAAGATATTCGAAGCTTTGGGAACACCAACAGAGGACACATGGCCTGTGAGTTGTAATGAGAGTAAAAATTGTTCATTTCCACGTGATAGCAAAGCATCAAGGTCTGTTCACACCTATAACGATAACTATTTTAGCATCCACACCATCGCACAATTACACTGTTTATTTTACGGTGCAGTTATGTTGTCAATGCTCAAGCTCTTTAAAGCAAGATAGATTATGATTGGCTGTCAATGTTTTATCATTCATCAGGTGAAAAAAAAATCAGATTTTTTGTTATCATAGTTGTGGTCTGGACTCTGCTGTTCTTTTAAATTTAGAACGATTTTTAAAAATATACCTTGATTACTTTATTTTATGCACTTGCATGTACTTACAGTGTAGTTTCCTAAGAAAGGACTGGTTAATATAAGGTAAATACATGGGTTAAGGTTAGGTTTAGGGGTAGGTTCAGGGTAAGTACCTGTTATTACCAAGTTATTGTAATAAATATAAGTACATAATATGTACATGGGGAACAGGAATGTAAAATAAGGTGCTACCTATATCTTTATCGTTCTTGGTGTGACTGGGCATTTACTTGAGATACTATGAAAGGACATATCATTAATGTTTCATATGTCCAATCTTTGAGACTTTGAGAAATCTGTGTGTCTAAATGAGTTAGAATCATTGATTTGTGCCGGTTGTTGTTTCAGGGGATGTCCAGTCTCCCAGACTATGTGTCATTTAAACTATTTCCTGGCACGCCACTGGAGCACATTTTCAGCGCAGCTGGCGATGACCTTCTGGAGCTCCTGAAGGGGTTATTCACCTTTAACCCCTGCACACGCACTACAGCTTCACAGGTGCCAATAACCGGGTTGCAGTTTAATCAACTTGATCTTAATGCTTAGAGCTAATCTACATTTAGAGAGAGTGAACAAATGTACACTTTCATTTCAGGCTTTGAAGATGAGGTATTTCAGCAATAGGCCAGGACCAACCCCGGGACCACAGCTTCCCAGACCAAACTCCTCAACAGAAGTCCTGAAAGAAAAAGAAAACCTGATGATTGGAATCAAGAGAAAACGTGACAGTATTGAACAGGGTGAAAAAAACATGCACAAACACTTGATAAATGCATCTGATAGCGTGTTTCTTTCTTTAATGGAAATATCGGTGTTGTTTATATCAGACAGTGTTCCAAGGAAAATGCTTATTTGTTCAGAATAATCAATTCCAGTGCTGCTTAACATATAAAGATCAACAGATAAATGGAAATTGTTACTCTGTTTAGATTACACTGAGATATAATGGATATGGATAATGTACAATGAAAATGGTGTCCCACATGGTCATAAATGTTTTTATTTTTATTTTTACTATTCCATTTCTTAGGTACCCTTAAAAAGAAACTGGTGTTCTGAGTGATTTGGATGCTGTTTTCTTCCACCGGTCCTGCATGAATGGAAAGGAACGTATTTATGTGTCAATCGGTTTTTCAGTTATTTTTTTATGTGCTATAAATATTAAATTATAGAAAAATGTAGTTTTGCCTGTTGTCTGTTTTAATTAGTTATGCACATCACCCCCATTTACAGTGAGGAAAATAAGAATTTGAACACCCTGCTATTTTGCAAGTTCTCCCACTTAGAAATCATGGAGGGGTCTGAAATTGTCATCGTAGGTGCATGTCCACTGTGAGAGACATAATCTAAAAAAAAAATCCAGAAATCACAATGTATAATTTAACTATTTATTTGTATGATACAGCTGCAAATAAGTATTTGAACACCTGAGAAAATCAATGTTAATATTTGGTACAGTAGCCTTTGTTTGCAATTACAGAGGTCAAATGTTTTCTGTAGTTTTTCACCAGGTTTGCACACACTGCAGGAGGGATTTTGGCCCACTCCTCCACACAGATCTTCTCTAGATCAGTCAGGTTTCTGGGCTGTCGCTGAGAAACACGGAGTTTGAGCTCCCTCTAAAGATTCTCTATTGGGTTTAGGTCTGGAGACTGGCTAGGCCACGCCAGAACCTTGATATGCTTCTTACAGAGCCACTCCTTGGTTATCCTGGCTGTGTGCTTCGGGTCATTGTCATGTTGGAAGACCCAGCCTCGACCCATCTTCAATGCTCTAACTGAGGGAAGGAGGTTGTTCCCCAAAATCTCGCAATACATGGCCCCGGTCATCCTCTCCTTAATACAGTGCAGTCGCCCTGTCCCATGTGCAGAAAAACACCCCCAAAGCATGCTACCACCCCCATGCTTCACAGTAGGGATGGTGTTCTTGGGATGGTACTCATCATTCTTATTCCTCCAAACACGTTTAATGGAATTATGACCAAAAAGTTCTATTTTGGTCTCATCTGACCACATGACTTTCTCCCATGACTCCTCTGGATCATCCAAATGGTCATTGGCAAACTTAAGACGGGCCTTGACATGTGCTGGTTTAAGCAGGGGAACCTTCCGTGCCATGCATGATTTCAAACCATGACGTCTTAGTGTATTACCAACAGTAACCTTGGAAACGGTGGTCCCAGCTCTTTTCAGGTCATTGACCAGCTCCTCCCGTGTAGTTCTGGGCTGATTTCTCACCTTTCTTAGGATCATTGAGACCCCACGAGGTGAGATCTTGCATGGAGCCCCAGTCCGAGGGAGATTGACAGTCATGTTTAGCTTCTTCCATTTTCTAATGATTGCTCCAACAGTGGACCTTTTTTCACCAAGCTGCCTGGCAATTTCCCCGTAGCCCTTTCCAGCCTTGTGGAGGTGTACAATTTTGTCTCTAGTGTCTTTGGACAGCTCTTTGGTCTTGGCCATGTTAGTAGTTGGATTCTTACTGATTGTATGGGGTGGACAGGTGTCTTTATGCAGCTAACGACCTCAAACAGGTGCATCTAATTTAGGATAATAAATGGAGTGGAGGTGGACATTTTAAAGGCAGACTAACAGGTCTTTGAGGGTCAGAATTCTAGCTGATAGACAGGTGTTCAAATACTTATTTGCAGCTGTATCATACAAATAGATAGTTAAAAAATGATATATTGTGATTTCTGGATTATTTTTTTTTAGATTATGTCTCTCACAGTGGACATGCACCTACGATGACAATTTCAGACCCCTCCATGATTTCCAAGTGGGAGAACTTGCAAAATAGCAGGGTGTTCAAATACTTATTTTCCTCACTGTATGTCACAAAGTATATTCAGTAATCATTTTAGCATTTACAAAAAGCATATACAATACATTTTCGTAATATTAGTACGAAATTTGAGTAATAATTTTTAAAAAATACACTAGTTTTATAATAAAAATTAAAACTAATTTTAATAAGCTATGCTTTTAAGGATTTAATGTCTAGTTAATGGTTTGCAGATTGGTCTGTCCAGTGTTCTTTGAGGCAGTTTGGCTTGTTTTGAAACCGCATCAGTAGTCCTGAGTGAGGTGCTGTTGTGTCACAGACCTGCCTGTGTCTTCTCTCTGCTCTGGAGAACATTGTGATATGTTGAGAGTTTAAGATTTACAGTTAGCATTTCTATAACCAAACACCATTTAAAACCCATTAGTATTACGTAAATTAAATAAATACAATATATCAACCTACATGTAGTCTATTGAACCCACTTACTGTTGAAAACAGATGTTGTCTGCAACTTGCATACTTTACACACGGTGTCAAACACAGTTAGGAGAGGCATTGTTTTGCTGTCACTGCCAGCCAACTGGAAAACGATTGTATGAGCAAATTCAAACCCTTACGAAAATTAACCATGGGTTTTATCTTGGTAAAAGTGTAGTAGCCTAACCATGTTTTTTTTTTGTTTTTTTGGCAGATTGATTATTTGTATAGCCACAGTTACTACACAGTTTTACTACAATGGTTAAACTATGGTTAGTGTAGCAAAACCATGGTTAATTTGTGTTTACCATGGTTTAACTTGTTTTTTATTTATTTTTATTTGTAGTAAATACTCCCACCCATCAACCGGTATACAACATGTAAACAATACAAGCAAACCCAGATTTTTGAAATAATCTAAAAAAACAACGATATCCAAATTAGAATAACAGATACATAGTTTAAACGTGTTCCTGTTCCCTAGAAAAAATGTGGCCCGGTCGGTCTACAATAGCGGCTTTAAATACATGTTTTTCATTGTCATTGTGTTCAAGGGAAATGCGAAATCTCACATTATGACGATAGCGGAAGTGATATACAGTGAGGACATTATTTGATTTGGATGCAATATCAATACTAAATTGGTTTAAACAACAAAGCACCAATGTAACCAAACACATCTGTGATTTCGGATTTATCTCGGTCATCATCTCGCAGACTTCCGGACGCAGCCACGCACTAGTCTTGGACACAGCTCATGCTCGCACACACGCGTCACACCACACAGTCTATTGTGAGCAGCGGCGCGCGTGCGGGACTGATCGAGGGAGCGCGAGAGCACAGCAGACACGAACCACGGTCGCGTATCTCACGAGCAAAACATTTGAATTGGATTAGTGTGTGTAAAGGAGGATTTGCCTCGCTGTCAGCATGTGTACCGCGTGTTGTGTGTCTCAGGTGAGTGATGCAATTACTGTACATCATGTAGAAACATCATCGTCGTGACTCGTGAACCGCGCGGAACACTCGGTTTCGCCTATTTAAATTATTTTCTATAGCATTTGATGCTGATGTACACGTATGCTTTAGAAAAAGTTTAATAATAAAAGTTCCGTTCTTTTAAAATGTTTGATTGTTGTATTTATTAATAAGTATGTCAGTTTCAAATAGTCTACACAAGCAGCTTTTTAGTGTCATCCTTGTTTGTTCTGTGTATCAGTTAACAACAGCCATGAGTTCTCGGTAGCAAATTTGCTTTGCATCATTTTTGCATGGATATAAAACATATTTTCATAAACTCCTTATTTTAGTCCAGTATTTATTTAACATAACTAATTATTTATTTATTTCAAACCCGACTATGAAGATGCTGTTGATGGGAAAATGCTTAAACCAGCCTAAGACGCTTTGATGGTCTCCCAGCCTGGTCGAACTGGTCTTGTTGACTGGTTTTAGATGGTTTTGTGTCATTTTTCAGCTAAACGCCAGTTTGGCTTGGCTGAAAGACCAGCACAACCCACATAAAACTAGCAAACCATCTTAGGCTGATTTAAGTTTTATCAGCAGGGTGATGGTTTCCTCTGACTTTATAAGATAATATGTTTCCATCAACTGTGGTGTCAGTGTTATCCAACCAGAATCGTATCATGACTTTTTCTAACGGTCAGGAAATTATGTCATCACTATGATTGATCATGTTTCATGCTCCTTTTGTCCTCATTTAACATTCTGGTAAGAACAAATATGTCCCTGACTCCCTGTCTGTCCTTGTTTCCAAACGAGTCACATTTGTAAATGAAATTTGATCAAATTAACCTAAATAAAACATGGTATTGGAGGACACTCCAACAGGAAACCTTTCAAGTCTAGATATGGAAAATGTGTGATACTGATAATGTAATTGTCTACTTCACATTCTCAGTGTACTAATTTCTCTGAGGGTCGTGTAGCCCCTTTGTACGTGGTGGCGTCCGCGGGTGGTCTTTTCATTTCCTGGTTGGATCCGTGTGGCTGCTTGTTTGCATAAGATTAGCAGTAAAAAGAGAGAGCCTTGCAGTCAGTGTTCAGCATCAATAGTGTTGTCTCATTAGTGCTAAGCTTGTCAGGAGCCAGTGGCCCCACAAATGTGTGGAGTCGGGGGGGATTGGCATCGCGTAGTCTCAGTGTTTGTTAACTAATTGCTATCATTAGATAACCCGCTTAGTTTAACTGTTGATTCAACTTTGACACTAATGTATTCCCTCTTTATGGCAACGACAACAGCATCGTTTATTAACATTTGTAGATTCCGTATTGAAATGAGCATTAAACAACCTCACAAGACAACACCAAATTCAATGCGCCTTCAGTTAAATGGTTGAAATCATGATACTGTCATAATATCAAAGCAATTAAAGAGGCATAAAACACACATGTTGGACAGTATCATTTAGCTGTGTTGTCCTTAACTTAAAGCGATAGTTCTCGCAATAATGTCATTATTTACTCATCCTCATGTTGTTCCAAACATGTATGACTGACCTTGTTTGGAACACATAAAAATCTATTTTGAAGAGTGTGTGTGTGTGTTTTTTTTTTTCTACTGTTTTTGTCAATACAATGAAAGTGAATGGGGTCCAAAACATAATTGGGGCCTACTGACTTTTTCACTGTAATAAACAAAAAAGAAAGCCAGTCATACATATTTGGAACAACATTCGAATGAGCCGCTTCACACTCGGCTGCACTGGGACGGTTTGCTATTTTTCTAATATTGTATAAGTATATATAAGTATAATATTAGTATTTTTCTAACATGCCTATCACCTCAAAGATGTTGATTCATCCACTGGGGTCATATGGATTACCGTTGTGATCGCTTTGTTTGGGTTTTGAAGCGTCACCTTTTGTGTTACTAATTCACCTGCATTATATGGACTCACACAGGCCCTGTTAACACTTGGTATTAAGATGTGTTTTGGTCTTTCAGATCACAAGTAGACAAAGGAGACACATTCCTGTTTGTACCTGGTGTTTTAATCCGTTGCTTTTGTCCACTTTCAACCACTTCTGTCCTGATTTCATTGAGGGGAGGTCCTATGGGTGGGTAAATGTTTGGGCTTTTGTAGACCTTTCGATTATGGACAAAATAAGCTTAAGCTTTGTCTAATTAAGCTTAGACAAAGGAGACTTAGACAAAGGAGACAAAATAAGCTTGTACAATTTACATATGAACACGACAGCAGAAAACAGAAAAACATACGTTTACGTTTCTGCTCTGACAGCCGCAAAACCACGCCGAAATGTGTGTTAGAAATCAGGAATGGTGAGAGAACATTGTGCTTGGTACATTTTTCATATTAAAACCAAACTTGGGTCTTCAGCCGAAAAAAGTTTAAATCCTGTCCGGCTAGCGCGCTTCCCATAATGTTTACGCAGTAGGTCATGCGGAGAGAAAGCGGTCTTTTGTGGCGATTCGAACGCATTTGACCACATGAACGTTTACACTGTGAAAGCAATCCAGTCGAATGTGTTTTCGACTATCTCTTGAAGTGGTTGAAAGTGGACAGAGATGGATTATTTTTCTAAAAATATTGGTTTGTGTTCAGTCTTGTAAATCTGGGAGGGCATAAGATAATTTTCATTGTTGGGTGAAGTATCTTTGAGACATCTAGCAACAGTTTGAAGAAATCTGATGTCAAGATGTGAAGCAGAATATCATGATGTTTTGTGGCATTTTGTTGTGTTCAAGCGTTTGAAAAGGTTTTTGTCTTTCGAATTTGTCTTTTTGTCTTGTTCTGCTGTGAAATGTTGTGTAAATCTAACTGATTTCTCCTTCAGATGTCTGGGTTTGAGTCATGGATGACTGTCCTATGAATCAGTCGTAATGATGCATTCTGCATAAAAAAGCTGATTTTATTGCCCAGTAATATTGTGCTGTGTAAACATTCATGGCTTAAGACAGTACTGGTGCAGCTTTGCACTGGAAGGGTCATTATCTCGTTTTCTGTTTGTAATTAATTGAGTGGCACACTGTTCTTGATCAGGCCTTGACATAACTTTGTAAGATCTGATTTGTCTGAACTCCCACATGAGAACTTTGTAAGATCTGATTTGTCTGAACTCCCTTATGAGAACTTTGTAAGATCTGATTTGTCTGAACTCCCTCATGAGAACTCCAATGACTGTGTAGCGTCTCAAATGTGCTGCTTGGTTTTTACTGATGAAAAGCCATGAAATAACACCAATCACATGAACCATCACCATAATAGGCCAAAACAAAATGTGCATTATACTATAGGAACAATTTATGTGGATTTTCACACGTTCCTCAAATCTCAGCTAGTGATTTTTTTCTTCTTCTAGTGACCTGAAAGGTGCCGTTTGTGGCAGGACTGTATTGACTTTGGGTAGCAGTGAGACATTCTGACCCTTCCACACTGCCTTTATGCATCTCTATCGCTCTCCCTCCATTACCATCTTAGAGGGTGTTTACTCTTGTCCCATGAGCCTTTGGGTTACTCTGTATTTGCAATTGAAAAAGCTGTCAAGCAATCGGCATCCATCCATCAACGTTGTGCCATGTGATTCTAGTTGGGAAGGTTTGACTCTTCAGTGTTACTATGGGCACTCTTCACACGGGAAAAAAGTACACAAAAAAGTGCTCACTTCAAACAGTGAAGTAATACATTTTTGCCTCAGCTGTACAATTGCCTGGCTAACAGACCCACAAAGCCGCTATTCATGACACGGAGACTATAGATTAATTGTCCGCTGAGTTTCGACATGATAGTACTTGAGCTCAGTGAAATAATGCGTCTTAATGTTCTTGGCCATTTGCAACATGCACCAAGGATCACTCAATCAAGGTTCGATACAATTCACGATACTATTGCAATACTTTAAGCCAAAAAAATAAATAAATAAATAAATTATTTTATTTCCTATTAAAAGTTAACAAAATGTACTGTTTGATAAAAAAAATTCTAAATTACATTAGGTAATGGGTAATTACATCTGCTTTTTTTTTCACCTGTGTTTTGATCTGGATTTATAGATGCTGCTAAATTTATAAAAAAAAATTACCTTGAATGTCATTGCTCTAATTTATTTTTTATATTTTTATATTTCATATTTTGTTCAAATGTTTAATATATCTGCTGTTCATAATGTTCATTTATTAGTGTGTTATATGATTAGAATGTTGTCCCGGTTTTAAAATAAAGCACAGCAATGATATTTGAGAGTGTTTCTCCCTTTTCAGGAAAAGTATCGAAAAAGTATCGAAATCGCAATACTTGACTTGGTATCGGTATTGAAACAATAATTTTGGTATCGTGACAACACTAGTCGGCAGCCATCTTCCTCTCGACCCCTATGTATCCCTATGCCTTTAGGTTTGGTGATAATAATGCCAATCTGAACACTAAGCGGACCAGGACTAAATGTTGTTGTTATTTTTGTTTTGTTTTTGGTCCAGACCAAACGAACCAAGCCAACCGAACTACAAGTGTGAACACACCCTTAGATTTTTTTAAATAGGAAATTCTGTGTGATAATTCCATTTTTCTGCAATTTGATCCATGTTTTCCACACCGTGGAAATTATAGGGCCCTAATCGAGCCAGTGCTTGAGTTAGCTTTTTCCCAAAAATCATACTACTGTCTTTGTCCAAACTCATTGCACATGTTTTGACTGCCTTATTTATTTATTTTTTCATTAAAGGAAGTAAAAGTAACTGTTTTTAGCAGCCAGCAGTTCTCTAATAGATTTAGATCTTTATTTTATGGTCAGCTTTTCTGCAGGGTGTAAACACAGCGGGACTACAAACAAACCTAGAATCTGTTTGCTACAACACAATGTTCTAACAACTTTTGGATGCAGTTTCATAAAGGTCCTCCACACACTTCTGTGGAGCTTGAGAAATTCGCAGTTCGAATTGTTAGGAAAACAATGTCCATAGGTTATTGTCCTTACCAGTAGTCTGTCACCTTTCACCCAGACCCCTGCTGGTTGCGGGAGAGGGTAAGAGAAGGGCTCTTTGTAGGGGGTTGAGAACTGTCTCCGGGGCAGGAGATGTGGGGGATGGTTTGTTTGCGAGAGGATGTAGAGTGCTGTCCCACTACTCGACCGGTGTTCACCAATGAGTGGGTCGGTGCTGTGGAGAAATGGGTCTGTCATTGGTCGGGGTCGTACGTGTTGACCACCTGCTGTCTGGAGAGGGGGATGTGTCCTCCTGATTTTTGGAGATAGTGTGCCTGCCTTTGATGTGCCGTTTACTGTCAAATTCATGAACCTTTAGGCTTCTAGTGCTTTCTAGAGGAATATCAGCATTATTGTCTTGATTTCTTAACTTTTAGGTTGTTGAAAAAAAGATCCCATTCCCAAAAAGTATATAAATTAGTGTGTTTTTGGATAACACCAAATAAAATATGAATGATTTCTTTAATATTGACAAATCATGTAATAAAATATTTGTATTAAACAAAACTCACTTCTGGGTAGATGATTTTGTACTTTATAAAATATGTTACATCACATAATATTATAATTATTATTAAAATAACCATAGGAGAATGGCAACAGAAAAAGTCATATAAATGGTATGATCTAGAAACCTAAATAAAAATACCTATATTACACATTTACATTATATTATACTGTATTTAGGGATGCACAATATATCAGCCACCATATCGGTATGTCTATTTTTAATATTATCATTATCGGCCCGATAAGAAAATTTGGCTGATATATTAAAGCCGATAAATAATGGATTATTTACTTTAGCTGAGACACTTCAGATGCGCACTGGTTGAAGTATGATTGAAATCACTTCCAAAAGGAAAATACAGTTAAGTGCAACATGTGAACCGCAAGTCTTTTAAATAGGCTACATAAAATTGCATGTTGGTTCATGGCTTTTAATGGTGAGATTAGTGTTTTTGTAATCAGGCTCTCAAAAAAAAAAAAAAAAAAAAAAAAAATATTTGGATTTGATTTATCTGACAATATATATCGGTTAAAGAATTATCGGTATCGGCCAATTTTTTCATATTGGTGCATCCCTAATTATATTTAAGCTATTATTTTAAACATTATAATATAAATAATTTGTTCAAGTTGTGAAATGATGGTAATGATGTGAAAAGCACCAAATGATTGAAGCTATTTTAGTAATATTATAAATATATACTGTAATACCTTTTTATTTTTATACATTTTATGTATTTATAACATCCTATAAGCATAAAAAGCATGTCATATTATCTCTATCGTCTCTTTCTCTGCTTGCATGATCTTGTCTACAAACTGTAAATGAAGAGATAAAATTTCCAGGGCTGTTTGTTGATACTGCATCCCCTCACTCTGATCTCAGAGCCTCATGTTATGTCTGTATCTTGCGTCATGTGATATAAGCTGCTTCATAGTAACAACAGCCCAGCTCTACTATTCCTTACAGCCAATAGGAATGAGGCATTTGTGCTGCTAAAGGGGATACCGACCAATAAGATGTTCAGAGTCCCTTCCAATGCTTTTCCTCAGTTTAACAGTACATTGGTTCTTTATCTTAAAAAGATTGTTTTGTCTTTGTCATTGGTTTACAGTAACGCTGCCTTTTTTATACTTTTAAATGTGCAAATGTGCTTTAAAATCCATTGTTTAATTGTAAATCATTGTAATGGTTTGTGAAGGGTTATTATTAAGCACCTGCATGTGTCCCGCTCACTCTTCTGATGTTTTTCTGCAGCTGGCCTGCTGCTGTGGATCGGCCGCCTGCTCCCTGTGCTGCGGCTGCTGTCCCAAGATCAAACAGTCCACCTCGACACGCTTCATGTACGCCCTCTTCTTCATGCTGGTCACGGTGACCTGTGTCATCATGATGTCCCCCACTGTGGAGACGGCAATGCGAGAACATGTGAGTCTTTGTTCAGAGCTTCTAAGTTTGCATTTTTTAGTATCAGGTTCCCTCATATATAAAGACCATTAAATCTGGTCTCAGGTCAGCAGCAGTGGGCGGCAAGTCATATAAACCTACTGGTTTGGTGTACTTCATTCATATTTTGTGGGCTGTTTCGGGGCTAAAATCTGCAGAATAGTGTAAAATGGGTTTAAATGTGTAAATCTGAGGTGAGAGTGCTGCGCTCTTGTTGGTAACTAAAAGAATTGTCAAGTTACTTAAAAACCAAAACATTAAAAAGTGAACACACAATAGGGCCAGGGATGTTTCTAATTTTGTGAATGACAGGCATTGAAAATCTGCGGTATTTTCAGTGGAGGTCTGTGGCCGTAGAGTCTGTGGGTTTGACGTCATTTTCTTGCTCAAACGATGCAATGAGTTTTATTACTGAAATTATATCAGTGTGCGGTTCGAATTTAATGGCAAAAACATGTCTTGTTGTAGACACATTTATATACCATGAGTGGAGTCAGATTCAAAAGCAAATTACTTCTATGTTGTGTTATGTTTATATACTGTATAATAAATAATAGTTTAACATCAAAATACATTACGAATATGGAAACATTTAAATTTGTGCCGAATGAGGGAGATATAGGCTACGTGAGCCCAACATCTGTTTCTGTTTCACTTTAAATGAATTTGTGTTTGCTTGACGTTTATATAGCTACTTTTTTTATTTTCATCCATGTTCTGTTCTGAATACTGTTAAATTTATAGGATTTGTTGTGGAGGGGAACTAAAATAGCCTATAGCTATGTTTATAGTTCTTATAATGTTTGGAAACATTTTGCTTTATTTAATGGTATTTTTTGGACTTATATGCGACAAAAACACAATTTTATTTGTGTGGTGTATTTTTAACCTTCCAGCAAACATTTTAATATATCTTTAAAAATGACTTAAATGACTTTTTAAACCGTTTAACTGATAGTATTAATCGGTCAAAATTCTTAGTGTCGGTTAACCAGTTAATTATGAGCATCCCTAATTTTATTTCAGTAACAGAATTTAAAATTTTAGTTTTACTTATTGGTAAAAACACTGCTTTTATGAGCCTTTAAAAAAATAATAATAATTCATTAAGGCTTACCACTGTGGATTTACTGGTTTGAATCAGTCTGAATTCATTAGAACAGATACTGAATCAACAGCTGACTCACCTACTGAACTCAGATGATCTTTTTCACTGATATCTGTCTTAAAATGAAGAAAGTTTTGCATATGTGTGGTTTGTGAAACTTAGAGCAGTGTCATTACTGACCAGCTGTTCTATAAAGATGCCAATTAAAAAAATAAAAAAAAACACAAAAAAACACAAAGTAAATCTGGATTCAAACTTCAGACTTTTGTGAATTTTGTGTTATACTTCTAACCACTAGGACACCATCATAGCGGTTTCTGAAGTCTATTTCCTTTTTCTATTTCTTCTATTGCGATTTTCTTGCTAGATAAATAAATGCTTACCTTACTAATAGAAGAACATTATGTCCTCTACTACCTGGATAGATCTTTTTAAAACCTTAGGGGACATTTACAGCATTTGTAGGGACAACATATATGCACATTCATTCATTAATTCAGTAAAGAAAAGGTCAATAGAGGGATCAAGGGTTTATTTGCAGGCAGGCCCATGCTATTCAAACAAACACAAAGGAGAGCTACATGACTCTTCTGCTTCAAAGCATGAAAGGAATGTAAGACTGAGTATCATAACATCTAACAAACACAGATGAACTCTTTCTGCATTTTGATTGTTCTGTAACTATCCAAAAAAAGGTTGAAATGCACTTAAAGGCTGAGTGTGTAACATGAGCTCAAGCTCTCTTTTTGTTTTCAGCACCACAATGAATGCTTACTGAGTAAATGCCATGAGTATAAAAACCCCGACACTAAAAAAGACCAGTGCAGTTATAAAAAACGCTGCCTCTCGGTGAGGCACAAAAGAACGGCCACTGAGGTGCCAAGACACAAAACGATTTACAGCTGTTGAAGCTTTTTCACAAATAGTAGTTTCAAATTTAAGAGCACATAAAATCCCCCCCTGGTGGTCTTTCGTGGTTACAACACACGGACAGAGCAAATGGGATGGGAAATGGTGCATTGCTGACAGAGGAACACCTTAACAACCTTATATTATATGATGGTCCATGTTATAATAATAGCAGTGCAATCCAGCGTTATAACAGGTCTACAAACTGTAGACTGTTGGGAACCTAAATATATTTTAGGAATTGACCAGTGCCTGTAGTTTGTGCCAGCTTTCTCTTCAAAACCACAAAAGAGAACCATAAATACTGGTTCGAATTTGACTGACGTCTTAGCTGGTCTCTGAGAAGTTAATATACTTACAGAAAGAAAAACATGGTAATTCCATGTTTTTGGACATGTGCAATAGTAATACTATAGTGTTCAGTACTTTGAAGTATGAATTTGAATATTATATCAGTAAGATTTTTATTTATTCTTGTGATGGTAAAGCTGAAACAGAATTTTCAGAATTCTTTGAATAGAAAGTTTGTAAGAACAGCATTTATTTGAAATAGAAATATTTTGTAACAAAACCTTTTGAACAGAAATATTTTTTCTTTGCTTGGCTTGTTATTCTAGGACTTTTTACTTGTATTAAAAACATATTCAGTCTTTGATAGAAAACAATGTTATTTCTTTGTTTAGTATTTGGGGTGTGTATATAAGTTGATCTTTCGACTTCCAGCGTGTATGGGTGTGTACACAGATCGGATTATGTTTAACTTTAGCCTTGCCCTGAGGCGACTGCATCTATTCTGTTGCTCAAAATGTAATTTTATCCCTGTATTGTTTTGTGCTTTTCTCAGATTCCTTTCTACACAGAAATGTGTCATCAGCTCAATGCGGGGGAGAACTGCAGTACCCTAGTGGGCTATTCGGCCGTATATAAAGTCTGTTTCGGCATGGCTTGCTTTTTCTTCTTCTTCTCCATGTTCACCATTCGTGTGCGAACCAGCACAGGATGCCGGGCAGCTGTTCACAACGGGTAAGCGGTCCACCCAGACACTTTTGAAGTGGTATTTACACTGGAAACAGTGCTTGTTCCTCCTCTGCTTTGCTCCGTGGCCCCTCTCGGCCCAGGTTCACAGGAGCTATAGGGACCACCGTGTGTATTGTTTGGCCTTCTGCCTCCATCTGTACTCTACTCCTATTGCTCCATTATTCCCCCACAACCAAAGCCCTGAATAGAGGTATTAATCTAAAACTCTGTCCAGAGGAAATGGCGCTCGGAGACGAGCTTTACCCCTATGAATGGGATGGTTTGGCCCCACATGAGAGCACTTCATGTTGCAATAATCAGATCTTTGTGTTGTATGCAAATGCTTGGTGAGGAAGTATATGGCGGAACTCAGTGTTTTATGCTGCTCTGCACATTCATGCAAGCCTTTAGAAAAAACAGGCACAAATCCCTTAATAAAAACCTCATTTAGATCTTCCTGAAACCACCCTAAGATGACATACTAACAAGGGTAAACAGGAAATCTTATACTAGATGGAAAGAGTCAAAATCCCAGAAAGACACTGTAGGAAAAGTATCATTTTCAAGACATATATTTAGTGTCTACCGTTCAAACATTAACATTTTGTTTTAAAGAGGTCTCTTATGCCCAGTAAGGCTGCATTTATTTGATAAAAAATACAGTAACCGTAATATTGTGAAATATTATTACGGATAAAATAACAGTTTTCTATTTTAATGCATTTTAAAATGTAATTTATTTCTGTGATGGTAAAGCTGAATTTTTACCAATTATTTTTGATTATTAATATTATCATTTTAATAATTTATTTCAAGCTTTAGTACAAGTATTTTATTTTTTAGACATGTTTTCTAGATAATATCACACTTAATATTGTTTTCAAACCTTATAAATATGTTCCCTTCATTCAGCATATTATGTCTTAAGCCTGTAACAGTTTCTCCTGTTTCTTTGTAGGTTCTGGTTCTTTAAGTTTGTGGCTTTGCTGGCCTGCTGTGCTGGCGGATTCTTTCTCCCAAATCAAGACACGTTTCTAGAAGGTTTAGTATGATCTGTTTTCATATACACGTTCTTTTTTTTTTTTCTAACGTGCGCTGCTATTGTTTCCGTGCACCCTAAAGAGGCTTGTTAGATTTTATTGAAACATTTTATTGAAGGAATTTTAAAGGAATGTGACACAAGAACATCTTGAGTTTAAACCCTATTATGCAAATCATATTAAGAGAACAGATGTTATCATTTTAGTGATATGCTTGAATTAGCACACTTTATTTAATGGACGTATATCTCAAATCTTTTAATAAACATACTGAGACAGTACCATTGTAATCAGATGGTACAGATGATAATACCATGGCACTGAATGAATTTCATAAATTTACTTTGTACCTTATATGTTACATTTAAAAACAACCTTTTAAAATATTGCATTATATTATAAACTATTACCTTAAATTGCTTATGTTACTTTTTTTTTATTGCATAACATGTGTTACCTTAAAGGTCAGTGTGCAAGAGAATATAATGTATGCTTTTACTGTTTATTAGCTCAAGTCCAAACGATTATCGCTGTTTGGTGTCTCGTTAAATGATTCGTGCTTCCTAATGTGTTTTTAGTACCTGGCTTTTAGCAGAAAGTATTGTTTGTTTTGTCATACAGTATCAGCCAGAGGGAAAGACCTTTGACTCATCTCTCTCTCTCTCTCTCTCTCTCTCTCTCTCTCTCTCTCTCTCTCTCTCTCTCTCTCTCTCTCTCTCTC
Source organism: Abramis brama (assembly GCF_963993115.1). Classification (NCBI taxonomy): domain Eukaryota; kingdom Metazoa; phylum Chordata; class Actinopteri; order Cypriniformes; family Leuciscidae; genus Abramis; species Abramis brama. Next base: position 32,576,732 of record NC_139967.1, on the reverse strand, counting down.
TCTCTCTCTCTCTCTCTCTCTCTCTCTCTCTCTCTCTCTCTCTCTCTCTCTCTCTCTCTCTCTCAGTCTGGCGTTATGTGGGGGCCACTGGAGGTTTCGTCTTCCTCATCATCCAGTTGATGCTTCTCGTCCAGTTTGCCCACAGATGGAATCAAAACTGGTGAGCCGACGTTTAGAATGTCCAAATAACTGTCTGTTTTTCCTTTCTTTTGCTCTTTTCATTCACCAAGTGGAAAACTTATTAGGCTCCAGTACTTTCCATCATCGTATCCAACTGTTTCTTTTGGTATGTAATTTGAATCCCTGCAACTGGAAATCATTAGGTCTGGGAATGGAGACTATAGTGTAATCTGATGGCGTTATTTCCACTGTCAGATAGGTTGCATAGTTGCCAGCCAGGGTGGTCCTAACATTATGCTGCTATAGCAAATGGGGACCTTTTAACACCAGGTTGAAAGATTTGGGGAAAGTTTTACTGTACTTGCTTCTTATTTTAGTCACTGGCACTGTGGAGGACAAAGTGTGAAGTACAAATCACATGGATGGTTGGGGTATTTGGTGTACTGATTCACTTCCACAACCTCCAGTTCCAACAACAAGCAGAGCAGGTTTCAGACCAGTAACAGTTAAAGCATTGCTTAGAGTTCTCATTCCAAGAACCAGAGCGTTTTGTTTCAGTGGGGAGTTTTCAAGATATGAAACATTTAAACTTTGAGACAGTCACGTTTTTTTTTTAAAGCAGAGCTCTCTGGGTGTGTTCATAAATAATGTGTGTTGTGGCGGTAGAGTATGGCCTTGTGTTTTGCTGTTGACATTATAGGGAGGAGAAAGAGAATAAGTAGGTTCTTGGCTGCTCTCCAGTCTGTGACAGGAAACCCATGGTAGAGCTCAATGTGCATCATAGTTTCCTCTTTACTCAACAAATGGAAGCCTCAGCACAAAAGGGCAGAAACACTCCAGACTGTCACTGGGAATTTTGTAATGCGTCAAATATGTCCCAAGAAGTAACTTTAATTTGACAAAACCGCCCTTTGGGGACATTTATGATTCAAATGTAGATAAAAATTATAATTTATATATATATATATATATATATATATATATATAATAAGAAGTGTGCACTAAAACTTTCCCCATTTTTTCATCATTTCTACATACTGTATTTGTTTCTTCATACACTTTTCTACATACTGTATTTGTTTCTTCACATGAAGAAACAAATACAGTATGTAGAAATTTTGAAGAAATTGGGGAAAGTTTTAATGCACACTTCTTATGTTATACAAAATAAGAAATAAAATTCATATATGAAATAATATGATAGGGTCTATCACATTATCAGGATTTTTTAATGAACAGAACGTTTTAAAGAACAGTATCTTTAAATATATACTATTTAAAAGAACTGTATTTTTATGAAATATGCAATATAATAAATGTCTCTACTGTCACTTTTGATCATTTTCATATTTCTTTCATTTATTTACAAAAATAACCCCAAACAGTAGTGTATACTTTTTGTAATAAAACAATATTTTATCACCATTATTTTAATTTTAGGTTGTGAAAATTCAGAAAAGCTGACTTTTAAGCGGTCATTTAGTCTGCAGAAATTATGTAATACAATCTTTATATGTTTGTGTATATATATATATATATGTGTGTGTATATATATATATATATATATATATATATATATATATATATATATATATATATATATGAAATATATGAAGAGACGGATCCAGTATTTCCTCATGGAGATGTTGAAATGAAGCAGACACTGGAGGGCTGCCCAGCAGATGGAAGTCACTGCTGTCATCACTTCTTATGTGAATTACTGAAACATTCCCTCACCCCACGCCTTCACGTATCTTCACTGCTCACTCAATCATAGTTATCATGCACGGATATGGTACATTTATGATAAAAGCATTCTACCGCTGAGAAAAACTTGTCATTTAACAGTGTCTCTTTATCCAAAGTGACTTACAGTTGATGAATTTCAGTAAAAGTCTCTTGGGGCAATCTTGGTTTAACAGCTGAAGGAACACAACAGTTACAGGCCATTAGTGAGAAGAACATCAGGGTCTCTAGTTGCTCACTGGTCCACCTTAGACTCAGCCTCAGATGGCACACCCACGAACCACCTGGTTAAGTGGAAACATTCTTTTTGTTGAAGATATTTAGTAGCAATATACAGTAAGATCTTATTAATTAATACTTTTATTCAGCAAGGATATAATAATTTGATCAAAATTGACAGTAAAGACATTAAGTACAATGTATAAAAGTCATAAAATCAAATTCAAATGTCATGGGACACTGAAGACTGGAGTAATGGCTACCCCATACCTGGATTTGAGATCTAGATCTGAAGGAATGTCTACAGTGAAGAGCTTTTGTCTCATGAAAGGAATTAACGTTGGTCATTATGGAAACGATCCAGCTGCATCTGTGTTCTTTAATTTGCGCGTCGTCATCAGTAGATTTTCTACTCCTATAGGCGCTATTTTGGAATTGCGCTGTAAATCTGGCCCATTATGTACATTATCATGATAATGAAGTTGAAAGACTTCATATAACAGACATTATGCAATTCTAACACACTTGTCTAATGTTAACCTGTTTAGAGACTTTTAAGATTTATAATGTTGTTTATTTTAATGTTTATTACCTCTTTGTACCTCCATTTTAAGTACTTTTTTCGTAATTGCAATTTTGGTAACACTTTATTTTACAGTGTCCTTGGCTTGTTTCATATGTTACACGTACTTATTGTATTAATAGTACATTATGCATAATTATTACATGCAACTAACCCTAAACCAAACCCTATTCTTAACCCAAACCCTATAGTATGTAAATGTTGTTAATTAGTATCACTCAGTACTTAAATATATAATTACACTGTAACAGGGACACCTTAAAAAGTGGGTTACACTTTATTTGGTAACACTTTATTTTACCGTGTCATGTAGTTACTATAGTAATAACTATAAATTATGCATAATTACATGCAACTAACCCTCAACCAAACCCTAATCCTAACCTAACCCTATAGTAAGTACATGTAGTTACTTAATATTACTCAGTACTTAAATGTCTAATTACATTGTAACAACGACACCTTAAAATAAAGTGTAACCCTTTATTTTAAGGTGTCAGTGTTACAGTGTAATTATACACTTAAGTACAGAGTAATAATAATTAACTACATGTACTTTACTATAGAGTTGGGTTCGGATTATATTTAGGGTTAGTTGCATGTAATTATGCACAATTTATAGTTATTACTATAGTAACTACATGTAACGTGTAATAAGGGCACTGTAAAATAAAGTGTTACCAAAAAGTATGACTGCAATTTTTTTTATAGACAGAGGGACAAAATTGTTTTCATCATGCCACAAAAGCTGAAGTTGTTTTGAACCCATGAGCATTCCTTTGAACCGTCTCTAATGTGTCCCTCCACAGGAGCTCAGGAGCCAAATATAATAAAATGTGGTATGCAGCACTGGCTTTTGTCACACTGGTGCTGTTCTCCATGGCAGTGGGAGCCATGGTGTTCATGATCAGGTTCTACACACACCCAGAAGCCTGCTTCCTCAACAAGCTCTTCCTGGGAGTCAACTGTGGCCTGTGCTTCGTCGTGTCCCTGCTGGCCATCTCGCCCTGCATTCAGACCTGTGAGTTTACCAAGATGCTTGGGCTTCAGTGACCTACTTTTTGTACTAAAAAGCAGATGTTTGTTTGATGTCAGGCAAACAAGTTTATTCATAGTGCCTGGAGCTGGAGCTTTTCCCATGTGTGTGCAAGCCGGAGAGTTTTATACAGTCAGTTATCATGGATTCTCACTAAACAGACCAACTTTAAAGAAGGTGAAACTGAGTAAGCAAGTAATTTAAAGATACACGTTGTAACTTTTGGCCCTCTAGCAGTTAAAAAACAAAACTGCATGCATTTTGCGGAAGAACTTTGTTTTGGTTGTGCTTCGGCTCTGAGCGACTGCGGATGAATATGGTTATCTTGCTTTAAGTAAAATGTTGTTTAAGGTTGGTATTTTTTATTGCATTTGTGACATTTTATCAGTTACCACAGACTGTGGATGAAGTTTGCAGAGCTTAACTCCATGTTAAGACATTACATGCTCAAACAGGGTCGGGAAGCTATCCTTTCACATCAGAGTCATTAAAAAACATGTGATGCTTAAGTGTAATGGTTATACATTTGTAACCATATATAATCTAAACATTTATTCATGGTGTTGCCTGCTAAACTTGTGATTTGTATTATTGTAAAAAGCATTTGCTGTTTGTTTTTACAAACTGAGCCAAGTCTAAATGGATATCTTTGGTAACAAATGTAAATACAAATTCTAAGTAGAGAAATTCTGGCTGAAACTGACAAGCTTATATTTACTAATTTATTTTATGTTATGGCCAATAACCAATAAATGGCCATTATTAAAAGTATATCATACTTTGTCTAAATTAAAAAATGAAACTTAAAACTAAAATCAACCGTTTTAAATGCTAAAAGTGATTATAGACATCACAGCATTATAATGTACAGTATGAAAATGGAGAGGATATTGTATATTCATATATTGTGATTTGTTAAATATTACATTAAAGTGTTATTAAACACTGAGCAAAGGTGATCAAATGTTAAAATAGAGGAAATAAGCATGACCAATTAAATATACTCTATCGATATATCTTGTGGATCCAAAATTTAGGCTACATTTTTTTTTTTAAACTAAAGTAACAGTTTTGTTCAGCAATGATGTATTTCCACAAAAACATGAAGCAGCACAAATGTTTTCAACATTGATAATAATAATAAATCTTTCTGTATGCAGTATGGAGCTTTGCCATTACAGGAATAAATAAATATATTAAAATTTGAATAATATTTACTGTTTTTACAGTATTTTTGATCAAATAAATGCAGCCTTGGTGAACATAATCTTATTCTTTCAAACACATTACAAAATCTTACCAACACCAAAACCATGATGTGTGAATAAGCATGAACACTCAAACAGACAGTACAAATCTGTATGTGCTGCTATTTACCAATAAATCTGATGTTTTGCTCGGTTCTCCACACAGTCCAGCCCACCTCAGGCCTGTTGCAGCCCGCGATCATCACCGTCTACGTCATGTACCTCACCTTCTCAGCGCTCGCCAGCAAACCCATCGAAAGTGAGTAAAAATACTCTCGCTTTCACACTCAAACACAGTCTCCCACTCTGTCCTGGGTGTGTCTCTCAGTGGTCTGTGGTGTGGACAGTTCACAGAGGCTGCAGTAATGCATCTTTTTAAAATCAGTCCTGTGCTCTGTCTCTTTCAGCGGTGGTGGAAGACGGAAACAATGTCACCGTCTGCGTTCTTCCCTTTAAATCGGGACTGAAGAGCGACACCAACATAGTGACGGGCATCGGAGCGGTCATACTGTTCGGCTGTATACTGTACTCTTGGTATGAGCAATGACTATTTTGTTTTCTCAGCCTCACCTTAAAGGAATAATTCACTAAAAAATGTGAAACAAAAATAGAGATCTATCCAAGATCTATACCGGTATTGGTGATAACTGTGTTATTTAAAATGAATAAATACATATTGATACCGTTTTAATAATACACATCTGATCCTAAAATCCTAAAATGTTTTATATAAATGAAGTGCCTGACAGAACCCTTCCTTTAAGGTTCTATATAACCTTTTCTTCTAAGTTCTGAACATCTGATATTGTGATGGCCCTAATCTAAACTGCATTCTAAAACAAAACACCATAAAAGTATAATAAAAGATATTATAGTGCATATGACTCATACACTATAGTCTGTAAGGGGTTTTACAGTCAAAGACCCAGAACTAGATATGATTGAATGAAGACCTGGAGTCAGAATTATAATAAATTAAAGAAAAGATTTACTGAAGATAGTTTGCAGTTTCGTCAGCTTCAAGGCTCACACGTTTGTAGGCCGCCCCGCTTACAGTTACAAAGATCACAGCAGTTATACCCCTCACCAAGGTCTAAGCTACATCCTTGCTTCAGGTTGAATGATTCTCATTGGCTAAGAAATAGATAAACATAGTAATTTTCCACACATATACAGATAGACTGAAGCATATCTCCATCGATTATCCAGCTGACACTCGGACCATGAAGTTAGGCACGCCGTGACCTTCCAGTTCTCAGATTTGGGTTGCTGGGCGCCAACATGTCCAGAACAACAACTCAGTCAATCTCCAATAATGCCAGTGGTTCCTTAACATGTAACCAAGAAGACTAACACACACACCGACACACAGCTTTTCCAAGGTTGGATTTGGCCAGGCTCTAACTATAAACAGGAGAGTCGTCTCAAAACATCAAGATAATGCGTTCTTTCTCTCAAGGAGAGCTACACTTTAGGCTAACTGGACAGTAAGGTTTTAACTGAGAAAGGTTCCCTTAAACTATAGACTTCAATGACCCCTGTGACTTATAGTCGTCAGGGTACCCTAGAAAAACAGATGTGTGTATTGACACATGTTGAAGACCTTTCTTAACAAAACAAAACATCTTTCCAGATTTCATTTCTGGAAGCCGGGCTAAATGAGAAAGCACTGTTACTGCATTCATATCAAATACAGACATTAGAGAATACATGAAAGGAACATTTAGGTAATCACACTGTATAACAAAGTAAAATCTCACAAGCCTAGAGAAGTCATTCAACTCATGTGACATTTAGAGGAAAAGTATTGATGAATACCTTGATTATAATCACTTATTACATATACATTGAAGCAACAGTTTATTCCAAAATCCACACCCTTCAATTCAGGGTGTGAAATGAAAAAATAATTCAAAAGTAATTTCCTAGGAATCTTCCCCCTTGAGCGTAATTAAAAAAAAAAAAAAAAAAATCATAATCAAACCAAACCTTGTGTTCCACTGAAGAAAAAATATAATACAATTTGGAAAGACGTAAAGATGCATAGACGACAGTGTGTTGCATGTATGTAACTGTCCCTTTAAATATGCTCAGATGTTTTTAGTCTGTATGCAAATCCCCATAACATGTCATTTAAATGGGTGATCCCAGAAACTAACCCAGGAGGAATAGAAACACATAATTATCTGGCTATGACAAGATGTTCATTTAGATTTAAAAGCAGGTAGTCTGGTAGGAAGGGAGTGAAGATTAGAAGCTCTCAAACTGTCAAGACGTGAACGCACATGTGTTTCTCATTAACTGCAGACATGTCTGCTGAAGCTCTCTCTTTAGCTCCACCAAAGCCATATTTACACACATGTGATTCACAGCGATACGTGTTAGTTATCAGCCCAGTGATTCAAATGCTTTTGCCATATTTCCAGTTTTCGTGAGGCAAACAAAGCTTTGAAGCAGAAAAATTGACTTATTTTTTTCGTCTGGTTCTGTCTTGATGAGTTGTAGTCTTGGGAATGTTCTGCTTTTACATTTAACTGTTTAAAAAGAACACTGCCCCCATGTGTCTGATGCCATTCGAGCTGACATAAAAATACTCTTTCCCTCCAGCTTGATCTCCACCACCAAGAGGAGTTCAGCAGCCTTGCAAGTGTACAGGAACGACATGCCTGAAAATGAGGTGAACGTTTGCTCACCTTTGTTTCTCTCTGCTGTGTTTCATACAACATTACATCAAACTAAATCATCAATCATGCCATCTCTTCTTTTCTTTTTTTCAGAGAGCCCGCTGCTGCTTCTGCTGTGTTGATGATACAGGCAAGATGCTTATTTCAACCAACACCTCTTTTAGTATTTACGAGATCACTTGAAGATTTAGGAATAACCCATTTTCAATATTAATTTGAATGGTTTACACAGTAAAAAAGGGTAGATGGAGCCTCTAGGTGGTGAAGAAGAATTACTACAGGTTTCTTAAAACAGGTATTTTATATATTTATATATACATATTTTCCAGAAGATTATGATGATGAGAAGACCGCAGGAGGGCAGAGTGTGAAGTATGATGAGAAAGATGGTACAATCTACAGCTACTGGTACTTCCATTTTGTTTTCTTTCTTGGCTCCCTCTACGTCATGATGACTGTAACCAACTGGTTTCAGTAAGTAAATACATGTTTTTTTTTTTCTCTTTTTTTTTTATTTTGTATCTCTGAATGTCATTTTGCCTATTTTGAGTTATTTTAGTAAGGAAGGTTTCTATTCCTCAAAGAGAGGGTGAATAATTAGAAAGTGAATTATGTTCATTGGGTTCAATTATTGTGAAATATTATTACAATTTAAAAGAACTGTTTTTTATTTGATTTATATATTTTTTTTAAATGTAATTTATTCTTGTGATGCAAAGTTGATTTTTTTTTTTTTTTTAGCATAATTCTCCAGTCTTCAGTGTCACATGATCCTTCAGAAATCATTCTAATATGCTGATTTGCTGCTCAATAAATATTTATTATTATTATCAATTTTGAAACCAGTTGTGCACTTTATTTTTTCAGGATTCTTTGAATGAATAGAAAGTTCAAAACAACAGGATTTATTTGAAATAAAATCTTTTGTAACATTATAAATGTCTTTACTGTCACTTTTGATCAATTTAATGCATCCTTGCTGAATAAAAGTAATCATTTCTTTAATTTTCTTTCCAAAAAAAAAAATTCTTACTGACCCCAAACTTTTGAATGGTAGTGTAGAATGTTCATAAAGCTTTCTATATCAGATAAATGCTGTTCTTTTGAACTTTCCTGGTAGAAAAGACTGGAGTAATGATGCTGAAAATGCAGCTTTGCCATCACAGAAATAAATCATATTTTAAAATATATTCAAACAGAAAACAGTTATTTAAAAATGTAATAATATTTCACAATATCGCTGTTTTTTCCTCTATTTTTAATGAAATAAATGCATCCTTGGTGAGCAGAAGAGACTTATTTTGAAAACATTAAAAATCGTACCAATCCACATATATATATATATATATATATATATAGACACACACACACACACACACACACACACACACAGGCGTTCAGAAGTTTATGCATTATATATATATATATATATATATATATATATATATATATATATATATATATATATATATATATACGCACACAGGCACACACACACAGGCGTTCAGAAGTTTGGGATTCAGTTTCTGAAATCTTGAAATTGTACTAATAAAATTATAATTTTTTACATTTTACTGTAATGTAATTTTGTATTTTTACAAAATAACTGTATTTTTTTTAAATTGATGTAGTCAGATAATTGTATTTATTTGAGTTGTAATTTTGTACTCCAATTTTACCATCAAATTTCTGTGACCTAATTGAAGCCCAGTATGCAGTTATGAGGAACACCAGAATGCCAGAGGTCACTGTGTATTATTAATATTAATATGATCTTCTCTCTTTGCAGTTATGACAACGCAAAGATCGAGAGGCTGCTGGAGGGGAGCTGGTCAGTGTTCTGGATCAAGATGGCATCTTGTTGGGTCTGTTTATTTCTGTACATGTGGACCCTGGTGGTTCCAATGCTCTTCCCAAAGAGATTCCAAGCCTAGAAACCCTTCACACATGATCCAGTATCACCACTGTCCATTTACAACTACTGTGTTGTGTGTGTGAGAGAGAGAGTAAGAGTGAGTGTAAGACTGAGTTTTGTCTTTTTTATTTGTTTTCTTAGTTTTAGTATAGTGAAGGCTCAACGGCTGCTTTTTAAATACATTTCCATGGAGATTTGTTACAGAAATCATGTTATGGTTGCTCCCATACTGATGTAGGGCTCTTGTTTACCTCATAACATGAAGGTATGAGAACAAAGCATTGCTCAGGCTCACACATCACCTGTAAGTGTCTTGCTTGTTACGCTTTTCTTTTGGTAGCTGAAGAATTCTATGCAAATCCAAAAACCATCTCTGATTTTCATTCAAGAGTTTGTCTGCATTTTTTAATGTAATATTTCTTAAGGTTTGTTGTGTTTTCTATAGTTATTGTATTTCACTACGAGGGTGTTTTACTAAGGTACCAAGACTTTTCATTTGAGTAAATGTACCTATTTATTAAATAGAAATTATGATTAGGTAGGAAACCGCTGCCTTGCCAAGACCACGGGACTACACCGTCTATCAGTTGCACTCATGGGAACAAACCAGCTGAGAAATGACAGTGCAAGGTTATTCCAGTACATGCATGTAAATAGATTTACCCATATGAGAGGTCTTGTTGCTGCATTTATTAAAGCACCCTCATAGCTTCCTTTTAAGACCGCGCCAAAACAATAATTCCAAATAAGTCTGCAACATTCCTAAAGTTTCCTATCTTTCGGTTTCATCTTCAATCTCAGGTAGTGATGAGAGCTACATATTTAGCATAGGGTATTTCCAGTGAATCATACCATTCTAAGTAGAGCATGTGACTGCCATTCCCAGTTAAGGTTTGTACAATGATTTGAAATGAACAGGGAAAACCAAGGCCACAACCTTATGCCCCAAAAACCTAAACTGTCAAACAGATTGTTATATGTGTGGCCCATAGCAACATTGAAACTATAAATTGTTTTTCTTACTTGCTTTCCCAATTTTGTTACAATTTAAATGGTGCTTTAGACCATGGATGTCATATTATATCTCAGCTCATGCACTAGGCTAACAAGCATGCCATTTGTCAAAGAACACATTTATACCATATTTTATACTTATAAAGCATTGTTACAGCTATTGTATTTAATCTTTCAGAGGTTTTTGTTGCTGTAAGTGCATGTTTGTGTTTCTTGATTGTGGTGTTCGGTTTACATAGTTACAGGAGCTGCCCATATTAGACGCACTGTAGCATTCCTGATGCTCCCTGGTAGAAAAAAAAAAGTGGTTGGCGTCGTCGTTGATGAAGAAAATACAATCTAGAACTGGAATTATTTGACATTTTATGGTTATTTCCTGTGTAGCAGTCGTAGCTGCCCTAAATGTTTTGACCAAACAGACAAACCAAAATCTCTTCAAGATGTCTGAGTCTTTGTTACTTTCTGAATAACTTCTCTTAAATGCCCTGAAGAAATCTGTCTGATGATGTTTTTGAGTGAAATCGAGAAAATGATTGCCTTAAACACTACATGTTACAACTGCATCAAGCTATAAGCATACTGTTTTATGTAACCTGTGAATAATTTGGTGCTCTGTATTTGGTTTAACCGTGTTTGTCTGGATTAAACATTATGCTTTCCTTTATTTACAAATATGCTGAACATAAACATGACATTTAATTGCAATGTGTGCTTTATGTAAATAGTCCTTTGTAAAGATGACCACTAGGTGTACTCATAGTATTGCAAGCAAAGTAATCTTGCGCTTTGTGCTGTTCTCACTAATTTCGCATGAAAACATTATAATCCAAAAAATATGTACAGTAAGTTTAAAACAATTATTTTCCTCATTTATATGCCTCAATTTGTATTATTATTATTATTATTATTATTATTATTTACTTTTTCTCATTATTTCAACACATTTTATGAAGGGTCAAATGAGTTTAACTGTTGCAGGATAAAACCCATTCTTTTTAGTGTTTTTATTGGTATTTCCAGTTCTTTCAATAAAAAATACAAGTTAATAAAAAACTGTTGTCTATCACTTTATTTAATGTTTTTATACATGAAAACCAGAATTTTGTCATTTAGTGGTGGATAAAAAAGTAACTAACTGACTAACACTACTATATGAAAATATGACTTGTGTATACAATTGAAGGTGTAATGTTATGTTCAAACTACCTTCATTGAGCTTAAATCAATGTTAAATTTCAGTCAGTTCCTCACACAATGACTACAGAAGACTTAAAATAGAGGAGACCAGTTGTATGGAACATTTGCAGGATTTTTTTTTTTTTTTCTTTTTTTTTTTTTAAGTTTACATCCATGGTCATTATGAACTATTGCAGTATGGAAAATAAAATGTTTGGGATCAACTTGAAACCTGAATGAATGTCTTTCTTCTGCTGATCTCAGATATTTTGAAGAATGTTGGTAACCAAACAGTTGATGTATCCCAGTGACTTCCATAGTATTTTTTTTTTTCCTACCATGAAAGTCACTGGGGTCCATCCACTGTCTGGTTACCGTTTCAATTCAGGTTTGAAACAATTTGAGGGTGAGTAAATTATGACAGCATTTTCTTTTTTAAGTGGACTATTCCTTTAAGCCTTGTCTGTGAAACCAAGGTAAGATAAAATTTAAAATAACTTCTAATTTAAACCAACTCATTTATTCCCTGATTTTCAGCATCATTACTCCAGTCTTCAGTGTCACATGATCCTTCAGAAATCATTCTAATATGCTGATTTGCTGCTCCAGAAACATTTCTTATTATCAGTGTTGAAAAGCATTGTACTGCTTAATATTATTGTAGAAACTGATATTTTTTCAGGATTCTTTGATGAATAGAAAATTTAACATTTGTTTGAAATAGAAATCTTTTATAAATGTATTTAATGTCAAATTTGATCAATTGAATGCATCCTTGCTGAATAAAAGTATTACATTCTTTAAAAAATGATTTCTTACTGACTGGTTTTCTTTTTCATAAAGGTTGGAGCAACACAACAGTGAGTATATGATGACAAAATTGTCAGTTTTGGGTGAACTATCACTTAAATATTACAGCTCAGTGACAATCTCCAGAAAGTCCAAGCACAAATCCTGAAAATGTGCATTTATTTATTCACTTTATTGATATTGAAGTGAGTGTTTAGTGTCGTAGCGCACAGGCTTTGCTCTTTTTGGCTGAAAAGCATTCTTGTGTAGTAAATGTGGTGTAGTAAACGTGGTTTTACCACTAATAGTGCTCTCCTCTTTCTTCCCAGCTTAGTTTCATTACTGCTGGCCTCGTTCCTCTGTATAGTCTTCAGGGATTGTGTCTGTTAATGCCAAAAGACATAAATTAAGATATTACGCTGAAAATACAACCTGTTCCTCTAATATTGTTTGAGCACTGCACTCACCATTACAGCGATATCTCAGGTTGGACCAGATGATATTTTCCTGTGAAAAGCAGAACACGCCGAGACGTCCCCCTCTCATGCTGGTGTCAATAACAACTCCAGAGTCCGCAATCAATTCGGTACCTTCATAGAACTTAACTCTGTGCCAAAACAGAGAAAAACCAAAAACATGTTGCTTTGCTTCAGTGAATTGTTTCTCCAGTAAATTCTGAAGTTTCCAGTATTTACAGCATCTAACCTGATGTATCCCACTTGGGGTCTGTGCATCAGATTCCAGCGGTACGACACCTTGTCCTTCCAGCCCACATTACGAGGGTCTTTCCACAGCAAACGCACCTGGTCATTTGTATCTCCAGTATGCCACAGTGAATTCCTCAAGAACTCTCCAGGCCCAGTTTTAGACTTTACAGCCTAGAAATGCACAATATATTGATGAATGTCTTCAGTCGAATAATCAAATCTAATTGCGACTTACTTGAAGTGCAAAATAATGATTTGGTTTCAGATTTAACATGAGTTAAGTATTTTTGCACACTTCAGAGTTTGGCCAAAAGCACTTTTCGAGATTTGCCGAGGCCTCAGCGGAGCAGCAGTAATGGTAAAAGCACACGCTGAGCATTCAGACAGACAGTAATAGAGATGTAGAGCGCCCGGGACCTTAAGCTGAATGCCAGGCTCAGCCACAGCTCGAAATGGCACCGCCTGCCAGTATGTCTGCTCCGTCTGCTTCCACATCACCACATAGAAGCTGGAGGAATCCTGGTAGCCAAAGATGAAGCCCGCGTAGTCGTCATCGGTCAATGTATTCACGTGGAAGGTTCCCTCAAAGTCCACGCCACTGAATGCTGTGTATCCTGTAGTGAGTGGTAAGATTGTGTCATGTTCTGAACCAGATTTTCAAAATACTAAAGTTCAACCACTTTCTTCTGTGGAGCACACACAAAGATTTTTTAGAAAAAGTAATCCAGTTCTGTGAGTCCATATGATGCAAGTGGTTGGGACCCTCAAAGTTGATGCTTCAAAAACCACAGAAAACAAACATGACGGTAATCCATGTACGACCATTTGGATGATTCAATGTCTTCATATGTGCGTCCATGAATTTGCACTTAAAGTAAACTTCAGCATATTGTGACGGTCCTTGTGTGATCTTCACAATGCTTGCTTACATCAACTATGTGCTGGCATAGTGCTTTACAATGCAGTCACCTATCAGAAGGTCACTGGGGTCGTATGGGTTACCATCGTGTTCGTTTTGCATGGTTTTTGAATTGTCAGCTTTAAGGGTCCTATCCTCTTGCATTATATGGACTCAGAGATGGATTATTTTTCTAAAAATCTTTGTTTGTGTCCCACAAAAGAAAGAAAGTCGTATACATCTAAGATGGCATGAGGGTGAGTAAATGATGACCAGTAAGACCAGTATGAATTTCCATGCTGGTCCTGGTAGGCTCATGCTGGATTGGTGTTGGGCTATCTAGCTGGTCTTTTCACTATGGAAATGCTTGAGATTATTTTCTTGTTTTTGAATGGTTTGGGTCAAATAAGCTCACCAACAGCTAGTCCTGGGTCACTGTTCATGGTTTGGACAATCTCCATCCCCTGATTAAGAACAACCCAGTTGGGGTCGATCTGAGCCTCTCCTTCTGGATCCAGAATCACGGTCTGATATTCCCTGAAGTCGGTCAGAGTGATCTCTGCATTCTCAGGGCAGATGTCGATCCTGTCTATCACGTGATCTTTGTCCAGGTCTCCAGTGCAGATGTCACCCACCCCATCATCTGTCAAAGTGGAAGAGCAAATGAAAGATATTTTCCTGATTTATCTTTTTATCAGTGGTCGGATTTTTTTATTAAGTCCAATATAAATTTGTGAAGCACATTATGATGCAGTGGCCCCAAAAGTTATTTGGACACTTAAAAACAAATAAATGTCATTAATTAAAATAAAATAAAAGTAGACCAGAAACATTTTGCTTGAATAACTTGTGTTATGGCATCCTACTAAGAAAATGTTGCTGTGCGTACTGTTTTCATCCTTCTGGTCTGGGTTTGGCACCAGTCTACAGTTATCTTTATTATCAACGATGCCATCATTATCATCGTCATCATCACACTCGTCCCCGATCCCATCCTTATCGGTGTCCAGCTGTGAGCTGTTAATGACGTTGGGGCAGTTGTCTTTGGTGTTCTGATGACCATCTCCATCACTGGAACAAAGACCTCAGTTATAAACTTGTTTTATATTGACCGTCAAGGTAAAAAGTAAAGCAGACTCTACCTGTCAATGTTTGTGTCACAAGTGTCTCCTACAAGATCATTGTCAACATCAGACTGATTGAAAGAAAACCGAAGACAGGATTAAAATAGTAATATTAAGAATGAAATATACAACATACAGAAGAAAAAAAGAAATTGAATAATGCACATTAAGGTGCGGTCGCATTTACCATTAATTGGCGAAATTTCATCGGGCGACATCCAGTCGGAATCCGTGCATAGAAATAATTTCTGTGAACAGTGCTTCCTATCTCTATGCTTTTGACAATGGACCTTTTTTGCTAATTTGACCGGCCCACACATTTACGCAACAGCTAGTTCCTTCGAATCTGCGTTGTATTGTGTTTGTCTCATTTCCATTGTCTGTTTTTATGCCAGTAATGTGTTGGTTTAACAAAAAAAATTAACAGTTTGCATCAATCTTTTTGAGTTATGACAACTTGGAACTATGGAAAATTATGTTCAACCAACAAACTGCAGGAACTTCATAATTTGTAATACAAAGGCAAATTTTTAAGTTGATTTCTCAAAAAAATTAAGCTGCAGCTCTGGAAACAATTAATCTTGCCAATTTCAGTTAAAATCCACAGCGCTCATGGCACATGCTAAATGTACTTTAGCATGTAAATTTACAGAACAAATATGAACACAGAAATTTGAGTTTAAATTACTCACAATATTAAGTTCACGAGAGAGTTATGGAGAGACACTTGTTGTGGCTCAATCTGTCAAAAAGTCTTTCCTCTTTGATGCCCCGATCTCGCACTCCGTTGAGACGGTGGTAAAAAGATTTACGGAGGCGAGAGCGCAGTCCGCTGCCTTTAGGAGTTTTAGTCTCCGGAAGGCCAAGTCCAAACCCTCGGCTTCCTCTAAGCGCTCTGACCTGTCTTGGAGACAGAGTCAGAAGGATGGCGTGGCTGCTTGACCACGATGAGATGATGAGATCTTGTGTTAATTCATCATGTACTGGTTTAGTAGTAATAAATTTGCAAGTGGTCACGGTAATCCTTACGACGACCCTCTTTTTAATTTGTGGTTATTGGTCTTTTTAGTAAATCTCCTTCCAGTACACTTAGCAGTGCTGGTGAGTCAAATGTGAACTATGTTGCATTCCTGATTGACTCACGCTTATGAGCATCTGTCACTAAATAGGAATTGAGCAGAAAGAGCCAACCATTAGACATTACAATGTTTCTACCATGAAACTCTCTGACTGGTTATGTCTGAGGACGTCCTGCCTCTTTGGTAGAAGTGGTGGTGACAGAGATGGAACGAATTTCCCTGGTGTCACCAGGGCCAGCTATTCGGCTCGTTTCTAGAGAAACGTCATATTAGGGTTGAGCCACAAAACGCTAGCTGTAGCGGATCTTAGGTAAAGTACCTTTTATCAAGGCAGGGTATGAGCTGCTTTCCCCCAGTTACACTGGGGTTTTTAAGTAGGGCCTAGCTCCCCTGCGGCTTCCTTGGGGTCTAGAGTCTGGGTAATGAAAATGATGGGCACGCTGCATTATGCCTTGCTTTCATTTTCCTCCTTCCCCAAGTAGGAGTAAGGATAAGGCTCCCCCTTGGAGGTGTCACGGGTGGTTGCAGGAAGGCAGACGGAGACGAGGATATATTTCCAAAACTAGGTTTAATGGTAATCAACCACAGGAGGATCATCAGGAGGGTCATGCTCCCTTTCATGAGCTGCTCTCAAGATACACTTTAGGGTAGAGCAGGTTGAATGGAAATTATGATGTTTTTCACAAAATTCCCTCAGTTCTGTTTGTTATTGCATATCCAAAGCATGGCGGAGTGGGTGCTGGTTCCCCATAGCGTCAACTCCATGACGCCACGTCGAAGTTCCACTTTGAAAGGGAACGTCTACGTTACGTATGTAACCTTGGTTCCCTGAGAAGGGGGACGAGCCTGTCAACGCAGCATCCTTCAGACAAAAGAGTTGATGACATATTTTGTAGGCGTCTTGACATCATAGACTGCCGTCAGCCAATAAAATTGGTTTGTTTGGTACAAGTGTTCAGACACCGTTGAAGCTGAGGGCGTTCCCCATATCATCAACTCTATGGTGTTGTGTCTCGTTCCGCTTCTCAGGGAATCAGGGTTACATATGTAATCATTTTTTTATTTTTTATTAATTTTTTATTAATTCCCCCCTTTTTCTCCCTTTTATTTCAGCTTTAGTTATTTTAGTGCATTAAGTTAAAATAAATTAAAATGAGACATTTTGCCTGGGAAACTAGCTGAAATTTGATTTTTTTCAGTTAAAGTTTATTGAATTTCAAGTATTTTTTAAAACTGGATAAGTATTAATTTTGAGATGAACAGTTGATAAGTGCCTAAAATAAAGATAGGCAAGCGTTCTTCAAGAAACAGTTCTTTTTAAAAATAAATACTTGCCATAGTCTAGTGCTATCCTTTTAAATTAGGTTTAAAGTTAGAATTATACAAAAAGTAATATGAAATATAAAAATAGGGGAAAACTTGCGTCCTCAAATATCCAATAATTAAAATACACAGAATAGAATAGAATAGAATAGAATAGAATAGAATAGAATAGAATAGAATAGAATAGAATAAGAGATAGGTAGTAATAATGTTGTTTGGCACCTGGTTGGGGTTTGGCATTTCAGGGCAGCTGTCACATGCATCACCAACGCCATCATGATCTTTGTCCTTCTGGTCTGGGTTTGGAACCCTCTGACAGTTATCCAAGATGTTCTTTAAGCCTATCAGAAGTACAGACAGTACAAGGATGCATTCAGTAGTTCATCAACAGATGAGTAAGAGCCAGGGTAAAAAATAAAGTACCATACAAAGGTAAACAGAGACGTTCTGTCGAAAATGTAATTGAATGGAGCAAACTCCATCAGGAGAAATGTACTGCGGTGTTACAGAGTTGGGTACAGTGATGTCTTTGTGTACGATTTGTTGGGTTATGTCACAGGGTGGCAGTGTTTCAGAAAGACTTCTGTGGAATTGTTTCCACGCGTCAGCAGCTCTTGGCTTGGGTACTTGGTGGAAATGTGGTTGCTTAAAGGAGACATGACCAAGCTATAAAGAATCAAGTCAAGTGTCTGGATTTCTGCCTTGATGAGCAGACCGTAAATGTCAAGAGCTGCCTGGGCTTGATTTTACACTTTTCAGACTGGAACAAATAATTGTTAATTTGAAACAATATTTTCAGTGTGGTGCCTCATAGACGCTGTTTATACAGCTACATGTCACTTCAGTTTTACATGACCCGAGCAAGCTAAAGAGCTCTCTAATTTGAGCTTTAAAAGCACAGAAGCTTCTGTTTTCCCTTATAAAATTGATCTAAGCACAGGAAAATCCAGATAAAACATAAAACAGGCCCAAAGGGTGAAAAGGATATTCAAAACATAACACCCCATTTCTGCAACAACAAAAAGTCTTCGGCCACATAACAGCCGGATGGCACATGGAAAAATGTGAGCAAAAAGTATGGAAAAGTTGATCTTTGACAAAATATAAGCTGAATTAAATTACCATCCCCATCTATGTCATCATCACAGGCATCTCCCAGTCCATCCTTGTCTGTGTCCCGCTGGTCCTGGTTTTCCACGTTTTTGCAATTATCACAAGCGTCGCCATGAAGATCTTTATCGCTGTTCTTCTGGTCTATGTTAGGTACCAACCAGCAGTTGTCCTGAAGGAATACATTCATGCAGGGACTGATGGGAGCTTTTCAGTTCAATAAAAGAAGTGGTCATAATGAAATGATGTGTTATCTGTACCTGATCATTAAGGATGCCATCACTATCTGCATCCTCATCACAGGCGTCTCCCTTCCCATCTCTGTCTGCATCTTCTTGGCCCGAATTTGGAACAAACACGCAGTTATCCTGAAAATGAAAAATAAGATAAACTGGTAAACACTTTACAATAAGGTTAATTAATTAATACAATAAATTTCAGCATTTCTTAAGCTTGGTTAATGATGCAAAATTGTAATAATTTCAAGTTGCACAAACATTATTAAATGTTATTCATTTTCATTGAAAAGTTTGGGATCAGTATGATTTTTTGACAGAAATTAAGATTTTTTCAACTCTGAATTCAGTCAAAACATTTAACTTGATCAAAACATTTAAATGCATAAATGCAGTTTTGGTGAGCATAAGATATTTTTTTCAAAAACAACAACAAATCTTACTGATGCCAAACTTTTGTATGGTAGTATATATTTGTAGATCTGGATTGATAATTGTTAAAAGTTGTCAGTTAATGATATCTAAAGCATTAACTAATGCTAGCAAACTGAACATTATTGTAAATTTCTAACAGAAATAACATGAATATGAGTATGAATATGAATATCACCTTCTTGCAGGTTCCATCTCTGCATTGAAGTTTGCTATCTGGATAGGCGTCAATGTCTGTGTCTTTTCCACAGACATAGCCGTTTCCTGCCCAGGCAACTTTGCACTAAAAAGCAACAAGATATTGAAGCATGTTAAATGGATCAAAGCATGGAAATTACAACTGCTTAAGCATGATAGTAAATAAAACATCTGTCTGAATGCTTGATGTCTCACCACACAGCTGATGCTCCCATCTCTCTCCACAACACACTCTGCGTTGATGTCACATGGATTTGGCTGGCCGTTCCCACACAGCCTGTCAGATACAGGAGGGCCAGTGCCCGGGCCAGTGCTTTTGCAGCCAGTTTTCTGGTCACCCGTGAATCCGGTCTTGCAGTTCCCACAGTGAAACGCACCCTACAAGAAAGCAAAATGTTCACATTTAGCTATATTTACTGTGCTTTCCACAGGCCACATTAGTATAATGGGTAATCTAGGATAGTTAGGCTATTATCTTACCACTGTGTTATGGCAGTATGAATTGGGTGTGCAGCCACCGTTGTCCACCTGGCACTCATCAATATCATTACAGATCTGATAAAAAAGGATAAATCTGCTGTTAATCACTGTATGTCATTAACATCACTACTTTTTTTATTAGAAATTATACAATTTTTCTCTATTAGTATCATTGCAATACTATGTTTTTTTGGACATGCAATTGGAGTAACATGTAAATATGGTTTATAATACAGTAATCATTCAGTATCATGACATACTGTATATCACAGTATTAAAATCCTTATATATGGGGGTGCTTTTAAATATCTTATTACAATATTAAATAAAGGAGATCTACACATACATTTGGGATCGATAATAAGTTTTGAAAGAAGTCTCTTATGCTCACAATGTGCATTTATTTGATCAAAAATACAGTAAAACAGTAATAATGTGAAATATTATCATAATTTAAAATAACTGTTTTCTATTTTAATACATTTTAAAATACAATTTATTCCTGTGATGGCAAAGCTCATTTTTCAGCATCATTACTTCAGTCTTCAGTGTCACGTGAACCTTCAGAAATCATTATAATATGCTGGTGCTCAATGTTGAAATTTTTTTTTTTAGGATTCCATGATGAATAAAAAATAGAATAGAAGATTATTTTTTTGTCTTTACTGTCAATTTACATCAATTTAATGCATCCTTGCTGTATAACAGTATTCATTTATTTAAATTAAAAATCTTTCTGACCCCAAACGTTTGGATGGTAGTGTACATATTCTATACACATATACATTTGCACATAGTGGTAAATAAAAATTAAATGAAGCTTTGAATTGTTCCAAATACGCACTTGTTTGTTTGCCTGAGCGTAGTCAATGCCCACACCCTGGATCTCTGGGCCAGAGAAACCTCGTGGACACATCTCACATCTGAACCCTGGCGCAGTGTTAATACACCGTACACCAGGGAAACATTGGTTGAACTGGCACTAAAATTGAACAGTGAATAAGGTTAGCTTGATTTGTGGTGTTCAACAAAAAATGCTTAGTACGTAGTATAATGACGTTTAAGTCACACGGTTGCACAGCGATCTGTGAAAAGTTCTATAAAACAACAGGAAAATTACCTTAGAACCTACATAACAGTTTAAACAATAATTCATCTAATAAAACCCCTATTGAAACCCTGATTAAATGTTAATAAATCATTATGTGTTCCTGACTGAGTTTTATTGTTCATCAATTAAGTAGAAAACCTTGTCAGATGTGTTGAACAGTCTGAGTTAGTAGATATACTTCAGTGAGCAATGGAAAAACTATACAGGAAATGATGTGTGGATAGATTATAATAGTATATGTATAATAACGAACAAGTTGAGGTTTTGTTTAGTTTGTTCATATTATTAAATTCTGACTAATGTTTGGGTATACCAATAACATAAAAAAATAAAATAAAAAAAGTCTGAATCTTAAATCTAACCTCATCTATATCATCACATTGGACTCCATCTCCAGTGTAGCCCTCAGGACAGGGTGCACAGCTCACACCTTCAGCTGTTTCGATACACATGGCTGGTGTAAAACAGACCCCTGGTCTACACTTGGACCCTGGTTTATTTTGTAGGTGGCCTACTGTGAGTTCCGTTCCTAATGCATTTGAATATTAACACAACACTTGAGTTCACCTGTCTGACTACTTCAACATCTTCATTAAAAGCTTCTACTAATTGACTTGTACTTGACTGAGCACAGACATGATTTTTAATGTTTCATATCTTCATAGAAAAAAATCTTACCACATGGAACACACTCCAAGATAGTCTTTCTCAGGTCAGCAGTTTCTTTGGTCTGTTATGAAAACACATGCTCATTATTCTCCTGAAGAAACTATAGGGATAGTTCACCCAAAAATGAAAAGTCTGTCGTCATTTATTTACCCTCATAACGTTGAGTGACTTCTGTAGAACATTTTTAATAATTTTTCTGGTCACTAATGCTGTGAATGAGGAGTTCTGTTGACAGGATCAACTAAGTCAGTGAAAAGATCAGACTCGAAAAAGCAATTCGTTCATGAATCCGACACATCAATATTTCTCCCACAGAGAAAAAAAAAAAAAGTCAAACGGGTTTAAACGACATGAAAGTAATTACATGATTAGAGAATGTTTCTTTTTGGGTGAACTCTCCCTTTAAGGAACTATTTTCCCACACAATTTAAAGTTACCTGCTGATCCACCTTCTGTTTCAACTCTTGGACCATTCGCATGAGCTCAAACATTGGGCCAGCTTCCATCTTTGAGGTTGTTCCTGCAGAAATGTAACATAATGATATTTTCTGTACTAGAAGCAAATAATAAATTATTAAAGGGTTGGTTCACCCAAAAATGAAAGTTCTGCCATTAATTACTCACACTCATATCATTCCAAAAATCCGTTCATATTCGGAACAAAATTTGAGAGCTTTCTGTCCCTCCTTTGACAGCCTGTACTACTTTAAAGCCCCAGAAAGGTAAAGAAGACATTATTAAAGTAATCCACGTGACTCCAGTGGATTAACTTCTATTTTATGAAGCGATGCAAGAGCTTTTTTTGTGCAAAAAAATGTATTTACCACTTTATTTACAAAATATTCATCTCTAATGCACGTTCACGCAATAACGTGTTGCTCTCGTGAACATGCGCGCATGTGTGTTGTGTCGACGCGCAAGTCTGCTCTGCTCTGCTATTGTGAGATTAATATTTTGTATAAATAAACTGGTAAATTATGTTTTTTGCACAAAGCACTTGTGCCGCTTCATAAAATTGAGATTAAACCATTTGGGTCTCATGGATTACTTTTATGATGCCTTTACTACGTGTTAGTTGCTTAGGCTGTCAATGGAGGGAATGAAAGCTCTCAGATTTCATTAAAAAGATGAACGAAAGTCTTAAGGGTTTGAGTAATTAATGACATCATTTTCACTTTTGGGAAAACTAACCCTTTAACAAAACTATTGCTATATAAGACTACTAGCCTAGTACAACTAGTAGTTGCACCTAGTAGTTGCAGTGTTTCTCTCTCTTCACTGCAGTCCTGAAGTTCCACGACATTCTCAATAGACTCATCGAGCACGAGTCTGAGGTCCGACAGCTTATCCTGTGACACAGGTAGCCTACATGTTTATTCATAGATTATACTTGCTGTATGCATATATAAACTCATCATAACAATTCTATTATTTGTTCAATCTTTTTGGTTTACCTGACTTGAGGTTAGCAGGGTCTTCAGTGTGACTCGTTTTGGGCCCTGTGGCAGTGATTTAAAGGCCAGCGGCACGTCCTGCACTCTCTCCACCAGTCTGCAGTCCACATAGAGAGCCGTGGTGGGGGTGCCCTGCTGCAGCCCACTGAAGTGGAGCAGTATGTGGTGGTTTTGTCCATCTGTCAGTGGCACTTTACCGAAATTTGTTGTCCCAACCTTTCCGTTGCTTTTCAGATATTTCAAAATGACTGTCAACAGAAAGAGTGTTTGGTGTACGTATGTCAAGTATTTATTGAGCCATTGAACACAAAGCACATTGGTGAGCTCTGATCAGACAAACCTTTGTTGAGTTTCCCATGAACAGTGAAATCAAAATAATCTGTGTTATCTGCAGCATTGAAGATGCGGAAGACACGTGTTGGAGCTTTGTTCTGCAGCTGCAGGCTCGCAAGGATAAAAACGTTGTCCATATTCTTTGCCCTTATTCCTCCTTGCAGAAGGTCAGGTAAGCAATCCGGTGACACCAGAAGATCATAAACTGCAAAATTTGCAATGATACACTGTAAAAGTGATACACTTTCTACTTCAACATCACATTAAATTCAATGACGAATCACTTGACGATTCTTTGTAATTATTTGTGAAATTTAATAATTATAAATAATACTATAAATATATAAATGATGCACAAATAAAAATGGCTAGAATTTTAAAGAAATTCTGTTTAACTTGCACTGTAAAAAAAAGATGCTGCCTTAAATTAAGTATAATCAACTTGGATGTTTAAGTCATTTAAACTAAAATTACATTAAACTGACTTAAAAATTAGCTGAATCTTGCATAACTTAAGAAAAAAGTTGAAAATTGCTTAACTTATTTTGATGAGTTAAAGCAATGTAAAAACATATGTTGTCATAACTTATTGATCATATAATATTTTACAGTGTACAAACGGTTAAATATAAGGTTTAAGGACTTACCAATTCCTTGAGTTTTCACTGTATCAAGGAGTTGTAAAATTAACTGTAAACTGAATATGATTCTTGTCCAAATACCCATTGTGGATTTATTTTGTCACAAATCCAGTTAAAGTGTTCCACCCTTATTCCTGGAAAAGTCGTTTCTGCTCTGACCCCTAATTCAGGCTTGACTAGTAGCCGTCAAAACAGAAATGTCTGTTCCCTGCAGATCAACAAGAACCAGACTGGTGCTCAAGTGATTTTTTTCAGATGTCTCTCTCTATATAAGGTGTGACCAAGCACCTCCTCCAGAACACTTCTGTGCTTTTACCGGAATGTGGCATCTGTCATCATTTTCTCACCCTCAAGTTGTTCCAAACATGTATGAATTTCTTTCTTCTGCTGAACACAAAAGAAAATATTTGGAAGAATATGGATATTAATATTAACAGTTGATGGGCCCATTGACTTCCATTGTATTTTTTTTTTTTTTTTTTTTATACTTTGATAGTCAAAGGGGAATTCAACTGTTTGGTGACCCTATTCTTAAAAATATCTTATTTTGTTCTCAGCAGAAGAAAGAAATTCATACATGTTTAGAACAACTTGAGGGCAAGTAAATGATGAAGGAATTTCCATTTTTAGGTGAACTATCCCTTTAACAATCTGATTGCTTTTAACCAAACAATCTGTCCTGCCAAAAAAAAAAAAAAAAAAACATTTACAGGAATAATCTGGCTTGACATCCTTGCTGAGTCTTGCCAGTTTGAGTGTTACGGCAGATGAGTTATGGAAAATCAATTAAAGCTTTAGCTTCATATGAATAAAAGAGTTTACCACATTAACTCTACAATTGCCTGTATAGGCTATTGTATTCTGCAGCTTCTCAAAATAAAATCTGTAAGCACAAGTTTTAATTCATTTTTGTAAAAGTAGAAAAGGAAAAACAAGCTCACACCAGTGGTCAAGCTGGTGTTTGGAACATGGCAGCTGGTGGTATAGGTCTAAGCAAGTTCACCCAAAAATTATAATTATACCATCATTTACTCACCCTCAAGACATCCAAGGTGTGTATGACTTTCTTCTTTCAGACGAACACAATCAGAGTAATATTTGAAAATATCCTGGCTCTTCCAAGCTTTATAATGGTATAAAGATTTTGAAGCCCCAAAAAATGCATCCATCCATCATGAAAAATAATCCATACGGCTCCAGGGGGTTAATAAATGCCTTCCGAAAGCGATGGTTTTTTGTAAGAAGAATATCCATATTTAAAACTTTATTAGCTATAATAACTAGCTTTAAAGGGATAGTTCACCCAAAAAGGAAAAATAGCCCATGATTTACTCACCCTCAAGCCATCCTATGTGAATATGACATTCTTCTTTCAGACGAATACAATCAGAGTTATATTAAAAAATGTCCTGGCTCTTCCAAGCTTTATAATGGCAGTGAATGGCTGAAGAGAATTTGAAGCCCAAAAAAGTGCATCTATCCATGATAAAAGTGCTCCACTTTTACTCCAGGGGGTTAATAAATGCCTTCTGAAGTGAAGCCATGCATTTGTGTAAGGAAAATACCCATATTTAAACTTTATAAACTATAATCATTAGCTTCCACCAGACGGCCGTAAGCATCGATTTACGGTGGAAGACTAACCCTCGACCTGACGCACAGCATAATGACGAATGTGGAAGCTCAGAGGAAAGAGCTAAACAAAACACCGGTCGCGAATTAGCAGTTTTGAAGAGAAATATCTTTTTATAGAGCAAGGATTTCTATATAATAGAAGAGGAGCTTCAGTTTGTTGCACAGCCCTATTTGTTTAAACCGCGAGAGGCATCTTACGATACTCCTACATCCTATACGGGTTACTCTTGTGGCGTAAGTCGAATTGCGTAGTATGCGTACGGTCATCTGGTGGAAACTAGTTATTTTAGATTATAAAGTTATAAATAAGTATTTTTCTTACAAAAACCCATGGCTTCGCTTCCGAAGGCCTTTATTAACCCACTGGAGCCGTGTGGAGTAAAACAAAATTTCCAATTTTTTTCCAGCCATTCATTCCCATTATAAAGCTTGGAAGAGCCAGGACATTTTTTAATATAATTCAGATTGTGTTTGTCTGAAAGAAGAATGTCATGTCATTTTTGGGTGAACTATCCCTTTAATGCAATGCTAATCAACATAGCTTGTATCATAGAGTTTAATAAAATAATATATTCTCACTGTGTTAAGAAGCAACATGAAACCACAGAAGTAATTTCAAACACGACTGACATGTATTGTGATTTTGGAGCAAAACATGATATGAAACTCATAAATTGTAGTGTTTGACGGTATGATATCAAACATACTAGCTTTCCCTGTTATCAAGAGCGATTGTTTTATTACTAATTTTGAAAAGTAAGTCCAGGTAAGATCATTTGAATGTTTTCATTTGAATCATTTCATAATTGAAAGCAAAGAAGGTTAAGTGAGAGGTCCGATAAAATTAAAAAAAGAGAGATTTACAACAGTATGAATAAAAAAGTGCCAATAAAAAATTAAAAAACTGATCTATATAATGATCCATGCACTTATCTAGCAAGATAGGTTTTAGATATTTTTTTCCCAGCAGTTTTTAACTTTTTGCTGTTATGTAAGTGCATTTAAACTTTTTCATATTCATTTTTAATCTTAAATAGAGATTTAAATAATGATGACTGTCAGAAAAGAAACCGGCTGTTGCTTAGTGTGACTTGCTACTGTTAGCTGCTGGTTTATAAGTCATGTGCATGATCTGTCTGTTAACAAAACTGCATGTCTCTAGAGCACCAAAAGTTAAATAGTGTACCTTTAAGTAAAGAAATAACAGTGATTATAATTTGTGATCAATTATCTGAATTTTACTTTGTCAAAAACTAAGTACACAGTTACATATAAATGCTTAATTTCAGCTAATTTTGAAATGTTTGGAAATGTAAACTGATATTTCCTAATGACACACTACAGCAAAAGGTAAAAATAACTGTCTTAAAACCAATTTTTGTATAGGCTACTAGGCTTATTGGTGGCTCTGGCTGCTAGCTATGCTGTTGTGTTGGCTAATAAAATCTATTCAGTGGTAAAACTAACTACAGACTGGTTTAGCCAACTTTAAGTATTTAAATTGGAAAACATAAGAAGAGATTCAGTTCACTTGTCACTGAGTTTGTGATTGTAACACAGTTCATTGCTGTGGAAGAAGGAGGCGGGAAAAACGAAAGTAAAGGCAGCAGTCCCTCACGGACGACTGCTGTCCTGTTCGCCACAGTGATATTAATTCAGTTATCTTACCTAAAGGACCTGTTGCTCGCCATGTTACAAGGTTACAAGTTCGCTCACTCTTCAGACACACTGCGTGGTAGCAGCGGGAAAACGTAGTGGGCGTGGTCAACCTGTCACTTCAATCCAGGATGACCAATAGAAAAGGGCCTTCCATCCTGGTTGGTAGAGATCATGGTAGAGCCCGCCCACTGAGACACAGCTTTATTCGCAAGCAAAACTTTTCAACTGGCAAGCAAAATTTTTCAACTTGCAAGCAAAAGATTTAGACCCGGAAAAAAAAGACAGCAGAAAAGAGAGCAAAATTTGCGCGTTTGTGATGAAAAATGTTCGAAATGCACAAAGAAAAATAAAGGTTTTCAAAGATTTACATGCACTGCAAATAATTATGTTATCAACTTTATTTTTGAGCCTTAAGAAGACTTTTTTTGCAATCTTTTTTTTTTAATTACAAAATAATTCGTTTTACTCTCAAAAACGAACAAAAACTCTCAAATCCCAGTATGTTTGATTGAATAAAAAAAGACACAAAGGAATCTCCATACATTTCAGGAGTTGCCATAATTAAAATTTAAAATCAGATTATGAGCATTGCTCACTTACATTCACTGAAATATTGAAATGTTAGCGATACTGATTCAAAACATGAGCGCCAGTGATTGAATGTCAAAGCGCGGTTTGAACGCCCCGCCCCCTAGCCGAACTGGAAGTTTTGAAAATATTCAAAAATCTAATTTCTCGTTCTCTTTTTTTAATGGAATATTGCAGTATTTATTATAAATTATTCATCTATTCCAATTTTTATAAAATAATAATAATAATAATAATAATAATAATAATGTGCCCTGATATTAACCAAAATAACTTCCCATCTCACCTGCAGTGACATCTCTTATGTTCTCTGATGACGCGTTTACTGGGATAACCTGTCACTCACATGAGATCACAGCAATAGCAAACCACAACAATCCAATCAAGTCCTACCCTACATTTTTATGTTCAAGAAGCCAACTTCCATTTCATGCTAACTTTAAAAAAAAGTCATAGCCTAAATATGCAAAAAATATATTCAACCTTTTTTTGCATTATAATTTTACAAAATTACATTTTGATTTTAAAGGGTGCAAAATAAAAAATATTCTGTTCACAAGAAATATTTACCTAGACTTTTTTTTCGTTTCACATATTTCTCATGTATGAGACTTTATCTCTATTTATTTATTTAGTTTTATTAATATATTTTTGTTGTAAAAAAAATTATAAAATAAAATAATATTTGTTTATTGTTTGTGTGTAAGGAAGTCAGCCCAACTTTTTAGGTTTCCACGATCCATGGATGTATTTCATCAAACATTTGCAGGGTGAAAGTTGTCACCTAGCACCCTGGGATGCTGTTCATACTGCACACAAACATGGCGGAACCCATGGAGCTGCAACTGCTCTGCTGGGGAGGCGACTGGGATCTGCCGTCAGTACACACAGACTCCCTCGTCGTGCTGGTAACTACACGGGTTGTGTTTACGCTTGTTTTAAATACATATTCACAATGCAATATTTAATCAAGAATGCCGATGCCTTTTTTTAGAGAAACCTGTCCTAGGGTCCGGATAGCTTTATCCAGCACTGTCAAGTCACTTTGATAAATGAAATTGGCGCTAAATTAATACGCCAGTTCAGTTGTAAACTGATGCATCCGTTTGCTGTCATGCAGAAAGAATCTCGACTGAATTGCATTGCACTGGTTTGAGTGGTTGATGATAGTAAGCTAATATGTGTCGCACAGCTCCGGTTTTTATTTCTTGAAGGTCAGAGGAATAATGCTGATAGGATCTGAAGGGTATGGGATCTTTTTACTCGCTTTTCACTTAGAATAGAGATTATACAGTGCTTGTGTTTTGTGCTGGAGTAGGCCTACAGCTTTTCTTGTTTGTTTTTGCAGATGCTTAAATCCTGCGTTCTGATAACACTTTGCAAAAATGCATAATAAAAGTCCTAGTTCCACTATATAGCGCTAACGATGATTATCAATATTTAACCGTAAGTCAGTCATCTGTTCATCTGACATGTTTTTAATGTTCTTTTATAGGCTTATGCAAAGTTTGCTGGCGCAAATATTGCTGTAAAGTCTGTTGACTGGACGTGGAGGACTATTACAGGTCAGATAAAGGATTTTTTTGTAGTCATGGTGTGAGAGCATGTTTAATGTAGGGAAAGTCTGGAATGTAGCCACGCGCATCCATAGTTTTCCAAATGTAATCTTGTGAATGCCAAACATGGCTGAAGTGCGTAAAGGGGTGAGCAGCTTTTTCTAATGGTAAGCTGCAGCTGTCACATTTCTCTTTCCACAGCATCTGTGCCACAACTACATTATGAGGGATCCACAGTCAGAGAACCAACACAAATTCTAAACTTCCTACGAAAACAGGTAGAAATTAATATCTGTTTACAGATTTGCTTCTTTTTGTGTAACATAAGCGGGGATATTTTACAGTTTGTCAGTCATTGTCTCAGAAGAACTCTGATGAATCCAGGACCCTGACACGAAATTTATTTTGACAAGCTGACTGTACTTTATTACACAGCTTTACCTAATACATTCATACATACATGAACATAAAATATTTATTTCAAAGTATTTATATGTGATTAGCTACAGTTTATTGTCTATATTTGGGCATTCAAAAATATTTGACCACAGAATTTCACAACACAGAGAGACAACTTTTTTTTGTAAAGATATATTGGAATATACATGCAAGTGTAAATTATAAAAAGTATCAGCATATCCCCCCTCCCCCCACCCAGATAACAATTAACAAAAACAGGAAAACAAATAATGCATGGTATATTTGTGACACCATTCAAAATCTTTTAATAAAGGTATACAACAGTAAATTATAATTATAATGAAGGTCAACAGTAAAAAATAAATAATAAATAAAGAGAAAAATAAAAATTTCTCGTAATCCACACAGAGTTTCAATGCCGACTATGAGTTGACAGCTAAGCAAGGGGCAGATACAATGGCTTACATCGCACTCTTGGAGGAAAAGCTGCTGCCAGCACTGGTATTATATCTGCAATTCACATACTGATTTAAAATTCCTTATCCTCATAATGATAATTGTATGAATTAAGTGTTGATTTGTGTTTTTAATTTGTAGCTGCACACATTCTGGGTGGACGCAGAGAACTATGCTAACCTGACCCGGCCCTGGTTTACGTCACATTCCCCGTTCCCCCTCAACTTCTTTGTACCGGGTCGACAGGCCAGTTTGGCTTTGTCTCGCATCTTACTGACCAAAGCAGAGTCGCCATTGCTGAACATCACAGAGGTGGAGGGAAAGGTATGGGAAAACAGTAATGGAAATGTCTGTGGTTGCGTTGTGAGATGGAAAACAGTTTCTCTCTCAGCCCTCATGAGTAAATCTGTGGATTGTAGAAACCAGAGGAAATCATGAAATATGTCACGCAATGAATGTGCTATTGTAGTTATTCCATCCCTCATAATAATGAATATAAAAATTGTATGGTTAGTAATAGATTTTCTTTTAGATCTACAGTGAAGCCAAAGAGTGCCTGAATTTGCTCTCCCACAGACTTGGGAACTTCCGCTTCTTCTTTGGAGACACGTGAGTTTTTCATTTCTTTTATCCTATAATATTTATCAGCTCTTTAAAGGGATAGTTCACCCAAAAATGAAAATTGTCATCATTTACTCGCCTTTCTTTCTTACTGTATGACTTTCATGGAACATAAAAGAAGATATTTTGAGAAATGTCTTAAGGCCCTGATTTACTCACAGCTAAGTTCTTTTTCAATCTTCGCTTGGAGGTAAAAAAAAGAAGTTCAAAATACCTGAGCAGCGTTGTACTGTTAGTGAACATCCCGACGCTGCTTAGAGCGGCGTTTAGATGAATATGTTAATATGTGCTCCATGCCTTTCTCTTTATAACAAAATAAACACATAACAAAAATCACAGTGGTCAGAAGACTGCTGTTAAGAAAGCATCCGATTATAGCGATGTAGATATGTTTGCACGTGCTCTGCAATTTGGTCAGTAATGTCCCGTTTATTTATATAGCACTTTATACAATAGATTGCTATAAAGCAAGCAGCTTTGCAGTATTAAAGGCGTCCTGTTATGCCTTTTACGGAGTCTTGATTTTGTTTTGGGGGTGTACTAGAATATGCTTTCATGCTTGATTGTTAAAAAAACACACATTATTTTTCACACATTTTACATTATTACAGCACCTCTCTCCCCAGTCTGGCACGAACACGTAGTTTATTTCCCGTTTCGATTAAGCCCCTCCTTCTGAAATATGAAATGTGCTTTGATTGGTTAGCTGGCCCAATGTGTTGTGATTGGGTCACTGTGATTTTGCCAAGTAAGACATGTTCCTGGATCAACATATTTTCCAAAATTTAGTCCTTCCCCTAAACCTAACCCTACCCATATCTTTTCCCTAAAATCAGAGGGAAGTGATAGGTGAATAACACTGATGTTGAAGCACCTCACCCTGGTTCTAAGCCTAAACTTGACATAAACTGTAAACTTGTCCCTCAAATCTGATTGGTTGATTGGAAAGTTGTTCCAGGATCAACAAAGATGTTGATCCAGGAACATTTGGTACTTGGTGAAATCACGTTCACCTTGTGATTGACGTGTTCGGGAAATGTCACGCCCCTTCGTAACCGCAAACTCTAATCAGATGTAAATATTAATGATGGCGTCATTTTCAAACCAATTCAAGCTTGATTCAGACAAACAAAACCATGATTCAATTTCCTAAGGGGCAGTGAACAGTCTTACAAAAGCAAGAGCTTACAAAAGCTAAAGTAAACACAATATAAACACTAATGTTGGCTATCAGGCGAGTGGAGCCAAACCGCTTTGCCCTTTGTTTACATTGAGGCAACAACATTAAACTTAAATTGGAACTGTTAATAGAAAACGCAACTATAAATAATAAGACATACTTATAAGTTGTGATCCACAAGCAACAGATTGTCCTGACAAAGTGTAAACTGATCTGTTTCAGGAGAAGCTTTTGTGCGTAGCCTGCATTATACTCTCTTAATTTCTGGAAGCTGTCCTCCGTAAAATGTGCAGCACACAGACAAATGTTGGGGTTATAATGTTCAGGAACAGTGTTTAAAATAAATTTTAACCACTCTTAAGTTCGTCAGCCTTAGGAAGGTCAAACTAATGAGTTTTGGAAACAGGATGGAAAAAACAGGATCTCTTTGACATGGCGACAACACTGTCTTCTCTAATGCAGCTCAACCAGGCCTTGTCCCCTTTTTTTGCGTATTCCGTGGGCTGAGATTATTTATATGAGGAACATTGTGACTTCATAAGATCCGGAAAAAACGCGTTTAGTCAAAACGAGTTGTTCGTTGTAGTTTTTGGAAAGTGGATTCTGTTAAATAAAATATCTCCCTTTGGAGTGGACTTTGAGCTTTTTTTTATGCTCAAACAGCAACATTACACACTAACTAAAGTTGAAAAAGTGAAATAGCATAATAAGACCCCTTTAAACATGAAAAACAGGGTTAGTTTTTTAATTTCTACTATAAAGCAGCTCTCAAGTGTATTCATATTTTAACTTTCTTCTATTCCACTCAAAGTATATTGGGGCCTTTAGTGTTATGGTGTTGGAAGTCAATGACCTACAAAACAATTATTTTAAATTGTAATAATATTTCACAATATAACTGTTTTTACTGTATTTTTGATTTTGAAAACATAAAAATCCTACTGACCCCAAACCTTTGTACAGTGGTGTATAACTTAGTTAAATGTAATCATCTTTGCGTGTCAGCCTGAAGTTCACCATGTTTTCTATTTTGCTAGGCCTACAAGCCTGGACGCCTTTGTATTTGGCCACATTGCCCCTCTTATTAAAGCCCCTCTGCCCAGTGGGCAGCTTCAGAAGCACCTGAACCAACTTGATAACCTCTGCCAGTTCTGCAACACCATCCTTAAAAACTACTTTACCGATGCCACCACTGAGAAGAGAATGGACTGTAAGTAGTCACAGCCCCTATAGTACTATATTAATAACACAAAGTAACTAACACAAGTAAATAAACTAGTAAATAACACAAGTATTGGTCCTGCTCTGCTCTCTTCTTTTTATTTGTTTATCTCAACTTCCATTTGTTTGCTGTTGAATCAAATAGAATTAAATCATTTAACCAGACATTCATGATTCATCACCTGTCCATTGCTTTCAACCCGAGACATTTGGCTCAAAGCAGATGCTGAAAGACAGTTTAATAACAGCATGGTCACTTATTTTAAGTGATTTGCTATGTCTCTTTGGCTGCACTCTTGATTCTACTAATCTTTCTTCCATATGCGTAAAAACATCTGCTTTTCTCCAGAATCAGTGTCCTTTCGTCTTTTCTTTTCTTTATCTCTGCCCTCTCGCTAGGTTCACCAACGGCTACCCATGATCCTGTCGATGCAAACCTCCAGAAACTGACACAGCTTGTTAACAAAGAGTCCAACCTTATTGAAAAGGTCTTGGCTAGATCTGCTCATTCACTTCTGAATTTAATGTCATTAGAAATTACAGTACATGGTCAAGAGTATGCGGATGCCCAAACAGTTTTTCCACTATGTATTGAAACATACATGTTGGTATTTTCTCCTATTTGGAATTTTATATACAAGAGCATAAGTGATGTCAGACAAATATTGAGTGATGTGGTCTGGCTCACAGTTTATGTCCCAGTTCATCCTAAAGTGTTCAATGGGGTTCAGGGCTAGTCCAGGCCAGTCAAAGGCGTCCAACTAGAACCGTTTATTCACTTGCTCTTTACACAGGGGCATTTCATGCTGAAACAGAAAAGTCATTCAGCATTCTGCTGAAAATGTTTGTCATAAGATATAAAATGTGTATGATGTGTAAAAACATATTCACAATTATGACAGGAAAAGACTGTAATAGATCTAATTGGAAATTGCATGTAAATGCACAGTAAAATAGTTTAATATTTCTTATATTGTCTTATAATTTACATTGAAAAAACATAAATTGGCATTCCCAGAATTCTCTGTGACAGCTCACATGATGATTTTTCATTGAAATAACTATTTCTAGTTTCTAGATTAATTATAACTAGTTTCTTTTTAGTTTTTTCTTATCAGTTATTTATATATCATTAGGGTTTTGTTACATCTTATGACCCCATGATTGTGTTTTGTATTTGTATTTGAGCTTGTAGAAAAGTTACCTGTGATGAACATTGATTCATCATATGTCTTTCTCTTTACCACTTTATAAATAAAGGTTTAAAAAAACAAACAGATTTTAGTAATTTGGTATATTAAAGGGATAGTTCAATTCTGTCATCATTTACTAATCCTCAAGATGTTCCAAACCAGTATGAATTTCTTTCTTCTGCTGAACACAAAAGAAGATATGTTGAAGAATATGGTTAACCAAATAGTTGATGGGCCCCATTGACTTCCATAGTATTCTTCAAAATATCTTCTTTGGAGCAGGTTTGGAAACACTTCAGGGTGAGTAAATGATGACAGAATTTTCATTTTGGGGTGAACTAACATTGTTTTAGCTAAGGAAATATAATTTTTGTCTTTGTTTAGTCTGTAAAACATCTCCGGTTACGCATTTATGGTTCCCTGAGAAGGGGAACGAGACACTGCGTCCTCTAGGACACTATAGGGAATGACGTGACCGGTATCTGAAGCATGTGTTTAAACGCGACAATGTCATATGCCGACGACAATCCATGACGTCAACCATCTATGCAACCGTGTACATAAAAGGTCACCTGTATTAGACAACACCAAATGTTTGTCTGAAGGAGACATAGACAGGCAGGCCTGATGCATGGCAATGAGACGCAGTGTCTCGTTCCCCTTCTCAGGGAACCATGGTTACATGCGTAACCTGAGACATTCCCTTTCGAATGGGAACTCACACTGCATCCTCTAGGACACTATGGGGAACAAATGCCCAAATGCTGAGGGAATGACTGCCTAATTGGCTGTGACAAGCACAAACAAGGTCTCAACGGACTTGGATGTCAGAGTCAGATTCCCGTACTCAGGTCTGCCACAGAACTGTCAGTGACACTATTCCCTACGGCCACCACCCAAGGTCTATATAAGGTTTATATTCAAGGTCACACCGTTAGTGACATCACGGACTGTCGTCGGCTAATGACACTGTCGCGTTTAAACGCGTGCTTCAGACACACGATCACACTGGAGGCGTTCCCCATAGTGTCCTATAGAGGACGCAGTGCGAGTTCCCATTTGAATGGGAACTTAAAATGTTAATACCGTATTTTTACAGTAAAGTTCTGCCAAACACAGCTAATGTTTGTTTACCGTAAATTTCACCGTTTTTTTTTGTTTTGTTTTGTTTTTAGTGTATGGCTGTATTCGTAATTTGATTAACCTGCTAGTAATGCTGCTGAGATACAAACAAGAGGGTGTCCGCATACTTTTGGTCATGTAAATGAATCTCATAACCTATAAACATCTTCTTACACATCTTTTGGAATTGACACTTGTCCTGTGAGTCTTATCTTTATATGTCTTTGTCACAGATGGATGACAATCTTCGCAGCAGCCCGCAGCACAGACCGCACAGACATGAGGTCAAACCCTCGGCCATGGCCAGCGAGAGGAGCTCAACCTGAAAACCCTTTCTAAGCACTGACTTTACCATAATTTATTTTTTTCCCATGGAAATTGAAATAATTTCCAAATCATATTTAAAATCTAACACACTGATGGGGTCACAATAAATGAATGCTAGTTTTTCATAATGAAGTTGCTGAAATGTTGGTTAACTTGGTTTGAGTGTCGGATTTTGTAATACAACACCATAAAGGGCTTGTTAAATGGGCAGTCGTCATCTAATGTATATAAGAATCATTAGCACATGTGGCAACTACATACATTCTAAAAAGGGAAATGCTGACAATTGATATCTTGCGAGTTGCGATACAAATTTTAATGTTTAAAGGAGATGTAGCTTTTATTTCACTTGCATTGCTCTTGCTCCTGGCTGTCTCTTCAAATAATAATTGTATAGGGAACTTTGAATGCACAAGCTTGCTTTCTAAATGCAAAGGCTTTATGTATAAGTTTTATGGTGTTTTATTTTTTCAATCCTGCCCAAACACAATTACAGGTATATTATAAGCTTTATGGTTTATTTCATCATAGTGTTGTTTAAAATCAAATTAGGATTTAAAATGTTTACATCTTAAAGGTTCACAACAGTTACTTTAGTGCATATGACAGGTGAAATATAATGCATGTATTGGCATTGTGCCTCATCACAGCATAACTTTCTCTTATTTGAACTGATCTTTCCATTTCTCTCATTTGATTATGTAACCTTCACATTCTTGACTTTTGATGCAAAGGGATCTTGAAATCTGATTGTGTGTACTGTGTATACATTTATTGTTCTTCAAATTCCTCGGGAGGTTTTGTACATGCAAGAAATGCCTTAAAAGTCCAGTGCTGCGTCATGCCATCTCACGTGACTTTATTTTTGATGTAATCATTATTCATTGTCTGTCAAGAAATTGTATATTTCGAAATATATTAATGTACAGCAATGTTCAAATATATGTATATATAAGTGCAAGAAAGTAAAATTCTTTGAAATAGACAAGTTAACATGTTTATCTTATTATGCTGATACATTTAGTTGTTTACACCAAATGTAAAACCCTCAACATTTTTTATTTGTATAGTGGAAAGTACATCCTGACGTAACTTAGGAACTCATTTATGCTCTTCGAATGAACAATACTGACATATTGCGCAACTTTCCGTTCATTCATCATTTAAATAGAGAGACAGCCGTAGGGCTGCTGTTTGGATGTCACATGGAAGCTATTACAACTCACCACTCCCCAAATATTCACATTCCCTCAACAAAATGGAAAGGTCAGGAGATTTGCTGTCCCTTTTCCCCTCAGTCTTTACCAAATTAAAGAAATTTCTATTTCTATCATCTATGACATGCAGCTGAAGATGAGGGGTTAATAATATAACGCAGACAAAAATAAATAAATATATATATATATATGGGGTCAGTATGATTTTTTTTATACTTTTATTTATACATCTTTACAATCAAATAAATGCTGTTCTTTAGAATTTTATTTTCATCCAAAAAATCCTGGAAAAAAACATCACACTTTCCCAATAAAATTACCAGCACAACTGTTTTCAACACTGATACTAATAAGAAATGTTTCTTGAGCAGCAAATCAGCATTTTAGAATGATTTCTGAAGGATCATGTGACATTGAAGACTGGAGTAATGACTGCTTTGCCATTTGAATATATTAAAATAGAAAACGGTTATTTTAAATTGTAATAATATTTCACAATATTATGGATTTTGCTGTAATTTTGATCAAATAAGTTCAACATGAGACATTTCAAAAACATTAAAAAATAAAATTCTTACAGATACCAAACTTTTGAACGATATACAGTATATATAATTCATATATAATCTTATTTAATCTATGAGCTTAATTCTTTGTTTATTAAAACATTTCTAATGGTTAAACTTTTAAATCAATCCAGTCATTCTCAGAAATACAAATAAATACACAAGTAGACTAATTTATACCACTACTAACTTATTCAACAACACTGAAATTGAAAAATTTGAAAGAATAATTTACAAAACAAAGTGCAATAAATCCCTACAGTATGCAGCCATTAAAGATAAGAAATATGGTTAAAATTTATTTTCTCTTATGCAAGTGTTGATTTTGACTTGATAGCGGAGCTTTCAGAGTGAAAAATTACAATAAATAAATTAAAAAATACACCCATGATACTCAAATTATCCATTGTAAGTGAAAACTAAAATCAGTCTATTCACTTTACTGCACTTTTACCTTTGGTTAGTTTTGAGTAAGTAAGATCCAGCAACAATTTTAAATAGAAAAGGGAAATAACCTTTTTCCTACCAAATCATGAAAATAAACTAAGCCACAGAAATATATGAGGGAGAATTCAGCTATGAAAGTCTATTATTAGCTTTGCCAAAATCTGTTTCTCTGTAGCTTCCAAAAATAAATACACTGACACTGAATATAAATGTCTGCACATCAAGTGATCCAGGGGTGCATCATATATGACAAGCAACAAAACTGGTCGCATGCACTTTCTGTTTAATATATACAAAAACAACGCAACAGCTCCACAAAACTAGTTTCTGGAGGGATTTAAAAGCACAGCTTCAAAAACAGTCCTTCCTTTCACAAAACGTAACATTTCTCATAATCTCTTCAGTCACACCATATCAATAAACTGAGCAACTTTTCACGTGACAGCACAATATGGTTTCATTTCCTATTTAGAAAGATTCACTTGATTAATTTACTGTCGCACAACCAAACCCAGAGCACTGAGTCATGTAAACTAGCAGTGCTTAACAAACTCCGGCACCTCCATGGTCATTTTCAGCTCTAGCTTCCCCGGCTGCTCAAGGACAAACACAGGGTGGCAGGGCTCTGTGAAAGTGTGCTGAAAAGTGCCCAAGAGCTGCCCGTTCTGAGCATTGAAGAAGAAGAGCCGACCCTGGCTGTAGTCCAGCAGAGTGCCGATCCGCGCAGGCATGTCCACAACAAAGATGTCAGACTCCACACGGTCATGAAGTAGTTCAAATCTGCAGCTGGAGAGAACACGGGTTAATACAACACATTCAATATATCAAATAATAAACTTTCTATTCAAAGAATCCTGAAAGAAAAAAAATAATTGTTGCATCATGGATCAAATCAGCATACAGTATTAGAATGATTTCTGAAGGATCATATGACAGTGAAGACTGGAGTAATGATGCTGAAAATTCAGTTTTGCCATCACAGAAATAAATGACAGTAACACAACACAACATTACAGTTTTACTGTATTTTTGATCAAATAAATGCAGCCTTGAGAGACTTCTTTCAAAAACATAAAAAATCTATTTTGAATGGTAGTGGATATGCAATGTGAACATTGATTCCATAAATACCCTTTTCAGATTTCTTTTTTCTTTTTTTTTCATCCATTTATTCTAGAACCGAAATGGCTGCAGTCTTTATCTCAGATGTACAGGTACGTCACTTTTCTAAGTGTAAACCTTTGGGGAAAATGACTTATTTTACCTTTAAAGTTCAACACTTTACAGTGTTGTCAATAAAAAAAAAAATCTGATTTGATTGAAAAGCATCTATTGTGCTCACATTTTGTGCAGATGTACTCCCAATGGCTGGGATTTGACAGGACCCTCTAACATCATACACAATATACAGTACCTTCATAGTAGTGGACCTGGGATTTTTAGAAGTAGGCCTACACAAGACTTCAAATACGTATTTAATGGAAAACTGAGACAACTTTTTTAATGAGAGAACAGATTTAATTGAATTATTTGAAGGCTCAAGTTAATTTACCTCCCTGATTGCCAAAAAGCCTTAATTACAGTGTTTCCACAGTTTGGAATGCAGCTCCAAATGTCCTACCAGCTTATATAAGATACTTAAGTTATTTAAATATTTAATAAACCAGTTTATTTAAACTGAAAATTATTTTCTAAAAAGAAAACAAAAAAATTCTGCTGGAAAGACTTTTAAATGTTACTGTTCAAAATGACCTTTGTATCTAATCCTTTTTGGAATAATGGAACACATGAACAAATACATGCAACTACATCACATGAATGGTATACCTTATAGATGTAGGTACACAGTGCAGACACCAGGAGGCCCTGTTCTCCCCCAGTGTGCTGGTTAGTGATACAGTTTGATATGCGACACCGATGCGGTAGGCTTTGCACCTCGACACCTCTGTCTCCCAGTAGTAATATCCAAGAGAAGGCAAAAGCTCACCCATAACAGCTGGACATCTAGGAACAAGTGCCAAAAAAAAGAGAACATGCATTTGCTGCAACTTAAAACATTTGTGAAACAGTATGTGGTGGATCACAAATCTGAAACCAAAACATGAACAGCATATGTTGTGCAATTTGACAATAAATGGTTGTTTTTTCTGCATAAAACTATGTATCTACAGTGGTAGATTTGTAATGGTGATAAATTGCAC
This sequence comes from Abramis brama, assembly GCF_963993115.1. Classification (NCBI taxonomy): domain Eukaryota; kingdom Metazoa; phylum Chordata; class Actinopteri; order Cypriniformes; family Leuciscidae; genus Abramis; species Abramis brama. Next base: position 32,535,999 of record NC_139967.1, on the reverse strand, counting down.
TGAGGTACTTACTCTATGATTGAGGACATTTTACTGTAGGTGTCTTGGGGGTATTCTACCGAGTTCCTGTCCTCTGAAACCTCCAGCACCGAGTTGGCCGTTTCACTGAGGAAGCGGAACCTTGTACCTTAACAAATAACAACATTCACTAGTCACCAAAAAAAAAAACACAAATAAAATGTAAGAATTTTGTTACAATTGTGATGCTGTCCAACTAACTAAAGGTGTTTGTCTAAAGGTGTTTGCGAATCCATTTGACCAACTTTAAAAATCGGGAAATCTTTCACCCTCACACAAAATTTGCATGGATTCCTATTGCAATGACTGGATTTCGCCCATGAAAACTCGCGACTTAAGATGATGAAGATGATGTAATAGCGGTGAATCTGACCTCTGGTTGAGATAAGGGCCGCCTCGCTCTGCTCACTGGCTCCTCCGGCATTCACTGATTTGATGTAGAAGAGGTAATTTTCATTGGGCTGAAGGAGGACCCTCTGCTCATAGCCTTTTATCCCTGATATGGATCTGTGTATGGAGAGACTGTTTTCAATAAGTGCAGTTTACCCTCTGTAATGCTCTGATGTGCACCCTTGAGGAATCATGGGAAACTGTGTTCAATGGATTCAGTGTACAAGCTCTTAGTGAAATATGATACATTAAACATTAACATTAAATGCTACTGATGGCAATTAATGAGTATATTGGTCCCACTTTATATTAAGTGGCGTTAAGTACTATGTACTTACATCAAAAAATAAGTACAATGTACTTATTGTGTTCATGCTGTATTGTAAAACACTTTTGCTGCTATTGAGGTGTGATACGGGTAAGGTTAGGGACAGGTGTGGTGGATTGGGTAGGTCTAAGGTGTAAGGGAAGGGTCAACTGTGTAATTACAAATGTAATTACATAAATTAATTACAGCTGTAATTACATGCAGGAATTTTTAAAATGTAAGTACAATGTAAAAACATGTAGTTACATAATAAGTACATTGTATCAACTTATTAATTTCAATGTAAGTACATAGTACTTAAAGCCACTTAATATAAAGTGGGACCAGTATATTTAATACCATAGAGAAGACGTTTGGTGTAAAAAAATGTAAAATATACATTTCACCAATAAAGTCAGAATAAACTGGAAATTGTGACCAATTTTTCTTCACTAATGTGACGAAATAGCTGAAAGAAATGGCTGCTCGTTAATTTTTTTTGATTAAAGAGGTCCTATTAAGCTTTTTTACATTTCCAACTTTATTTACTCTGTTTATTGCTGTTTGAGCATAAAAACAGTCTGCAAAGTTACAAAGCACAAAGTCCACTCCAAAGGGAGTTATTTTCTACATCAGTAAGCACTGTTTCTGAACTCTCTGAAAAGCCTCGATTGTTGTCTTGAGTTTTCTTCCAAAAACATACACATCACAGTATCCCTCTTTTAAATAATTCCCGCCCAAAGCATATGCAAAAAAAGTGGGCGAGGCCTGTTGAAACTCATGGACTGAATCCGAATTCGCCCATATACCCTCAAATAGGGCGTTATTTGAGGGGACAGTCATTTGTAGTGGTGTCCGAAAGCATAGTGAACGTTATTGAGTGCACTTATTCAATCCCACATTGCACCGCAATAACGAGCGTACAAACCGATGTTCGCTCAACGGCTGTCCGAATTCGCTCCCTCCTTTTCATTCACTCCTTCAAGTGAACAGTATTAGTGGGCTAATGTAGGTAATAGTGAATGAGGGTTTAGGGGGCGATTTCGGATTTAGACATGGTTATGGTAAAGGGTGTAAAAAATTTCCAAAACCTGCTCAAAGTGGTTGACCAATCACAACACACTGGTCCAGCCGACCAATCAGAGCACATTGCGCTTTTTGGAAGGTGGGATAATATAATATAATATAATATATATATATATTTTTTATCATTTCATTGGAACTTTAAAATAAAAAAAAAGTTACCATAACACTAATTAACAAAACATGAAAAAAAGATGGTTTTCTCTTGACCCCTAGTGCTGTTTCTGCTTGTACAGAGGGCTGGTTAACTGTACCTGAGTCCCTCTCTCTCGCATGCATACTGGCGGCAATACTCCAGTGTGAAGCAGTCTACAGCACTGGGCTGAACGGAGCTCCAACGCAGCGTGGCCGTGTCCCACAGCACTGTGCACTGTTCTGTCTGGATCACCGGGACGGAGGGGGCTAGAGAGAACACGGTGAACTGAGTTACTTTTCAGACACTGACTAACAGATAATCCCAAGTTTATTTAGCTAAATGTGAATATGTGAACCATATTTAATCTGGATTGAAAACACATACACTGTGGAATTCGCGTTCCATGTCAGTGATCTTGTAAAGAGGCTCTACATGGTCATCTCATTATGTATTGATACAGTATATTATGACACACAGCATGATCTCTTGCTCTCACAAACATCATGCGAGTCAGAGGGGATTTGCACAGAGAGTAACTAACCGGTTCTGAAGGGCAGTCTCTCACTCGGCATGCTGCAGCCTGTGTAGTTCACCGCCATCACCCACACTTTATAACACTTATCCGGTTCCAGCTCTTCTAGATTACAGTAGCTCTCCTTCACAGTCACCCTGTACTCCTCTGAGATAGCTGCAGATTCAATTACATTTAACACACTTTAACTGAAGCATGTGGCTCATCTGAGCATCCCTTTGACATACTTTTACTAATAAGTGTTTGTAGTACTGTCAGATTGAAAAAAAAATTGTGTGAATGTTAAAGGGATAGTTTGTGCTTAAAACTATATTTCGAACAATGTTTCAACTGATTTTATCTATAAAATGAAAGTCAGTGCAGTCCAAAACAACACTGGACCCATTGACTTTTTCTAAATATCTTCTTTTATGTTCCACAGAAGAAAGTAAGTAATATAGATTTGGCGACATGATGGTGAGTAAATGATTTTAACAGTTTAAGCATTTAACCAACAATTGCAAGGATGTTTTATATTGATAATAGTAACATAGTAATAGTAACTGACAAAGTAAAAATATTAAGAATATATGCCATTCTATAATATATACAGTGCTGGGTAGATTACTTACAAACTGTAATCCATTGCTGAATACAAATTGCATGATGAAAACTGCAGTTAGTAACATAATCTATTACATTACACATTTTAGGTAATATAATCTAATTACTTTCTGACTACTTTTGAGCTAACTCATTTATCACATTGATTTGAATATAATAATATTGTAGCATATTGATATAATAATGCTAGCAACAATAATGTTAGCAACAATGTGAAGTGCACTAAAAATACGTCAGGTTTTCATATATTATTGAAAAGCTAATAATGAATTAAATATCGAAAATCTTAAATTAAAATTAAAATAAAAAATAAAACACTTACTAAAAAATATTGTACTTGTTTATGTGGCCTCTCAATTTTCCTTGTAATTATAGCTGCCTAACTAGTGGCCATTCTTGTGTGTGCAATTCCACAAAACTAGAAGACTATTCCAAAATAGAAGACTTTCCAAACATACAGTTTACAAGCAATAGGATTTTTTTTTTTAAATGAAACATTTAAAAGATAAAATTAGGAGAATAAGGAAGAATCATTTAATTCTGATTCGTAAATGTAATCAACAAAAAGTAACTGTGGTCTGATTACATGTATTTTAAAATGTAATTTAATCTAATTACAGACATTTAATTTTAGGAATCCGATTATGTAATCCAGATTACATATAATCAGTTACTACCCAGCACTGACTATATATAACATTCAAATCAAAAGTTTGGGGTCAGTAAGATTTTTTTTTTTTTTTAAGAAATGAATACTTTCATTCAGCATGGATGCATTAAATTGATTATAAGTGACAGTAAAAACATTTATGTTATTAATTTATTTTTATTTAAGATAATACTATTTTTTATATATATATTCATCACAGAATCTTGAAAATGGCTGCTGAAAATTCAACTTTGCCATCACAGGAAAAAACATTAGAGACTTCTTTTAAAAAAATCTTACCAACCCCAAACGTTTGAACTGTAGTGTATTATCTGTTTTCAGTACGGATGTTAAAACCCTGCTCTCCCCTCTAGTCTTACCTCCTTGTGGCTCTTCCATGCAGTAGACTTGGAAGCAGTCAATAATATCATCCTCATTGACTCTCCAATACACAGTGACGGAAGTGCTGGTTGCAGAATTGGCCTCTTGAGGCTGGAGATGTGGGTTTTGAGGCACTACAAAATGAGTGATAATTCAAGTCAGCAAAACGTGAAGGGTGTTTATCTGCAATGGAAATCTTAGCTGAGGCGCACCTGGAATGGCTTGTCTGTTTTTCCTCTCATTGCCTGATTTGCCCTTGGCATAGTCCTCAAAAACCAGCAGCCCTCGTGGACCAAGTTCAAGTGACATGGTGGATTCCAAAGCTGTATTCAACCTAATTAAAAAATAAATGGAATTAATAAATTACACATTTTCATGTGTAAAAACCCCATTTTGTAAATTATTTGATTTCTATTAATTTAAAGGCTACAAACACTTGATTTAAACATTGTTTTGAACACACCAAACTCAACAAGGCTATTAAAACTTCAGCTTCATCAAGCTTTTATTCGGATTAATTTAATATGCAGATCATTTTTGAAGTATTGTAATTAGCATTCGATGTTAGGAAAAACATTGGATGCAACATAAATTCAAGCCATTCAGTTACCTCATATTGATATCTTTTGATGACTGAAAAGGGGTGAAAAATAGCTTGATTAGACTAAAATATCCATTCTAGATAGTTCATCTCTCTTAACAAATCTTAGCTAAGCACTTTAAAAATGCTTCCCAAAGCAACTATGGCCTTGGACAAAATCAATACATTAATACTAATCTTAATGCGTGACCTACTTTAAGTGAGTAACTAACACACAAATGAGGAAAGCCTCACAGAGAGAAACTTGAGTGGGTCCGTCTCTTCCTCCTCCTTAGCCGTCATCTCCATAGTCTCCTTGGCCTTGTCGATATTCTCCTGGAACGACACAATCTGGTCGTACAGCTGCTCCAGTTTGGCCTTTTTCTCCTCCTCCATGGCCTGAGACATCTCATTATACTGATCCATCACCAGCTTCACCACCTCCTCATTGTGCTCCTTTATGATCTTCTCACAATCATTAAAGTTCTCCTGCGGGAACAGCACAATAAAGCTACACATTAGTTCTCAGTAACTTTTCTCACCTTAATAGCACCCCCAAGCTGACAGTGCACTAACGTAAGCACTACAAAACTCTCACTCCACATTTTTGGGAGAGCAATATTCACCTTCATGATGCTAAGTTCTGTGGGTGGTTGCCAGGACATTGCTACTCATTTTCCAGGGCAGTCACAACCATTTTGACCTGATGTGTATGATCTTTTGCTCTCTAGATGTGGCTTTTTTCCTTTTTTTTTTTCTTTTTTTTTTTGATGTAATGCTTATTCATGCAAAATTGATGCAATGCATATTTTTGAGTTAGGAACAATGCGTTTAATGTGTTAAAATTCATTTTTGGATTTTTTTTTTTTACTCAGGTGCTACAACCAAATATTTGTAAATATATATATATATATTCCTGTGAAATCTTAAGTAACCCAGAGTGTCTACAGTGCCTAACTCATTACTATTTTGTGGTTGTTTTTATTCATATTAATTTATAATTATTTCATTCTAGTGGCCAGGTATTTAGTATCTTTAGCATCCAATTTTACTTTTAAGACAGAAAAATAATCATATAAGTATACCGGTAAATGCATTAAATACTATTTACAATCTAGTTTTCAGCCATTTGTTCACTTTGACCAATTAGTTGGTTTAAATCAAGAATTTACATGGTTGTACCACCTGATGAAGATAAGTTATGTCACCTGACAACATTAATAATGACAGGGATAAAACATTTTTACATTTCAATTGCATATAAAAAAATAAAATACAAATACAAGTGTTTTAGTCATCAGTCTCTATTGAAGTAAAAGTAGTAAATTGATCAAAATCTGAATAAATCACATCATCACATTCGGAACATGGGAACTGGAATAGGCTACAGTGCAATTTATTGGTTAGATACACTGTAATCGATGTAATCGACCTGACATTTGGGGGTTTAAGATAACAAAACATAAATAATAATATTTTATAAACTACTAAAAATGAATGCAAACTAAATAGATTTTATAGTATAAAGTGATATATGTCAAGAATTTATCACATTATTTATAAGGAAATAATGCACTTGGACACAAAAATATGCATGTCATGTCATTGACCCAAATATAAGTCTATGGGATTGTCTTTATAGCCAACAGATCTAAAACAACATTCGGTACAGGATATGTTCCGTATGTGTAAATGAATGCATAATAATGAAAATACCTCCACTGTGTTGTATGCCAGTTCAAGCTCAGATACAAAGTCTTCAATATTCTCTGATCTTCCTTGTAAAACTGATATCAGTTCACTTAGCTGATTCTGAAAAAAAAATCACATAGAAAGTTACATTAGACAGACAACATGAAATATTTTGAGGTGCAGAACACAATGCAAATTACACAAAATAATTAACATTTATATTGAACGGTTGAGCACAAACTCAAAATTTTATTTTTTTCCTTTGTATTTTTCCTACTTGCAAATATCAAATCACATTGGTGCAGTCCTGGAATAAACTACATCATGGAAACAGATGTCTACTTTCAGCTCTTGCTATGAGTCAGTCGGTTCTGACTCATCTGTTATGAATGCTGTCAAAGGCCAATAAAGTAAATAATCTCTCATTGTCTCAACCTGATTTATACTCAAATATTCTTGTGAAGTCAACAAATATGGTTTTAAATTAAATGGTTTTAACAACTGATTATGTGTTTTTTGTCATTTGGTTATATTAGACACTGGATGAGTCCTTCTGTAAACACATTGGTAATCAGTGACAAGCTCTCCAAACAGGCCAGCAGTGAAAGATCAGATGTCAAGCTGATGTCAGGAAATCATGTCTTAGCACACTCTTTCAAAGCACAGGGAGCTTAACTTACCTTAACACTGTCATAGGCCTCATCCAAAGAGGCCATCTCATGGTTTTGATGCTCAGCCTCACTCAGCAGTACTGGACAACGGCAAACAAGGCAGAACGCATCCATTGGTTGAATTTCAAGTTCCTCTTGATGTTCATATTCCGCCATTTGTGCAATATCCAAATCCTCAACAAATTCAAAGCCTTTTTCCAGAGTTTGATCTGACAGTCGAACTTGTTCACAGTGCCCATCCTCAGCTAGAGCTTGTTCAGACTGTCTTGCCTCTTGTTCGGTGACCATCTCATAACCAAGTTCCTCTGCAATTTCCTGCTGCACATCTGGGTCGCAGCTCAAGGCCGACAGGTCCTCTTGAGGTGTAAAACTTCGCAATTGTGAGAAGACACCTTTATCCCTACTTAGGCTTCCTCCTCTATGTATATCTTCATACATTTTGTCACTATCCTCTGGCTCTAAAGGTGAGACTCTCATTGCTGAGGGGTCATCTTCATCAACTGGAGGATGTGAAATGGGCTCTGGTAGGTCTGTTATATCTTCAATCTGTGTTTTCTTTCCTTCCTCTAATGTTTTTGTTAATGTTAGAGGTAACAACTTATTCTCAATATCTGTCCGACTAATGGCTGATTCTTTCACTGGGATCTCTCTGGTTATTACGGTCACATCATTTATTTCACTATATTCTTCTACCTGTTTCTCCTTTGTTGGTACAACAGCTGACAGTCTTACTTTTGGTAAGTCCTCTACGTTGTCTGTTACTTTTATCTCTTCCGTGCTTTCTCGAGCAAATGCCTCCATGTCATTAGCTAACAATATACTATATTCTTGCCTTGAATTAATCATTTGATTCATCTCTGTTGTCACTCTTTTCTCAGAAGGTATCTCGTCCTGAACGGGCTCACTTGTGGTGTCAACCTTCTCATTTGCTTCCTCTGTAACATCCACCTTGATTTCCTCAACTTTTTCATGTTTTTCTGTAACCACAGGTTCTTCAATCTTTGGTATGTCAACATGTTCTTTTTGCTTTTCCAGCCTTTGCTCAAGCAATGGTGCCTCATTTATAGGCCTATCTGTACCTGTGCCCTCTTTGGCTTTCTTGTTTGTTGCTATGAATTCATTGTGTAATTCTGGATACATTTTCTCCTCGCTTGTAATCTCAGGTTTAGTCTGAAGCTCAATGTTTGCTGTATCTGTTTCACTTGGATGTGACTGCTCTGTTGAGCTCTGAATAGAAGTACATTTAGAGTCTGGCTTTATTTCAATTTCTGTTAACACATCTGTTGTACCAATATGAGCCTCAACCTCTTGCGCTGCACCAATTTTGTCAATTACTTGCTCTTGTTTTTCCTTCTTGGGAATTATACCTTCACTCACTTTATTCTCAATCACAGCAAGTATTTCTCCATTTTCATGGACTTGAGAGTCATTTTCTAAAGATTTTGCAGAAAGTTTAACTTCAGTAGCATCTGTTGTAATTGTTTCAGTCTCTTCTAAAGGCTTGACTTCTTTCTCTACTTTTGAAGGTTCTTCAGTTTTTGGAGGTTCTGTTGTACCAATATGAGCCTCAACCTCTTGCACTGCACCAATTTTGTCAATTACTTGCTCTTGTTTTTCCTTCTTGGGAATTATACCTTCACTCACTTTATTCTCAATCACAGCAAGTATTTCTCCTTTTTCATGGACTTGAGAGTCATTTTCTAAAGATTTTGCAGAAAGTTTAACTTCAGTAGCATCTGTTGTCATTGTTTCAGTCTCTTCTAAAGGCTTGACTTCTTTCTCTACTTTTGAAGGTTCTTCAGTTTTTGGAGGTTCTGTTTTATCTAACAGAGGTTCTTTGAGAATGACAACCCTCTGAGAAATTATTTCTGGTTCTTCTCTTTTTAATATTTCGGTAATGAGTTTATCGACCCCTGAGGAAAGATTTTGCTCTAAAATTTTGCCTTGTGTCTTGGTTTTATTATTCTCTACTTCGTCATTTTTAGTAATAGTAATTGTTTCCTGAATGTCAGCAATGGCATCAGCTACTTCATGACGTCTATCCACACTGCCCTCAGAAACACCAATGTTTTCAACAGCATGTGGTATATCGGACTGAATTTTCTCACAGCTCTTTGTTACAGACATTTTAAATTCATCTTTAGTTTTAATAACATCTTCATGCACTAACCCCCCAGGCACTTGAATATGAGCAGTCAGACTTATTTGTTCCTGTCCACTGCGATCTACTTCACTGGTGGTTTTGCATTCTGGCTCAAGGACTTGATCCATTTGAGGTTGTGTGTCACTGAGGTCACCTTTAGTTGTGATACTGTCCTTGATAATGACAGTGACATCACATTGCTTTTCATTTTCCCTACTATGCTTCGCAACCAGGTCGTCTGATGTGACCGTTCCTGTAATGATAATTTCCACCTTTGGTTGGATTTCTGGAGCACAGTGTCCATCTGAACAACACCCTGTGGACTCACACTGTGCTTCACCTACAATTTTATCTTGCACACATGGTTGATCGACAGTTACTTCATCATTTTCTTCTTGTGCTCTATCTAAACATCCAGTGAGTTCAAATTTACTTTGTGACCATGCTAATTTCCCCCCATCTTCCTTCTCTTTGGTCTCAGGTACATTAGCAACCACTGGTGTTTCATCCTTCAGTATGAATTTCTCCAGATATCCATCTGCATCATCAGAATCAGAGTATCTCCGTTTGAAAGACCGTTCTGAAACAACACTTTCCGTATCTGAGAAGTCGTCTTCTTTCTTCCGGTCTCCTACTGAGTCCTCATAAAGGTCTGAGTAATGGAAGGACATTGCTCGTGGTTCCTCAAGAAGGACAAGATCTATGATCTTTGGTGGTCCGGTAGGGAGGTATACAGGTGTGAGGATGCATTCCTGACTCCCAAATAAGACTGATCCACTCTCTTTAAGAGATTTAGAGCTCTCTTTTGCTGTACTTCCAACTCTGCCCTCACACTCTTGGGGAGGCTCTGCATTCAAATTATTTCCATAAAACACTTCGTCAAGATGCTCATCTGCAATTTCAACATCACTGATGAATACAAAGGAATCATCATCAACAGCTTCATCTACTTTTGGTTCCTCGAGTTTCTCTTGAGGTTCCTCCGGCTGGACAGTCACTTCTGGTTCAAGTTTTTCCATCAGTGTAGTGCCATCACTAGGTGCCTGCTCATCTAACAGTGTGAATTTTTCAAGGTAGTCCATATGAGTTTCATCCTTTTTGTGCTGTTTGTCAGCAAAGATCTGGGATGAATCCTTCAAGCTTTCATTTTGCTTTATTTCCTCAATGTCTATCTTCACAGGACAACTGTTTGTAGCTACAGGTTCATGCTTATGTTTGGATTTTATCTTTGGGGTATCATCCAAGTAGGCTAAATTCTCCACCAGTTCAGTGCTATCTTCCTCATCTACTGTAGAAAGCTTTGATGGTACAACAATATTGAGTATTTCAAAACCATCTGATATCAAACTAAAAAGATCTTGATCCTTGCTTCCAGCAGACATACTATCCTCATTGCTTTCAGACCTGATATTCGGCACTGACACCTCAATCATTGCCGGTCTTTCCTCACCTATCCGACTTTTTGGCAGTCTGGAGCTTGGCTTTTTAAACCTGTCACCCAGCTTGCCTCTGCTGCTTGTTTTTTTCCTCTTTATTCTGTCTTCATCCATTATGATCACAATATTCCCCTGTGTTCCAGAACCTTCCATGCTGTATTGTTCAGATGGAGAGCTTCCTTCTGAAGCCCATGGAGTTGAGCATCTACTGGAAGCCGTCTCCCATACTATCCCACTGTCCTCGCTCTGTACCGTCACCATAGAGAAGGATGGGTCAACCATCAGACACTGGAGTTTAGGCTTCACTGATGGATCCTGCATAACTTCCTTTAAACTAAACAAAAAGATTTAGAAACAGGTATGGTTCAACAAAGCAATGTAGTATAGAATACTGCAGTCTATGGCAGATATTGTAACCTTGTTAGTGCTTAACTAATGATGTTTGGAAGTTAAAGGGATAGTTCACCCAAATATGAAAATTCAGTCATCATTTAGGCTACTCACCCTCAAGTTGTTCTAAACCATGAAAATATATTTTGAAGATTGTCGGTAACTAAACAGTTTATGGACCTCATTGACTTCCATAGTATTTTTTTCCCCATACTATGGAAGTCAATGGGGCCCATCAACTGTTTGGTTACCCATATTCTTCAAAATATCTTCTTTTGTGTTCAGCAGAAGACAGAAATTCATACAGGTTTAGAACAACTTGAGGTTGAGTAAATGATGACAGAATAAAATTTTTGGGTAAAGCATCAGTTATGTTTGAAGTTAAAAACAATTAGTAGAAGGAAGCATGCAGGAGATAGAATATCTGCTTATTACAGACTTGAGAGTGGATTTTTTCAACACCTATCAAAAACTGAACATATATTTTTTTAATAAAAATAAATAATAAGTTTGCAAACTTTTTTTGCAAAATGTTTGCGAATATATTGTATATTTACAAAAATAAATAAACGTATTTAATACGCAAAAAGAGTATTTTTGTGTAACTTTTTGTTCAAACCTTTTGGGTGTTAATCACCCAAATTAGGTGGTGACAATGAGGGAAAGAACATTCATATAAAGACCTAGGAGAAAACATCATTAATCCCAAATTTTATAACTATAAGACGCCCGTGGCAAACTACCTTTTATGAAGTTCCTCAATCTCATCTTCGTCGTCGATTTTGATTATTCCTGGCCCCACGTCCCGCAATTCCACTATCTCTGGCTCTGCCCCCTCACATTCCCCTTTCACAGCACGATCCATTTTGATAATCGAAATATGTTGGTGTTATTTTAAAATAATAAACGGTCTTGGCTAGTACAGCTTCGTGTTGGGATCATGTCTCGTTGGGTGCAGTTCGTCTTACTCAGCGGCTGCTGTAAATAGATTACAAATATTCCTGTACTCAAGGCTGCGCACTTGGAAAACAGTCGCCGTTGTCCCTGTTCTTTGAAGCCAGAGTTAAGGATATTGTCCAATATATTTCATTTCCTTTGTCAACTTCTAAGCAGTAGCACATCGTTGGCCATGTCCAGAACAGTAAGCTTGCATGAAACTACAGTGGCGGTGTCCCCTGTAATATGACACGCAGAGAACACCGCCATGTCCATGAGGGACAGGAGTGGAGGACTCAGGCCACCGTAGTGTCAGTTTCCTTTGGCTGTGCTAATTTTACTCTCTAACCCCCCAAGCAGCCATATCAACGTTCTTAAACTCATATGCTATGAATCGAGAATAATAACCCATTAATGGATGCTGCACTACATTCAAAACGTAAATCACATTTACTAGCCGTTGAAAGTGTTACTGCAAGCTACTAAACTGCTCCACGCAGAAACCTATCCAGTTCAAAAGTACTCAAATGACCAATACAATTCTCTGAACATATTGAATATGTATTCTGATTTGGTCATAAAAAGAATTTACCTTAAAATAAGGAAATGTAGAGGTTTTACCAGTTCTACATAAAATCGCTTTCTCATTTCTCGATTTGAATTTAACAATAGCAAAAAAAAAGAGAAATAGAAGAACACTAAATTAGAGACAAAAGGCAAAATACAATTCCATAGTGATATTTTAATTATTTAAATAAACATTTAAAAGACTGTACATATACAACTATACAAACATGGCAGAACATAAACAGAAAACCCAACACTGTAAATGTTCAGGTAAAAGTAGTAAATTGCCAGGAACATTTTTTTTTATTGTTTTTTTTTTTTTTTTTTTTTTTTTAACAATTTGGGGTTTTTGAGGAAAACAAATATCAGAAAGACAGAAAAGTTGTGCATAAAGCAAGATTAGGACTATTTTTCTGCTTTAATTTATTTCAGTGAGCTGAAAAATGATTATACTGGCTAATAAACCAAACATTGCTCACAAAATGAATGTTTTGCAACAGTACATTTATTTAATGAATATAAACTGTATTCCATATGGGAAAAAGATATTGCTCAGTCTCTGACGTTACATAACATGTACATCTCAAACATAGACACTGATGCTCAGGGTCGAACTGCTTATATCCCCGTCGGCTTATTGGATTTGGCTCAACACGTTCCAAAAGGTCCAGTATATCCCAAAGCCCTTGTAAAGAGTAAAGCATTTCTTCTCACAATGTCAGGATGGTATTTGGGGACTCCAGGTTTAATCCATTCTGTATGTTCATTCTTACTTATCTGGGGCAGCCTAAAGTCTTGCTATCTTTTTGGTCTTGTGTTTTTGAGGGGCAGGATGCAGTTGAGGTCTTTTCTCAGCTGCAGAACCTGGTAGGACTGTAAATGACCAATAAAAGAGCTTACATTACCAAACACGAACTCAATGCTGTTGCAAAAGGTTTGTTCACGAATAAGAAGATAAAAAATATTTTTGCAAATGTAACTACACATTCCAGTTCATTATTTCCCCATTCCTCAAGACATCTTTTGCTTTCTTAAAACAGAACATGCATTATGGAGCATAAATGCATATACTGCAAGAAGACTCTTGTTTTTCAGATTTCACTCTTTGAGAAACCTTTATAGAACTACATATGGCATAATACATGAAATATTATACCGTATAACACTGACATGCTTATATTTGCGACTTTACCAAATTTAGATTATCATATGTATTAAAAATGTATAATTAAAAATGTATTATATTTTAATATTAAACATATATTTATATTTTAACACTGACATAAGAAGGTTTACCTCTGTAAATTCTGCTTTAATGGCATCAAACTTAATTTTCTCATGAACGGCTCTGGCTGTGTTTGTACGATCAAATGGCTCTGAAACAAAGTATAAATATTCATGTTCTAAGGGATAAAGAAACGTTAATAACAATAAACCACTGTTATACTTGCATATTCTTTCAGTGCATAATGTACAAAGATTCTGTGAATGTGTACCTTCGACACAGACAAATTTATCTCTCCAATCTCGGCAGCGGTTCTTGGGGAAAGTTTTTGCCTCACGCACAGAGATCACACACTTATCCCATCTGTGGAAACATCACAATGAACTGTAAAGACATGCTTGTCAATGTCAATGCATTCAGACTTGTTTATTCAAAGAAGCACATGCACATATCAAGTGTTATGAACATTAGAGCAGGCCATCTGGACCAGGGAAAGGCAGAGGTTCACCTGCTGTTGTCAATCTAGCAAAGTGACATGAAACAGGAGCCTTGCAGGTGGCTTAGATTTAGGTTAGCTTTTGTTAGCAGTAGGGGTGTAACGATACCCTAATTTCACGATTCGATACATATCACGATACAATATTATTGCGATACTCCAAGACATATAATAAAAGGTTAAGAAAAAAAATGTACTGTTGATTAAATGCTAAATTTGATATAACATTGTGGGTGTAAATGAATGGGTTTGGACAATGGTGACACCAGAATAAATATATTCATGATTCTGAACCTGAAAATACAGAATTATTTTAGACGAATATGCTTGAACTCTGTCACTGGCTAGATATATTTAAAATAATGTAGGCCACTTTTTACTGGTAACATAAGACTTATAACATAAGCATTATCAGGACCCGCTAATATTCCCCCATTATTATACATTATATTCAACATAATATATTGTTCTCACAGGGTCATTTTTATTTTGGGTGAACTATCCACGATACATATTGTCACTATCCATGATACATATTGTTGCATTTTTGTATTGCGATATATTGTGATACGATATACTGTTACACCCCTAGTTAGTAGCATTGGCCCCAGTCTATAACAGGTGAATCTAACCTGCTATGTAAACTAGAAAAGAAATATTACGCATTTGATTGACACTTATGCAATTGCACTAAAAATTCAAAGACGACAAAGTAAATCAGGTGGGATACAAAATGCGTGAACTAAAACTAATTTCCACATGCATTTAATAGCTTACTAGTGAAGGATATTTTTAGAATGTTTTCTTGTTTTGCCCTAAATATAGGTTTGACTTGTGCTATGAAATCAATAATGTTGCTTACTTGAAGACAGTGGCATAGTACTTCAGAAAACCCAAGAGCAAGTCTCCCAGTGATGACTGGTTTTTAGACACAAAGGCCGGAATATTGCTTGGTCCACTCGGCACAAGATGAATGTCCATCTTAGGGTTGAAGCATTCCTGCAAGAAGTGGTTTCAGCAAGAATTTAAAAAGCAGGAAAAAAAAAAAAGCATGCATAATTCATTCATTCATTAATTTATTAGATAATTTGCTCACTGGATAATCCCTTTGGAGGCATGGAATGACAGGTTCGGGAAGGGCTATATGAGGTAGAAACATTTAGAACAGAACAAAAGCATAACATAAGAAAGCTTCTAAGTTTGCAGATTTGGTACTCATAATAATAGTTTAGTTCATTATATCTTTAGCCTGGCTCCGACCTCCTGCGTACTTCCGCTCAATTTTATTTCCCTTCAGTACTACGTCTGGGATTTCGGTGTATTCTTTGGTTTTCTCCGATCATTTTTTTGGCGGTCCAATCAGCGAACAGAGGGAGTGGCTGAGAGCGATGACGTTGAGGTCGTGCGCTAGTTTGAGTTGTAGGGTTACGTCACGACCAAAGGTTAGCGATTGGTTATGGCAGATCTAGAGTGACTCTGGGCAGATCCAATAGTTTTAAACTTCAACAGAGTACCCGCCTACAAGGAAGTTATCGCTTGTCAATGGAGAGAGGCCAGACTCTCTGTACAAATGAAATGTACGAGAGTCTGGTAGAACCAGGCTATTATATCTTAACAATTCCCCCCAAAAAAGACTTACTCTGAAGGTAGTGCAGGATCATAAGAACCAGTGTGTAGCTGCTCAGCGTTCCTCGGCTGGCATCATTGATGCAGTGGTGATTGGCCCATTTCTTTATTACAAGGATGATAGGACGGACACGTTTTTCAACTGAAATGAATACAAAACCAGAAACAATTAAAAATGTTCACAAAGATCTCAATTAGACACAATTCTGAACTTACCATAGGCATACGTCCGCAGTAAGAAGGTGTTTCTGATACCAACAGTGTTGCTGAAGTTCAAGTCAAACTCCACACCACTGGTATGCAAAAGAATTCCAGAAAAACTGTGGTTAGCTGTTGTATTGAACTTTTGTTTTTTTAGATAACATTGTCTTTAATGACTTCCCAGCAAACAACCAAACCTGTTTGTCTGCTACATTTGTCTTTGTCATTCTTTGTATGTAGTACACTACTGTTCAAAAGTTTGGGTTAAGTAAGACTTTTTAAATGTTCATCTTATGCTCAACAAGGCTGCATTTATTCGTTCAAAAATACAATAGAACAGTAAAACGGTTAACTATTATTACACTGTACAATAACCATTTTCAATTTAATTATATTTAAAACATTTATTCAGTAGCACATGATTAATGGAAGCTGGTTTCCACCACAGAATAAAAAATGTAAAAAGTAATTGCGACTTTTTATCTCACAATTCAGACTTTTTATCTCAGAATCGCATGATATAAAGTCGCAATTGCGAGTTATAAAGTCAGAATTGCAAGATATAAAAAAAAGTCAGAATTACAAGTTTATTTCTCGCAATTGTGAGTTTATATCTCGCAATTCTGACTTAATGACTCGCAATTCTTAGAAATAAAGTCAGAACTGCGAGATGTAAACTCGCAAATCTGAGATAAAAAGTCACAATTATCTTTTTAAAATGTTTTATTCTGTGGCGGAAACAAGCTTCCATACATGTCCATCAGAAATCATTCTAATATGCTGATTTGGTGCTCAAGAAACATTTCTTATTATTATCAAGTTTTTTGTTGTTGGTGGTGGTATTTTCAGTATTCTTTGATGAATACAAAGTTTAAAAGAACAGCATTTATTTGAAATAGAAATTTTTTGTAAATATAAAAGTTTTTACTGTCACTTTTTATCCATTTAATACATCCTTGCTAAATGAAAGTATACATTTCTTTAAAGGGTCATGAAACCCTAAACCAAATTTTCTGAGATTTTAACAGAGGTATGTGTGTTGAACACCATTGAAGACAATGTTAGCATCTGTTAGATTTAATAGTAGGGGGAAAATGGTTAAATTTTAGTTTTTTTCCACTATTTTCGTCTTCCGGGTTTAAAATCTTCATCGTGTCCACGTCACAGAGCACTATAGTACTTTGATGACTCATCGGTGTCTCATAATTATTCATGACTGAGTTTCTTATCCAATGAGAAGACACTTCCTCTTAATTATTCATGACACCACGTGGAACTTTCCAAAGACAGACATGTCAAACTGTGATATCGCGTAGTACTTGAGAGAGGCAATGATGGGACGCGCGTTTGTTTTCGTGGTGCAAAAGTTCCAGTGCAAAGGTGGACTTCGACCTTGTACACCAATGCAGGTTTCGGTCTTGCGAGTGATGCGGTCCCAAGGACTTTTCCTTTCGCTTCAGAGGTGTGTGTGTGTGTCTAAAATGTAACCCTGACCGTTTTACTTGCCTTTTATTAAATAATCACTCGTTATTAAAATTTTTATATTTCGATAATACCTCAATTGTATGGAACGTATGCTTAGTTTGTGCAAATTTTTATGTCACTGTCCATCTTTATTATGTGGGTTTAGGGGGCGCGTAGATCTAGGCTATACGGAACTTTTTTTTTTTTAAGCGGAAAATGTATTCTTTTCAAATATATGCATTTATAGCGTGTATATAAACAAATATATATTTTATAATGGCATAATTATACATATGCATGTACATTTATACGTTTTAAATAGAATTATGATTACTGTAGTAGGTTAATATGTGTAGCAGGGCATTCAGTTACTTTTGAAAGGACAAAAATAAGGTGTCAGTGTATTTCATTAGACTTTAACTTTGCCAGCTATAAAAAATCTAGCATTTCCTCACGTTTTACCACTGATTTTTAGTGACAGTCGATATGCATGGGCCACTTTGGGCTTTGACCACACCCACTCCCCTCCCTTCTTCTCACGGCCACCACGCCCATTTAAGTTGCATTTTTCAAAAAGATTGTGAGCTAGACTTGAGCTGAAAGAGGGGGGGGGGTTTCATGACCCTTTAAAAACTATTGTTTAAACAGTAATGTATACAACACAAAAGTTTAAAGGGCTTACCTGACTCTGTCCCTGAACTTTAGAATGGGCACTTTGGCTCTGATGAGCTGAGGCCTCTCAATGTAAGCTGTGAAACAGCAATCATGCCATATTAGTGAACGTAACAAAGCCATTGTGAATAGAACGTGAAACTAATCTAGACAAATTCATGGCAAAACACTTACACAGTTGGTAAAACAATTTCCTCACAAGACTAAGAACATACACCGCATCTGTTCTGTTGTTTCCCTACGGAGGAGTATGTAGAGAATTAAATCTAAGACAGTAAAGCCTGAACAATTAGTATAGAAACCATTTGGACAGAATAAAAACACAAAGCATCCGTCCTCTAGAATACACTTACAGTTCCTTCTTCAAAGACAAGACAAAGATCAGCATCACTGGTGCGACTACCAAAGCCATTTAGAGATGACCCGCCCAAGAAGATTCGTGCACCTATACCAAAAGTAGAGAAGAGCAGCTCAATTTCATGAAGAACGCACATAACGCTAAGACTAGAGAAGATCCCAATCATAATTTCTGCAAAAATGAGTGTAATGTACCTGGGAAGATTGTCTGGATGTCCCTCTGCAGCACTGCTCGACAATTTTCCTTCTTCTCCAGATCATCACTCTGTTGCTCACAAGCATGAAACAGGTCGAGAATCTGCTGACTTAGCTGTGGGCAAAGAACAATAAATATAATATTATAAAAATAAATGTACTTCTCTATTCTACACTTTGCCTCAAATAAAGGTAATATGACTAGACTCTTAAAAATAAAGGTTGCAAAAGAGGGTTTTCACAGTGATGCCATTGAAGAACCATTCTGGGTTTCCAAAAGAACCTTTCAGTCAACAGTTCTTATTTTCTAAGTGTAGAGAACATTTTAATAATCTAAAGAACTCTTTTCACTGTAAATAAATTTTTGTGCAATGGAAAGGTTTCATGGAAATGTTCTTCATGGAAGCATTAATGCCAATAAAGACCTTTAGTTTTAAGTGTGTAAGTCAGTCAGAATTTATGGCTTTTATCTGCATATTCACCTTATCATTGACTGACGATGGGTTTAAGGTGCTCTGATGGGATCCCTCTCTCAAAGACGGCACACAGCCTCCTGGTTTAGAGGTGGGAGATGAGTATGCGGGGACACTGATATAAGAATTACACGCGTCTCTGCCCGTCACTGGTCCAGCCACCGGTTGGGAGGCAAAGTTGGCATTTCTGGCAGGCTGGTTGCTAGGACCCGGAGAACTGAAGCGCTGTTTCTTCAGGTCATTCTCACTGTGATTGTGTCTCCTTCTCCTGGCACAGTAAAAGACATGCTGCTTAAGGCAGAGAATTTAAAACGTCCCATTGATTGAAATACAGATTAGCAACAAGAATTTCCAGTGGTTTGTGGTCACGTGTTCAAAATGCCACAGCGCTGCTCACTTTCTGTTGCTTCCTGTTACTCTGTTTGGACTGCAATGGACATCCGGCAGTTCCACTGGTGTCCGTTGGTAAGTTGGAATCAAACGAGGAACATTCATTGGTGGACCACTGAAGCTAAGGTGATAGACAATGAATTAATCAAATGAATTCACAGAATATCTGAAGAATTTCAAACACACAACCAATGTCATTTCACAAATGAATATTCACTAACTTTGTTACATTCAGATGGCCTTCATTTCTCCGTTGCTGAGACACAGTGTGAGGTAGAATGTGCTGGAATAAATGTTCAGATAGCCCATCTTTATGGGAGAAGACATAAGCTCTAGGGAACATCCTCCTCCTCAGCCAGAGCAAAAATCTACTGCCTGCACTTTCACAAACAATATCACAACAAATAAACAGATGTCTGACAACAGTGTGAAAACAGATTGCATTCTATTTGTTATTCTAACCATTTTATCCGTTAAAACGTCGTTAAGTTAACGACACCCAAGCAAATGACAGTGGAAAATCACTGCATTTACAGTGGCTCGTGATAAAATTTTAATTGAGAGATTTTAACATCTTCGTGGTGTCCCAAAACGATCACTAAAGTAAGTAACAAAAAATAAATTATAGCATACAGCCGATTAACGTTAGCAGACGAGCGCTAGACATTATAGCAATTGCTAGCTTTGCTTGCTTGCTAGCTAACTGTTTAAGACCAACTGTAAAATGTTTATAATAACTGTATACGATTCTTCTATGTAATAATAACTGAAGAAACTCACCAGTGTGGAAGGCAGGTTTAGTAAAAGAGAGAAGAACAAGCGTGTATAAAAATATCAAAACACCATATCCTCTGTTTCCGGGTCATTGCGCACGCGAGCCTGTGTTTTCAAAATAAAAGTCCCGCGCGACAACACATGGGGTGGTAGGAAAAACATGTCTTAAATCTACACTAAAATATAATTAATGAAATCGTTTATGTTTAAAAAAAGAATATATGTGTTCTGCCGTGAAGTTAATCTGTAAGTGAACACTGATGGCTAATTGTCATTGGTTTCCTTGGAAATTTCGTATGGATTTTTTATTTTATTTTTAATTTATGAGTAAATATGGGCCTGTGGTAAACATTACTTGAATATTACTTCTACAGCATAAATTACAAAGCTCATATCTCAAAGTTTAACATTTTAAAGATAATTTTCTTTCTTATTATTGTTGTAGGCTATATTTTTTATACTTGCTAACTACTTTCTTTATAACAACTACACTACAGCAGTTGCTCAGTTTGAAAAGCATATTTGTCATTGTGACAAATATTTGTACATTCGTATTGCCATTTTCCCAAAGCTGTAGCATTGGCGGTTTTCACTGTGTTCTATGTTCACAGTGTTTTACGCTTCACTGTGCTCTTTGTTCACTGCATTCCACTTTTAACTGTATTCTTTGTTCACTGTGTTCCAGACTATGCAAGTGGAAATGAAAGTGGAGTGGATTTGCCTGGGGTGAAGAGAGGGTTTTCTGAAAGTTGGGGCATTTTCCTCATGAAAGCTTGATGTTTGCTTCTTCTTTCAGAACAATTTTCATTGGCAGAGAAGAAATATACAAAGCTAACATCCACATTTTTTTGTCTGAAACACAGATATTACCTCTTGCTTTTTGAACTGTTGTTTAAAAGCAACACTACAATGCTGTTGTACTGAATATCAGCAGGACTGGATAAATTCTGTGCAACAGCATTGCTAGTTTTGTTATTGACAATAAGTGAGGAAGACAGAAAGAAAAAGACAGATGTCCATAATCAAGAACACCAGATAAAAGGTGTAAAATTGCTGGTTACACTCGGAGGAAACAAGAAATAGTGTTTAAAGGGGGTTAGAAATGAAAAGGTTAGCCTAACTCTTCATTTCTCATACGATGTTTTCATCGTTTTAAAGGGATAGTTCACACAAAATGAAAACACTGCCATCATTTACTCACCCTCATGTTGTTCCAAACCTGAATGAATTTCTTTCCTCTGCTGAACACAAAAGAAGATTTAAAGAATGTTGGTAACCAGACAGTTGATAACTTCCGTAGCATTTTGTTCCCTAAAAAGTCAGTGGGTGCTGTCAACTGGTACCCATATTCTTCAAAATATCTTCTTTTGTGTTCAACGGAAGAAGTTCATACAGATTTGGAACAACATGAGGGCGAGTAAATTGATAACAGAATTAACAGAGTTATTCAACGAATATTGAAAACCAGTAATTAGGATTCAATTTTATTTACATTTCAATACAATTATAACAAGGAAGTAGGGTATATTGACATGAAATCCTATGATGAAAAAGTGATGGCAAGTGTTTTTTAATGGGAGAAGAGCGTGCCAGGGGGCGTTGTTGTGGGACATTGTGTGGTATGTGTTATGACCATCGACTGACAGCAGATTCATCTTTAGAGCCACACACACACGCCCACTGAGAGAGAGGCAGCGGCTCTTTATTCACCCCAGCGCCACCGTTACCTCGCGCTCTTCTTCAAAAACACATATTCTAACCGCAGAGATGCGAGGTGAGCCCGTCGTTTTGCAAACTAGCTAAAATTGGGCAGTATTGGTGGGCTATTCGCCGTGGGATTCGTTTAGTGCATCTGACAGCCTACATACAGAGCGCGTAATGAGAGACGCAGAATGCCGCTGCTCATAATGTGACTGACCGCGCGCACCGCATCCAAAGCCTCTACATTCAGCCTGAAGAAGAAACTCGGTGATCAACAAAACGCATCTCGTCTCAGGAGGGAAAAAAACATCAACATGGGGTAAGTTGCTTGTAAATAGCACAAATCGCATCTCGTCTCGGCAGGGAAAAACATCAACATGGGGTAAGTTGCATGTACATAGCAAAACGTAGGCTATACTGTAGGAATTGGCAGCGCAGAGCCTGGCGGTTTTATCACCGGTCTTATGAGGACAGGGCAGAATGTAAGGGCAGTTATTCATGTTCATGAACAGCTTAAGTGTCCTTAATATTGTGCATTAAAATGGTATTAAAATGCTGAATATATTTATGTGCGTTATGTGTTAAAATATGTTGTGATACAGTTTTTCTTTTACATACCCACACTATTATGCGAGTGTGTACATTCATTTATTTGGAAACACTTTTAATTAATCGTTTATTCTTCATTCACTGGGTCGACCTTTTTTGACCACTGAGACCACAGTCTGTTGGTTAGCCGCGTGTATTATTTTTTTTGGCAAATGATAACAAGCATGTACTCTGAATGAGAATGAACATTAGCTAATTTCATATACTGATGTGCTGCAGTGCCAAAGGCCTTTAATCTCGTCATGCTTATGTAATCTACATTTCAGCAGAGCACCGCTGCATGGCACAGCCTCATCAATACAATTTTGAAGCCAATATTGGCAATGACATCTGATATATCTGTACATGCAAGTGGAATTTCCAAAGCTCAGCTGGAGATTGATCTGAAATATAGATTTTAAATAAAGGTGACCCTATACATGGCTATTCAATCTTAAAGGGTCTTCTGCTTACAGTTTGTTCTGGTCTCTATGACCTAAAATCTTCTCCATTGGCACCCCGCCGCATGTAAATATTATTTAGAATCTCAAAATTGTTCCCTGGGTAGTCTTTGGTCAACGTCTGGAAGTGATCATCTTTTCATTTCAACGTGTTATTACATAAAGATGGATCTTCTTGTGCTGGCAAAGCATTTTCCATTTAATAAATAATAATAATTATTTTTAAACTTGAATTGCTTGAAGTCCCCTCTTCTTCATTCTTAATTAAATTATAACCGTTGAAAGATTCAATGGCTGTTCTGGGAGTATATTACTCTGGAGAAAACCATTCCCACTTCCTACTCAATTCAGTGGCACACAATTCAATTTATTACATGCTGTAAAGTGTTTGGTTGTTATGCAGTTTGCTAACATTACTGAACAGCCGTTGTTAAGACAGTAGTGGGAGTAATAGGCCTGCAGAACGAATGCAAAAAGCTGTGCATTGTTGCAAAATTAAAAGTGATCCAATTAGCTTATTTTGCTTATTAGGACAGATGATTTGAATGGTATGATTGCACCTTTTCAAAGTCAAACTTGACCACGCTACCAGGTTATGTAACTAACAAAATAGCTTATTATCCATATGTCCATATGTACATGCTATTACAGATCACTCAAGTTTGAAGTGTGGCAGAAGTTTGGTCTTCTTTATTGTTGCTCTATTATTTGGTCAGAAAGACAGATGTTGAAAATGAAAAAGACTGCTTGCTCTGAATGGTGGTGGGTTGTTGAAGGTGGGTGGTGTGAGATCAACAGTGTTGATGTTAATACAGAACTGTGCTTTTGATTCCTTATATAATTGACCACATCACTTACATTCAAAATCGGACAGTCTTGGCTTCAAGATACTGTTGAGTCCAATGGATGATACGACCAATCTGTTCAAAATAGTTTAATAATGGCTTGTAACATTCACATTTTCTCAGATTGCTCTGAGGGTTTGTGTGTTCATAAACATTTAGGTATAAAATCTAGTTTTCATTTTCCTTTTCTAAATTCAGGCTGTTCCCCCATCCTGTTTTCTGCGTAGGTGGTTGACGTTCAACCATGAATTTATGAAACATGAAATGGAAAAATCTTAGCAAACAAGATATGAAAATCATAACGTTTATTCTGCTTGGCTACTATAAGGAAAAAACACAAGATACTGGAATAGTTTGTGTTTTAACCTATTTTTTTCACATTTTCTTTCATATAGTGTGACAGATACAGTACACTGCTCAAATATTTAAAAAGCCTTTTTTTTTATACAAGACACAACACATTTTCATTTCATTACTGCATGGAAATGATAAAGCTGTTATTATTTAATTAATGCATTTCACATTTTGTTTTAGCACCACAGAATGCTATTACAATTTAAAACATTTTGATTTTACTTTGATATATATATATGAAGAGTTCAGATGCAAATTTTTATCAAGCTCGTATATTTAAGTTCAGTATTTTCACATAAATGACAACTAATAGGTCATTTTCATTGCCATTTAAGTGAAATTACTGAACTTAAATATACAAGCTTGATAAAAATGATCATTTTAGAAGAAAATTTCAGATGGCACTTAGAGGCTTTTGCATCTGAACTCTTCATATATATATATATATATATATATATATATATATATTCTTTCTAATATACACCAAATACATTTGCCACAGCATAATTATAACAATATGAGAACATGTATTATAGAAAATGGAACCCAAACACATACATAAGCAAATACATTCTAACCATAATCAGAAATAAATAGTCAGCTGCAATAATGTAGCAATATGTTCCAGTCTATTTACAGTTTCATTCTTTCCCTAAGGGTGCCTTTAATTCATTACTTCATAAGTTTGAGTGAGAACAGAGAAAAGTATGTGTGGGTTATATACACGAACAAATTCGGATGGAAATGTCCCAATAAGCTCGGCTAATGGATTGCATTCACAATATAAACATTTTAAGTTACTACATTTTAAATGGTTATGACCCTATTGAAGCATGTGATGTCATGTGAAGCACCCATGTATGGTGAATGCAACTGCATTTTAATCGAATTTAAATGCTAATTATGCAACAAGCCTTTGATGCTCTTCAGAGATCTTCCGCCTCCACGGTGCAGCGTAAGCACTTCTCCGAACTCCGCATTTCTCTCTCTCCTTCGCCTCACTTAAGCTATCCCTGCTCCTCTTCCTTCCTTTTCCTTCTCAGTTTCTCTCATTCCTGCACCACATCAGCCCAGCAGCAGCTGATTAGAAGCACGCTAATGTAACTGAATATGGTGATTAATTATCCTGGGAATAGGAGCAACAAACCGTCTGTGTTTGTTATATTTCCCCCTTTCCCCCATTATACTTCCCGCTTCTGATCCTATGTTTTAATAAGATTGATGAAATATTAGAGTAAATTGGGATTGAATGGGATTTTTTTTCTGGGATTTGAAGGGTGTTATCTGTGGAATTAGGTCAGAGGAGTGTATATGGGAATGCTATGGAAATGCTCCATCTGCGGATGACTGAGCATACAGTAGTGGAGACATATGCCCTTTGACACAGATTTGAGGCCAGTTGCTTTTAAAGTAGTATGTTGGGGAAGGGTCAATGAGCAGGCTATACTGTAGTGGGCTTCCCTCTGTGTTTGGATTTGGATTTTGAAGCAAAGCATTTCTCTTTACCTGAAACTTGAAGGGCATTAATGAACTTCCCATGTAATCCTCCTAGTCGTATCTGATCTATGTATCCAGAGATAAAGCTGAGATTGTCAGTAATTTTGAGCCTGATGCAATTGTTAGTTGTCCCTATAAGGATCTTTTGAATATTGGTAAGTTTGTCCAATAACACTTTACAATGAGGTTCTGTACTTTAATATTGTTATCCCTTTGATGTGTACTAGCACCGCTGTGATTGGAGCGTTCAGTGCATCACGTGATCAACTGCTAAATTCAAATGTGCTTTTGAGCTTTGGCTGGCACTGGCTGCGGTGTGTCACATGACAAGCATGATGCGTCGCCATGAAAATAATTAGGAGATACGTTCTAAAAATAATGGTCGCCTTAAAAAACTCAGGGGGTCAGCTAGAATATTTTAAACTTTGCAGTAGCTAACATGAAATCACCATGAACCACAGCACTTAAATATTGGTCAATGTTAATTTCTACTTATTGTCTGTATAAATTATAAATTAACAATAGTTCATGAATATACATGAATCAACAATGAATTGATTTCATTGTTTCCAAGATTCCACTTTTTTTTTTTTTTTTAAGTCAGCATGAAATAAAATTCAACCTATTTTATAGGTTATATTATTGTGAACAACTCAGCTGTGCATGTGCTTCATTTAAAAAAAATGTTAAATCAAAATGTTATAATTGGACAAACAACAGACAACAGACTTCTCTCTGGTGACATGACATATGTAGGACTTCTCCAATCATTTAGCTCATGTTTATCTGCCTCCGCTCTTGACTGCAACGCCCACATCTCAGAATCCAATCAACAACCAAATGTATAGAACCAAGTACCCGTCCTACATTTTTCTTTTTTGAAAATCCATTACACACGAATGTAAGTCACAACAGAAGAAAAAATCTGTTGTTACCTTAATTGCATTAACATAAAAGCAGGTACACTAAAAATATTAGATCTCTATCTCTATGGTTAAAACATAAAACTCTATGCAAGTTACTTGCGCTGTTGTTGTTTTTTGGATTTTTTTTTTTTTTTTTTTACTTCGCTACTACTTGAAATGAATCTGAAATCTGCCACTAAACCAAATCATCCTTTTCCATAGTAAATGAGGGTATGGCAAGAACATTTTGAACACTGATTTTTTTTAATTTTTTTTTTTTTATGTACTCTCTCAATAATGAAAATGTATTAATGTTTACCTTAATGTTCTGTAGTGCAATTTTTAGTTTATTATACCTCATTGACCTTACTGAGAAGTTTTGCCATGTGAATGCTAATTGCTGATGAATTGCTGATGACATGTATGTATCACTTTGAATGAGGATAAATCTGTAATTGTGTTAAGAAGAATGAGAGAGTTCAGAGTGAGACAGCTCATCTGACTCGGGCTCCAGGTTTCTTTTGTTCTCTTTAGCAATGATTGCCTATTATTCTAGAGTGATTATTCCTTCCTGCTTGTGGTCCACATGCTTTTCTGTTTTTTGTTGCCCAAAGTGATGATAATATTCACAAAACTGACCTTCGTTTTTTTCTCTGTGCGTGGCCTCCAAGGTGATTAATTGCTTAAAGGGATAGTCCGCCCAAAAATAAAAATTGTCGTCATTTACTGTCCCTCATGTTGTTCCAAACCTGCACTTGTATGACTTTGTTTCTTCTGTGAAACATAAAAGAAGATATTTTGAGAAATGTCTCAGTGTTGTTTTTGTTCATACAATGAAAGTCAGTGGCGTCCAGTGTTGTTTTCGACCCCATTGACTTTCATTGTATGGACAAAATCTTGAAATCAAAATGGTAATGATGACACGATTTAGATTTTTGTGTCAACTATCTTTTTGCAGAGTTTATTCTTTTGTGTCATTATCGGAACCTTAAAATGTAGCATTGAAAAACTTGGCTGGGGTGTTTATGAAATTCCACCCATACTCTTAGACTAAAAGAAGTAATGCACATTAGTTTATCTATTAATTACGTTACCTTTGTCTATGTGTGATTATCAAATTAAGCTAGGGTGTCTTAGCCTGACTACGTCAGACTTCCTACTTCCGCTCAATTTCATTTCGCTTCTGTAGTCAGTCTGAGATAGCAGCCTATCTTTCAGTTCTCCAGCGGCCTTCGGACGGCCGGGCCAATCAACGAACAGAGGGCGGGCTGAGAGCCGTGACGTAGATGCTGATTGTACCGTGGATGCGTAGATTTACTTCACATAATCTGCAAAAGTCGTTCACAGCCATGTTTACTCCGGTATTTCGCTCGATGGTTTTGTTTTCGCATCATACATGTGTTTACAGTGGAAGTTAGATGCGACTGAGCATGCGCATAACACACGCCATAACCAAACGTCATGTGATTGGCTTACGGGTAACCAATGATTTTAAACTTCAGACAAGCGCCCCCCCGCGAGAAAGAAAACGCTTTTCAATTGAGCCATGCCAGACTCTGTCTACAAAGCAAAGGCGAAGTAGCAGAGTTTGGTATTACCAGGCTAAGGGTGTCTAGGAAAAGAGCCCTGATTCTTCCAACTTCCAACAGCAAAGATCAGGTCAGTAGGGGTGGGACTGCACAGATTACTGCGACCCTGACTATATTTAGTGTCCGTCCCACACTGCCCCAGCCAAACAGCTGGCATTTCCATATCAGCAGGGCGTTGAATGGTCGCCTTGCACTGTTAGCAGGGCACCAATGTGTCTGACTGCTTAGGCAAGACCCAGGTTTCTACCTGGGTTCAAGCAGTGGTGATCAGCAGCAAGATGGAGGCTGGAGAAATGGTGATCCGTCTACCGGGACGTTCCAGCGCGCCTGGCGGAATCGGAGAGACAACGGTGCTCAGGCACAAAGAGGTTCACCACTTTTTTTTCCTACCTTTCAGGGAACAGCCCATCTACAGCACCCGGGCACACGTCTTCCAGATAGACCCCAGCACTAAGAAGAACTGGATGCCCACCAGCAAACATGCGGTCACTGTATCTTACTTCTATGACAGTACCAGGAACGTGTACAGGATCATCAGCTTGGATGGATCAAAGGTAACGTGGTGTGTTTTTTGTCTTTAAACTGATGTGGATTCATGTTCGTTGGTATACTGTAGGGAAGCATCCATTGTGAATGTAGGGAAACAGGTCCTATAATATCATGTTCTTCTCAGTATGGTGGAGATTAAAGGATTGTCTTTGGTTCAGGAAAAGCATCTGATAATGCTTTCCAAATCTCAAAAATATAATGTGTGTTTGATGCATTCAGTTGAATTAGCAGCAGATTTGAGTGTGCAGAAGACCGACCTGCTAGAGATTCCTATCAAACATATTCTCCGGGATAGAAGTGGATTATTTCGCTCTCCCTGTGGAGAGCAGCATGCACTTGAATTGGTCACTGCTGTGCAACCTTACACAGTGGATGTAATGGCCCAATATTTCAGGAAACATCAATAGACAGTGGTAGCGACTCTACATCCGCTAGAGTTAGTCCATCCATCTTACCGTTGGCTATTACTTTAAGGCTTTTATAGTTTCACCCATTTATTTTAATGCAGATGGTGTAATTGTCCACAATACTTCGCATCAGACCACTGCAGACCATGTGTCTCCGCCATCCTCCTGAAATCTCACTGTAGAAAGCAGTCATGTGGTTTTGTATGTCAAATCACAAACCCTTGGACCCAATTAGCCTATAAATCAAAAGTATGTAAAAAACATTATATGAACATTGTATGGAGTGTTTCATGTGCAGTCATAACCCTATCCTGACGGTTCCTCAACTTTAGCAGAGGAGGATTTTAAAATAGCTCCCGCAGTATGTCTGAATGTGCTTGTGAGTTGGGATGCTCAGCCCTCCCCTTAGCTTTTGGTTTCAGAGACAGAAATAACATGTGAGCCAATGCACTTTGCACTGTGACTGTTGACACCAACACAAACGCACACTGTTTGTTCAGCAGTTAATCCTGTTTGATCCATGTTGAGATTTGTGTAGACCTAAAACATACCATAGGGTCAACGATGATTTTTTGAGCAGATCTATTTTTTCAAAAATATGAATTATATATTAAATGTCTTTAGTACAATGACTTGAATACACATTTTCTATGACGAGCATAATTCTTATGTTTTGGGGCACGGAAAGTAAAAAAATAATGTCTCAATAAAGTAATGAAATTGAGAGGACCCCTGTAAACCATTATGGCTGTGTGTCAAGGTCAGTTAGTCCTAAAACTTTTTTTGACAAATTTTTTTTTAATGACAATCGAGTTGTGAACTCCCAATCATGTGGTGGTACTCCCAAATATGTAACGATATTTATGAATTAATAATTCGTAGTTAATTTACTTTATTTAAATAAATTAATGGTAACACTTTACAATAAGGTTTCATTAGTTAACTACATTAGTTAACATTAACTGGAAATGAACTGCCCTTCTTCAGCATTTAATCTTTGTTCATGTTAATTTCAACATTTATTAATACATTATTAAAATCAAAAGTTTTATTTGTTAACATTAGTTAATGCACTGTGAAGTAACATGAACAAACAATGAACGGCTGTATTTTTACTGACTAACGTTGACAAAGATGAACAAAAACATCAATAAATGTATTGCTCATGGTTCATGTTAGTTAATACATTAACGTTAACAAATTAAACCTTATTGTAAAGTGTTACCAAATTAATTAGTAAAAATACTTTTTACCTTAAAAATATATTTTAAAACTTTTTGAAAATTATTATTAAGATGTCTATATATTCAAGGTGTAAGGAAAATGTGTTATTGCTTTTTACTTGATGGTTAAACCACATGACATTTTTAATTATTTTTATAAGTTTATTTGTCATTTACCATCTCAGAAACCTTTTAAATATTCAACTAATAGTCTTAGCTTGATTTAGGTAACTATCAACACTAGCAAAAAAAAGTACCATGGTAATTCCAGGATATTGTTTTAATTACTTTGGAGTATCGTCTAAATACCAAGTACATAAAAATGCTTACCATTTAGTACCTGATATGATCTCTGTCCCATGGCACCGCCGCCGTACCTTTTTGTTAAGAAATTAGGTGGTGGTATTACAAAATACAGGGATCCACAGTTGCATTATTATGTCTTTAAATGTTACTGTACCTTATGAGACTGGGACAGGGAATGGGGTCAACACAGCAGCTGTAATTAGAGTCTGATCTTAAGTCCATTCTGAGCCCTTCAGGGAATTTAAGTCATGCTCACAGTGGCTAAAGGTATTAGCAGGATGCTACATTGATTGAAGAGCTCATGTTAAGCCTGACATAATATTTAAGTTCTGACCATGCCTGTGTTTTCGCCCTCCACCCCTGCAATTTATTCTGGCTTTCTTCAACTGATTGTGGACCTGTCACTCTGAATGACAGAGACTTGTCACTTAAGCCTGGTCTTTATCTGAACCACCATTGACCTATAATAGGCAATAGCAGAGCGAGCAGGAAGGTCTCTATTCTCTGAGTGCTATTCACATTATCTTGGATATAACTTCACTTGACGGTATCTGATCAAATGCAGTTTCCTTTTAGTTTGGACTCTTCTTTGAGCCCTTTCCTCCTTACATTTTTGCCAATTTATTAAAGTCACCAACCATGGCGTGAGGGTGGGACAACCTGTCACTCGCATGAGATCACAGCAATAGAAAACAATAACGATCCAATCAATTCCAGATTGACTAAATTCAGTCCTGCTCTACATTTTTTCTTGTTTGAGAAAATTTGGCTGCCATTACTGAGCTCAGTCATTTTCAAAATAGTAACGCTTTTCCAGTTACATGCTATGTTTCATGCTATGTAATTTTTTTTATTTATTTCAGTAGTAGTGTATAGTATGATGTATTCCATACTACATCACTGTTTTCAAATCCATCAGGTTCATTTTTTTAGAGAATGGATTTGTTTGAATGTTTCATATAAATGAACAGGTTAAAAAATGATTGACTGATTAATACAATCAGGTCCCTGTGCAACATTATTGCTTTATCATGGCAGCATATGTGTGACTCTAGCAGCCTAAATGTAAATTAGTGTGTAGAAGTGGGAGGAATATATTTAAAATAACATTTAAAT
The DNA here is from genome assembly GCF_963993115.1 of Abramis brama. Taxonomy (NCBI): domain Eukaryota; kingdom Metazoa; phylum Chordata; class Actinopteri; order Cypriniformes; family Leuciscidae; genus Abramis; species Abramis brama. Next base: position 32,504,071 of record NC_139967.1, on the reverse strand, counting down.
TTAGAATGAATTTCACAGACATGGCTTAGATTAAAGGAGAACTCCGGTCAATTTTAACATTGAGCTAATTTTTTTGTAAATTTGGAGTGCTGTCAGTACAGAGAACAACGACAAAAATCGGTGTTGCCTACACCGTGTTATCCTCTTTTTAAAATTTGCACCCTGTTGACTTCAATGGGGCAAGTTTTAAACCTGCTTTTAGCCTCTTAACATCCTTGATGTGTCATTACAAGTGCCCAGCCATTGTGAGTGATCCCTTCAGAGTGAACACGGTGAATCTGACTGCAGTAGATGTGAAAGATATGAATAAAAATTAAGTTAATTCGGCCAGCGCTCATACCTGTATTTATTTCCTGTTTTCGGTCGAAGCCCACAGTTGTCGATTGTCGAGTTCTCCACTGTTGCTTAGTTACCTATGATCACGCGCATGAACTCGACAATCGACTACTATGGACTTCGACCGAAAACAGGAAATAAATACAGGTATGTGCGCTGGCTGAAATAACTTCATTTTTATTCATATCTTTCACATCTACTGCAGTCAGATTCACCGTGTTCACTCTGAAGGAATCAACTCACATGGCTGGGCACTTGTAATGACACATCAAGGATGTTAAGAGGCTAAAAGCAGGTTTAAAACTTGCCCCATTGAAGTCAACAGGGTGCAAATTTTAAAAAGAGGATAACACGGTGTAGGCAACACCGATTTTTGTCGTTGTTCTCTGTACTGACAGCACTCCAAATTTACAAAAAAATTTGCTCAATGTTAAAATTGACTGGAGTTCTCCTTTAAGCCATGACTAGGCCTTTGTTAAATTAGGACATTAAGTAGCTTTTATAAACATGCCTTAAAAAACATAAAATAAAATATGGAACTGACTTATTTTAGGAAATGTCAGAGCAAGTTGCTTTCAGTTAAAACAGCTCAAACATGCATTTTAGTCTGGGACGAGGCTAATCCTTGCTATTCTTAAGCTGACATTTCCCACTGTATATTCCTAAACCCTGGGTTCGCATTTTTTATTTGAATATTTGTGGTGCGCCAGTGTCATTAATTGGACGAACAGCATGCGACCTGTTTACATAAAGCTCTAGCATTGCGCATACTTATATATTGTCGACTGTCAATCAAGTTTTACTGAATAGACTTTTGAGACTATAAAGGTAAGAATTAAACTCTTCTCGTTTTCCAGCTCCATTTGTCATTTTTTTCCTCAAATGCTGAAACATAACCTGTTTATACGACACGTGTTGTTCAAAGCACGTGAATATGAGGCACATGATTGGTTGGTTTGGAATAACGATAACCCAAGGTTAAGCGCAGTGTGAAAAGCACTTATAAGTATCTTGTTGCTTCAGATGTGACATTAAATGATCAGAAAAGAGCAAATGCCATGTGCCGGAAACAAAATTGCGTTGCTAACAGCTAGGCTATTATTGCGAGTGACATCCTGCTCTCTTTTAACCCCTGACAGATTGCAAAAGTGGCATGAAACGGACAGCTTCTTCCAACAACAACGTTAGCCTCAGCGCTGTTCTTCGCTGCTGTCCACCCACTGCACAGCTTTCAGCTGTTCACATGCAATTACAATCCTGAAGTGAGTGATTATACAGCAGGCTACGCAGACTCTGATTAGGGCTCTCGTCGAGCCAATCCGTCTGCATCTGAAAATAAAGACAAATAACGTTACCAGCTCCAGCGTACTTATCGTTCTGCTAGCTGAGCAGCTCGTACACAAGAGCTCAAACTGTGAAGTTCCTGAGCTGGTCTTCCACACATACACATGCTTATCACTTCATTAGGTTCAACCCACTTAATGTGTACATTAGGCACAGCGCAAACATCAGTCACGCTGATGCAGATTAGCAAACACTAGCATGGATTTGTTAGAAAACCTTCAGTCTAGTTGCTAAATATCTTAATTATTTGAATATTATATTTTGACATTTTCTGAAGAAAATAATGCTATAGGGTGGTATGTCTGGTCGCTTCCCATTGTGGTGTTCTGAAAGTTTGTTGTTTAAACTTAAATTCTATTTGCTACTGAAAGTGTTGTTGATTTATTTTTTTCTTTATGTAGGCTATGCTAAAAGCTCAGTTTCACCACTTATTAGCGGTGTTGGTAACACTTTACAATAAGGCCTCATTTGTTAGTTAATGTATTAACTAATATGAACTAACCATGATAAATACATTTGTTACAGTATTTATTAATCTATGTTAATAAAAAATACAGTCATTCATTGTTAGTTCAAGTTAGTTCATAATCAATGTTAACAAATTCAACTTTTGATTTTAATAATGTAAATGTTGAAATTAACAGTAACTATGATTAATAAATGCTGTAGAAGTATTGTTCATTCTTAGTTTATGCTAACTAAAGTAATTAACTAATGCTAACTAATGAAACCTTATGGTCTGCATAAAGTATATTTCAAAATATTACTGTTCAAAAGTTTGGGGTTGGGAAGATATTCTTAATGTTATTGAAAGGAGTCTCTTATGCTCATGACTGCATTTATACGGTATTCAATAATACCGTAAGTACAGTAATACTATGAAATATTATTACAATTTATAATAACAGTTTTCTCTTTGAATATATTTTAAAATGTTTTTTTTTTTTTCTCTAATTGCAAGGCTAAATTTTCAGCATCATTACTCCAGTCACTTCAGTGTCACATGATCCTTCAGAAATCATTCTAATATGCTGATTTTCTGCTCAATAATCATTTCACCACCCAGACTTTTTTTATCCCCAAATTGTGATAGTTTAAATCTAGTCCTAATTGTCAGCTCTAAATGTTACATGGAGAAATTGGGCCATTTTGAAATTTTTTTTACCACAGTTTATAGTTAATAAACATTTGAGCATTTGGCTGAAAGGATAATTTTCAGACTGCTGAGAACTAAAATTAACTATGGGCATGTGGACTATCTCTTTTCTGCTCTATTCCTGTGATTCCTATTACTATGGTAACAGCAACTTCATGATAGGTGGATCTCTCTTCAGGATTATGTGTAGCAATTCACCAGATATTCATTGCTTAAAATTTATTTCTGGTTTCCACAAAGGCATATGTACTGTATGTGCAATTGAAAATGAATAGGATTTTTTACTTTCAGAACCCTACTGTTGTGCTCTGTAGGTCAACCTTAAATATCCGTGGAAATGCTGAATACTGGAAGTATAGAACAGAGGGAACAGCACTCATCCTTCCAATGATTGTATAACATGTGTGTAACACACACATACACATACACACACACACACAGGAAGCTGACAGTGGTAGCCCACTGTCGATTTTCTCGCTTGAAATTACACGTTAGTATGTGGCCAATTGGCCTTGTTCTGGAAGTGTGTGGGAGTATGAGAGCGCTCGAGGCCTTTTATCCACACAGCCTTCGTGGATTGCTATGCTTTGTGCATCCATCCATTTCATGTTTTACATTCCCCATCTTGAAGAACTATAGTGCAAAAAATAGATTTATGCTTAAAACAAGTTAAAAAAAATCTGCCATTGGAACTCCATGATATGAAATCTATGTAATTTTATTGGTAAATACATTTTTTTGTAGAAATCTGGTACTTATTAAGAATGTGATTTCTGTGAGAGGATTTTGATGACTTTCTAAATCTCTGGATGCTCAAATTATGATTGTGAGATCCACAGAATCTGTGCAACATTCACAGTGCATCTCTCTCCTCTCTCTCTCTGCTTCTCCTTCTCGCTCTTTCCTCCCTCCTTATTTGCTCTCGGTTTCACACCCACACAAACACATTCACTGGCAGTGACTGTCGTCATTTCATCAATAACATTTCAAAGGCTTATAACGCAGGAAACATCCTGAGATGTACTGAAGGCAAGTGTTTGTGAGCATCCATTTCTGACCATCTCATTTAGACATTTTTGATATATTTTTAAGATAGACCCCTGATTCAACAGCATATGAGCTGTTTACTTACTCCATAACTGATCACTGATTAACTTTAAACTCCATCCTTGTGCCTTGGCATTAAATCCACACGGATTGTTGTATTATATTATACAACAGTTTATTCTTTTTCTGATTGGCTGAGAGCCTTTTCCAGCCATGCAATATTCTACTAGTATCACCACGGGAATTGTTTCACTGTTTGTATCACTCCACTTGCAGCATTTCTCACAGAGAGTGTCACGGCGGACGGGCAAACCACCATAATTTTACAAATACTTCTGTTGTTGTGTCACGGAATGTAGTTTTAAGAGTTTATTAGGTGAGAATATAGTTATTTAGACCTCAAATATGCGACTTATAAATAAACATAGCGCATATTTGACAATTTGTTTAGACGTTTTCGGAGATGCGAGCTCCAGACGTTAGCGGTCATTCAGCGTTCAAGTGAGAACAGCTTTGGGCCCTATCATATGGCAGGCGCCAGGCGCGACGCAAGTGTTTTTGCTAGTATCAGCCCGACGCAGTTATCATTTTCACGTCCTGCGCCACGTTGTTTAAATAGCAAATGCATTTGCGCCCATTTGAATTTAAATAAAAAAAGAGCCAACTCTGCCGGATGTGCGTTTTCTGGCTAGAGAAGCATTCAGTTATTCTCCTTGCAAATTCCGCCATGCAAATAGCGAATCCGCCATGGCACGAGCGCAACTGGCTTTTTAAGGGAATGGGAGATGAGACTCTGATTGGTTTATTGCATGTTACGCCCAAAACACACCCATTACTCATTAAGAGAATAGAGACAACCCTTTTAGACCATGCACCGGGCACGCCGACCAATTTTCCTGTCTTTAAACTAGCAAAAGTGGATTCGGACACGCCCTAAGTTCACTTGCGCCGTGCACTTAGAACGTTAAAATAGGGCCCTTTATCTCGGCCAGTCCTTTGGGAATTTTCTGCTGGCTCTTATGTAGGTAGTGGTTAAACATGAGGTATAATTCACTTTGGCTATATCAAACGAGCAATTATTGGTCTTATTAATCTACCTGGAGCTAATCGATTTGGCTAAGGGGGAAATTAGGTTTCACAACTTTATATTTTTATATTATATAAATTTTTTTCCTCAGTAGACATTCAAACTGATTTTGTGTTTATGAATATAAGATATCATAATTATCCTGAAGAATATCAGCTAGATGCAGATAGAGATCTCTCACTCATAATACTCTCCTCTACATAATACAATAAGCTTCAATGAAGCGACTCAACATTCCTAAGTTCTAAAGTGATGTTTTAGAACGGAGGCTTGGGCTCAACTGTTAAACTGTCAACTTGAGATTTGGATCCACGGCGGAAGGAAGTAGTTTTGCACAAAAGAGGGTTTTTAAAGACACTCCGTTGTTGTTTCTTATTTATTTAAATTGACTTGTGCCGTCAAACTGTTGTGTAAACGCAATATCAAACTCATAGCTGTGGCCGAATCACAGCCATGCTGATATATTTCATGCTGAAATCAAATGGCTACTCGTGTGATATTGCTTATATATTGTTAGGTAATTTGATCATGCTTTTTTTCTAATAAATTAATTAAATTAAATTCTGCTATTACTCAGTTGTTGTTTTTTTGTAACAAAATGTCTGTGCAAAAAAAAAAATGAAATTCTTTCTTTAGAAAGATGTCAGGACATTTTTAATTCAGTTATTTTAATATTGTTTATATAGCCTACTATTATATTTATTAATTTTGAAATAGCTTTTTTTTTTTTAAGATTTCTATTTAGCTTTAATTTATTTTTAATTCAGTTTTAATCATTTTAGTTCTCCAACTTAAACTTGAGTCAGTTTTTTAAGTTTAAGTTTTTCATATATTTATTTATATATTTAGTTTATATAGTACTTCAGCTTTATTTCAATGAACAAAAATGATTTTTAATATTTTAGATTTAGTTATAGTTAACAACAATAACAACTCTAGGAATATCAAAGGCCATATTTGAACTTACTAACTCCAAGGCCACATCTCCGACAACAGATCTGTACGAGCATGATGATACACTAATGGATCACACTCTTTCACACACAATTTTATGCTGGCTGTTAACCTAATATTTCAATCAGCTCATGTTATGGACCCTATTTCTGCCTATTTTTTGCTCTCTCAAAGGGCCTTCATCTTAAACGCTTCAAGGCCGGATTGAAAACATGCACTTATGTTTTCACATTCTTTTCTGAGGAGTTGTTTTCTTTTTCATCTCACAGGCAATAATAAACAGCACTATCACCCCGAACATGACCTTCACAAAGACGTCTCAGAAGTTTGGGCAGTGGGCAGACAGCCGTGCCAACACAGTGTATGGGCTGGGTTTCTCCTCTGAGCATCATCTGGCCAAGGTGGGTGGAATTCTTTCTCTCTCATTCTCTCATTTTCTTCCCCGTGTCTCTGGAGGTCTTGCTCTCCCTTTCTTTCGTTCTCTTCCACCCCCTGTGTTTCTGAGCTGGGGAACACCTACACACTGTGCCCTAATGAGGAGCTGTACAGTCATCTGTGCGTGGGAGGCTTCTTCTGTGCAGTGCTTTCCTCTCTTTCGCTCCCTCTATCTCTCGCTCCTCTGCATTATGATGATGCACTGTCAGGAGCTCACCACCTCATCTAGTCTTCCTCTTCTCTCTTTCTTTTTCATTCCCTCTCACTCTCCTCTTTCCTTTGCTTTTACATATGCTGTATTTACTTCATACAAAGTGAATTATAGCAGTATTTTCACTATTATTTATTTATCATTTTGAAAATATTGTGTTATTTTACTCACTCTCATGTAGTTCCTGATCTTTCTCACTTTATTCTGTGGAACACACACACACAAATGGACCATAACAGTATCATAAAATAGCACTTTACAAAAATGTGCAGTTGTTACATTAACACGTTATTTCTACTTAATTTAATTTAAAATATATATACGTGACCCTGGATCACAAAACCAGTCACATGGGTACATTTTCTGAAATTGGGATGTATACATATAAATAAATAAGATTTCCATTGATGTATGGTTTGTTAGGATATGACAATATTTGGCCGAGATACAACTATTTGAATATCTGGAATCTGAGGGTGCGAAACATTGAGAAAATCGCCTTTAAAGTTGTCCAGTTATGTTCGCGATTGTGGTGTATCCACTTAGAAAAATAAATGTTTTATATATTTACAGTAGGAAATTTACAAAATATCTTCATGAAACATGATCTTTACTTAATATCCTGATGATTTTTGGCATAAAAGAAAAATCTATAATTTTGACCCATACAATGTATTTTTGGCTATTGCCACAAATATACCCGTCCGACTTGTGACTGGTTTTGTGATCCAGGGTCACATATATAAATAAAATGACTTCTATGGTAATTATATGTAACTTAAGTCAGGCTGATTCGGTCATATTAAATAAAATTTTGTGTAATACAATAATATAATGCAAATAATGATTTTTTACACAATTGAATTCCCATTATGTTCCACAGAATAAAGTCTCAGAGTTTTGATATGACATGAAGGTGAGTAAATTATTAAAAGATTATTGGTAACACCTTACAATAAGGTTCCATTTGTTAACATTAGTTAACATGGTCTTATTGGACTAACAATGAAAAATACTTTTAAAGTATTTATGAATCTTTCTTAAAGTTAATTTCAACATTTACCAATACATTATTAAAATCAAACGTTGTATCTGTTCATATTATTTAGAGGACTTGAGCTGACATGAACTAACAATGAACAGTTGTATTTGTATTAACCAACATTAACAAAAAATAATAAATACTCTAACAAATGAATTGCTCATTGTTAGTTAATTTTAGTTATTGCATTAACTAACGTTAACCAGTGTTGAGGGTAACTCATTACTCTCTTGAGTTACCAGTGTTGAGGGTAACTCAAGTAATGTGCATTACGTAATCGGATTACTTTTGTCAAGTAACTAGTAAAGTAACGCATTACTTTTAAATTAACAACAAAATATTTGAGTTACTTTTTCAAATAAGTAACAGAAGTTACTTTATTTCCCCATGTATTGACTGACACATTTTTGTCTCCATGTTGAGAGAAATCGGGTGCAGAGGCGCTGTGTAAACATGATGGTTATTGTAGTTCTAGACTAAATGTGAACACGCATTTACTCATCTCACTTGCACAAAAACAGATTAAGTATTCCTTAAAAGGTATAAAAACAGTGAATTGCAAACTTAGAATATTAAGCAATCCTGCAGTATTTAAATATGCCAGGAGCTATTTATTCCATAAACTAATTTGTTAAAAGAATTCACATAAGGTCCAAAGAATATGCTTATTTTTGTTTGTTTTCCAGAAAGACTTCAGATAATAGGTGGATTAATATAAAGTGGGATCAAAGTGGTATAGATGGGCAAGCCGTGTAACGCCAGAATAAAAGCTAATAATGGCTGAATACAAACAAAAGAATAATGATAAAAAATAATGAAGATTAGGTCTCAATCACGGCAGAGTTGTGAAAGGTTTGTCGAGTGAGAACAATAGAAACATGAATGGGACAGTTCTCCTCGCCAGACATTAGACAATAGACTGCAAATGGGTGATTACAGGGCAAAAAATATATTTTCCTTCTTTAAGAACTCACATGACACGGTCTTATAAAATGTTTCCTACAATTCATAGTTTTAGAGATAACATCCTCAGATTTGAAATGAAGCATGAGCAGACTTGTGGCTTCAGCATCGTTGTGTTTCTACAACAGTTTCTACAACACAGACACATCATATTTTTATACATTTAATGTTTTTTTATTTTTTATTTTTTTTATGTTTGAGCTTATATATCTCCATAGACTGTTATTAATGAGTAATGAACTCTTAATAAAGTTCGTTGAGTCTGAGTCTTGAACTGTAAACTCTCAAGTGTTGGCTTTCTAAATATATGTTGGCTATGTGTCTATTCAGAATGACTTATGAGCAGCAACCTTTTTATTTTGGGTATGTCATTTATGCCCCACTTGCCAAAATGCGGGGTGTGTGGGGTAAGGATGTTAAATATCATATTTGTGTTTAATTTTTGTTGTTGTTTTTATTGCTGAAGTAAGAATGTTGAACTTTCTTCTTCTGCGTCCTGTTTTTCTGCAAATCAGAATTGCTGCAAAGCTGAAAGGTTTATTTGATGTGTGAATCTGCATTTCCTTTAGCTTGAGGCTTATTCATTTCACTTCTGGTGTGAAAGTCCTTTTACATTTGCCAAAAATAGAACTTTTTTTGTTATTACAAAAATTAACAAGCATGCCCAGTCCAGGTGAGAAAATATAACCCAAAAGTATTGTAACATTACTTTCCATAAAAAATAACTAAGTAACAGAATTAGTTAAATTTTAGGGACACAATATTATAAAGCATTACTTTTAAATTTCCCCAACATTGGCGTTAACTAATGGAACCTTATTGTAAAGTGTTCATCTTTGGATGAACTCTCTTTAAATACAAATGCCTCAAACTTTAAGATACTACAAACTTTCTGTCTAGGGTATATTCACTCTAAATCTGATTTTTAAACATTGTTAATGGAAAACCGTAGCCCCTGACCTAAAAGTGTACATAAATCTTCCTGCTGGATATTCAGAGGAAAATGCTTCAGTCCTTCCAGAGCCCAGGAAGCTTTAATGGGAGCAGTCTATATTGGGAACTGTAACCATTGCTCCTTTTTTTTTTTTTTTTTTTAGAAGAGATACCACATATCCACTCTAAAATAGTTAATCCATTTAAACACATAAACATGATCTTCTTATTTCTGTCTCTGTAATCATCATTAAAAGAACAGCATTGATAGTTACCAGCATAAATAAAAATTGCATTTTGTATGCAAGTCTCTAGCTTGGTGTGCTGGTGTCCCCATCAGGATTTTTTTTTAGCTAGCTTCACCAGGAATACTTTTTTTTTGGTCGAACGATTTACCCAGAAAGATCATGCTGGTTGATATGCTTCATCAGCTGGACCAGCACCAAACCACAGTACCAACCCAGCAAACAGGGAACGTTCTCAAAACTTTTGCTAACGTTGTGGCAACTGGCAAGGTTCTCTCAAAGTTATGAACAAACGTTCTTTCAGTAACAATCTTCATCTTTAAAGGGGTGGTTGAATATGATTTCACTTTTCTAACTTTAGTTAGTGTGTAATGTTGCTGTTTGAGCATAAACAACATCTGCAAAGTTACGACGCTCAAAGTTCAAAGCAAAGGGAGATATTTTCTTTTAAAGAAATTGCTTTTTAAGGACTACGACAAACGGCTGGTAGAGACTACACGACATTCCTCCCGGGTTAGTGACATCACTAACCCTATAATTTACATAAGCCCCGCCCCCTGAACACGATTTATAGATTATCATGATAGAATATGCTAATCAATGAGTAGAAGATAACTACACATCAGCTACATAAATTCACCAACTAACCATTCAGAAATATCGTCTACATGTTGTCACTTCTTCTTGAGTCTCTCTCTCGGTTTGAACATAAAGGCTAAAAGTTTTTGAAATTTTCAGTGCATGTGGGTGTGAGATAAAAGAACACAAGCTCTTGAAGCTCCGCCCCCTGTGCCGGGAGCAGAAGCTCATTTGCATTTAAAGGGACAGACACAAAACGGTGCGTTTTTGCTCACCCTCAAAAAGTGACAACTTTAACATGCTATATAAAAATATCTGTGGGGTATTTTGAGCTAAAACTTCACATACACACTCTGAGGACATCAAAGACTTATTTTACATCTTGTGAAAAGGTCATTATACCACCCCTTTAATAATGTTCTCAGAAAGTTAGCACAAAATTATTATTTATGCTGTTACCTGAAACGTTTAGTTTACTAACGTTTTTTTTTTTAAATGTTAGGCTACTACTTATTTCAGAATATTCAGAGAACATTCAAATGTAACGTTCCCATAATGTTTGCAAAATAATAAAACAGAATGTTCCCTTAATGTTCGCATAACCAAGAAAAAAAAAAGGGTTATGAAGCATTTAAAAATCAGATGTTTTTAAGAGAATATTCATAATTAACATTTGTAACTTAATGGGAATGTTAGCAAACTGAATGTGAATCCCATGTTTAAAGGCTTGAACCTGTTTTCTCTTATTAGTTTGCAGAAAAATTTTCAGAGTACAAGGAAGCAGCTAGGATGGCCAAGGAGAAGTCTCTAGAAAAGATGGAGCTGGCAAGTTCGCCCTCTCAGGTATGCCCTGTAAAGTCTGGACTCTGAACTGTTGTTTTAGTGTATAGTGTTTACATGGAATGAAGTTTGCTTGGAAAACTTGTTATTCAAAATAGGAGAATATAGTCTAATACATCTAAATCCGTAATAGTTTTTTTGCAATCAGCATATTTTCCATTTATGATTTATTCTTATCAGTACAGTCTAACCAGTGCAGAACAATGATGTTCACAAAGACTGGTCACATCATTTCAGTCTCCAAGGGAAATCTATTGTCTCTAAGAAAAATTTAGCCCCTAAATTTAGCCCCCTGCTCTAATTAGCAGCTTAGCAATTATATATGTAAAAGAAGATTATGTATTGACTATGTGAGGGTGCAACAAATTAATAACCCATGATTAATCGCTTTTCACAGGAATCGCCTGCCGACATTCATTCCCCCCTGACTCCACCCGTCACTGCGGACCTCTGTCGAATCAACGGCACTGGTGACGACGTCACTCTGTCTGACGTGTCACCGAATTCTATGCTCCAACCAGACCTTTCCCCGACCACGCCGACCCTTGCACACAGGTAACTGGGGCTTAATATAAAATCTCTTTCAGAATCCTGGTACAACAAGAGGTAACACGTTATCATGATAGTCCACTTTAGACATTCTACTAACTATAAGTAACTTTGCAACTACATGTCAAATAACTCTCATTAGAGACTGTCTGCTTAATATCTGATAACACTTTATTTTGATGGTCCCCCATCAGACATTGTACTGATTAAAGTAGCTTTGCATGCATGTCAACTTATTCTACTAAAGGCCCCGACATACTCTCAGTGAAGTTCTCTTTCGTTATTCGCTTAGGGGTAAAAAGAAGTTTGTGACTATAGTGGTGTACTGTAGGTGAACATCCGACGCCGCCCACACTGCTGAGAGCAGCGTTTAGATGAAACTTTAATATGTGCTGCTCGCTTTACTCTAAATACTAAAATATACTCACAACAAAAATGACAGTGGTAAGAAAAGAGCTATTAAGAACGCACCTGATCATGTGGATATGTTTGCATGACTTCTGCACTTTACACAATAGATCTATAATAGTAGTAAACATGAAAAAACAGTAAAAGTCTCGCTTTCGATTAGAACTACAACTTTGTCAGACAGTGACGGACGGAACAGAAGAAATTAACCCGGATAAGATTTCCATGGCAAAGAAGGCGGAGCCTCAGAGCCACACCTACCTATTACATAATCGCCACGGACTTAAGGTAGTTCAAAGGTGTTTACAAGCCAGAGCAAACTTTTCCATTTTGGCAAACTTTTTAAAACTCATTTTCTACTATAAAGCAGCTCTCAAATGTGTTCATGTTTTTACTCACGGACTTCCGACAGTGATGGACGGAACAGAAGAAATGAAACTGGATAAGATTTCCATGTCAAAAAAGGCGGGGCCTCAGAGCCACACCTACTTATTACATAATCGCCACGGACCAATGGTAGTTCGGAGGTGTTTACCAGCCGGAGCAAACTTTTCCACTTTAGCAAGCTGTATTGAACTCTTGATACGAACTTCAAATTAACTTAGTTTTGGCCTCATTTTGTTCAAAATGACGTCACACCAGTTAATTCGATTTCACTTATGGCCCTGAACCCTTACCTAACAGTTGAGTTAGTAATAACTAGTAATAACCTAACTAATGAGAGTTAGTTGACCAGTATTGCAAATTAATTAAAATTAGCTGACATGTAGTTGCAAAGTTACTTGTAGTTAGAATGTCTAAAGTGGACTATTGAAAAAAAGAAAAGAAAACCGACAAGATTTTTGGTTAATTTGTCACAATTATTTCTTTAATTTCTGCTTTTTTTATTTTTTGCATGCATTGCTCATTTCCTCTGTTTTTACATTTAGATTTGCCTCCATCTTAAAGTTACTCAAAACACTCACTTAAAGTTAATCTTTAAAAACACTTATAATTTAATAGCAATATTAAATCTAATCTATTGCAAACATCAAAAAGAATCTACATTTTTCTACTGTTAATTATAATGTTGTGATGTCTAAATTCACTTGTAGCACTGGTTGATTTTAGTTTTAGTTTTTCATTTATTTAGACAAAATAATATTGACTTTTAATATCAGCTGTTTATAGGTTATCAGTCATAACTAAACCAAACTAAATAATGTATTGGCTTATTAGCCAGAATTTTAATATCAACGCATCCCTAGTTTATTTGTTGCCTAAAATTTTTAAGTAAAAGTTGTGTTAAAGTTAGCAATAGCGGTCATGGGTTCATTGCACTTTTCCTGAGCACTCTTCAGCGAATTATTTTCAGCATGAGCATTCAGACACTTGTTCATATGAGTATGTACTTTTTTTAGTCTGACTGCAAAGGCAACATTTCGAGCTCATTTCACCAGCTCTCTAGATGCTTGAATTTTAATTGGTTGAGCAATCCAGTGCTTCAGGTTCAAAAATAGCATCCTACCATTTCTTACATAATCTCAGGTTAATGTTTCACTCTCACCTGCCACTTGAAAAATACTAACCGATTATTGGACGCAAATACACAGTGGACCAAACCGCATTTAACACCCACACTGTAGTTCTCTTCCAGCTATATGGTTTTATAATTGTCATGAATTTTAGAAGCATCAATAACTTTCTTTTTTTCTCTAGAATAATATGTCCAAACAAGTCAGAATTATATAATACAGTGGCACGTTTTCAACCCAGAGCAAATGTGACTTACGAAGATGGAGGCGGTGTCATCTGTTGCAAAATGTGTCAGAAAACCCACTGTTAAATCAACACAACCTTTTTGTTTACAATGTGACCTCAAATAGGATTGTGTTTTTTCCATGTGAATTCATATATTATGAACAAATTCATATGGTCTTTTTTTGTCTTTTTTTTTCAGACACGTGCTTAAAACTTGCCGGGTCTGCTCCTACTGATAGCATCATTTCACAGCTGTTTGACATGACTACAATGTTTTATAATGAATGCACTTTTATGCAACAATGACTGTAGATGCAACTAATTCAATCTGAAGTTCTGTTATTATTTTTAGACAGATATGCATATTTGGTCCCACCTTATATTACGTGTCTTTAACTAATATGTACTAACATTAATCATTTGATACGATGCACTTACTGTGTCCATACATGTTTTTACATTGTACTTGTATTTTAAAAAATACCTGCATGTAATTACATCTATAATTACACTGTTGACCCTTGCCTTACACCTTAACCACCCCATTAACCGGCTACCCATACCTCCAATCCTGTCCCTAAACTTACCCGTATCCCACCTCAATAGCAGCAAAATCATTTTGCAATACAACACAATAAGTACATTGTACCTGACAATATTTTTTGTGTTTAATTTAAATGCATAGTAAAGACACCTAATGTAAAGTTTGACCGCATACTTATGTCAGCTGAACTCTGGTGATGTTGTTTTATTAGTCATGTTTTAAAATCCTTTGTAGAGAAATCATTTTTGGAAATGTCTCCCCAATTTTTGGGGGAGAATCTTTTTGTGACTTTGTTTTATGGTCTTTTTTTTGTTTTGTTTTTTTTTGCATCAAGTTGTGTTTCTAAGGTTGATATCTGTAAATCTGACATCACATTTAATACATTTATTAAATGTCATTCCACTTCAAATTCTCAGTTTGCTGAAGTTTTCCAACTTGACTTTTAACAATGCATTTACCGCAAAAATGTTTGACACGAGTAAGTGATCTTAGTAAAGCAAATTGTCCTTTTAGTTTTGCCAAGACTGATTCATACCACTTTGATATTATAAATATGTAATTTATATTAATAATCAGCAATTCATTCTTCAGTGAGGCTGATTTTGAAGTACATAATGCTATTAGTTCCCTTAAAGATGACCTGACTTCAAAATTCCCCTTAAAAATACTGTTCCTGCACTTGATGAAGGTGTAATACGTGTATATGAGTGTGGTGAATCTGACCCAATGGGTCATAGATTAGTCTGTCGAGTGTATTTGTTCTGCTTTGGCTGTTATTACGTGGTGAGTGAATTGAAAGCATTTCTTCGAAACACTAATTCTCTCACCCACAGTCTTGTGCAGCACATTAAAGTGAGTGTTGAGGGGCTGGTTGGGCAGTTGTCGTGAATCACATTTACAGTGGGGCTTAATATGATACGCACACCAAAATGTGCGGTACACCAATCAATACTCTTTAAACTTCATTACGACCTGCTCTTCATGTGACGTGAAGAAAACAGTCCATTTTATTGGTGGCTTAAATGGTATACATTTAACAGAGGTGCATTGTGGATCCATTGAAATGATTTGCATGTTGATTACTGGGCTGTTGGAGGAACGATCAGATGGAGAATGTTTATTGATTCACATTCAGTAGGCTTGAAGGACAGTCACACTGACATTATGCTGTTCTTTGTAGTTATGTAATGTGGACAGCCATATGCTTCTGTGCACCTGCATATATACAATGGCCCTTTAAAAATAATACCACTTGGTTTGATATTTCACATCTAATGCAGTGACATTCATTTGTTAGCCTATAGTGTATGTGTCCAACTTTTTATATATGAATAAGAGGCTTAAAGACTTTTTTAGAGAAAAATATTTTATTACATGAAAACAGTATACATCATAAAAAAATGCATCATGAATAGACTGAGAATGAAATAACATGCAGATAATCTACAAATTAGTTTTGACTAAACTATTTGTTTCCAATAAGTCCATAAAAAACAGCATAAAACTGCATTGAACTGATTCTTGTGTGTTCTGCACAAATGTTCCATCAAGTTCAAACACTCCTTTCTTTCTTTGGCTTAAAAATTACTTATTAAATCTAAAAGTCAGTGTTTAATTATCGTTTTAATTAAAGTGCCTTTTAGGCTCTAATCAAATCCCATTCAGTCAAAACTGAATAACATTTAACTATACTATACTGTAATATACAACATATGTTGACTTACCAGGCTGAAGTCCCTGTTTCTCTTAGCTTGAAGCTGCAAGACTTCACTCAGGTCTTCTCTCCTCTCTTTCTCCTGTAGAGGAACATTTCTTCTCCTTGTGTGCGGCGCTTTATAGCCATGTGTGTCTCCAGCCTGTTGTGTCACAGCTTCAGTAGGAGTCGGAGCGTGTGGGCTGAGGTGTTGTCTGTCAGAGCGGGGGTCGATCACGTCAGCCACAGCAGAGGTGGTGGCACTGGGGGAGATGAAAGGGAATTGGCGGCGCTCCGTATAGCGTAGGCGTCAGCGCTGAGGACTCTGTGCTGGTTCTCTGCACGTGTCCTGAGCGACGGTTTGAGTGGTTAAGCTGCGGTGGTGGAGTGCGTGGAGGGAGGCAGAGGAGGTGGGATGTGTGATGAGATGTTAAACAGGATGACAGCGGATGGGATTCCTCATAGTCTTTTGGAGATGTGGGTTGGTTATGTATTCACTGGCACTGTGACACTGTTTCAGCATTTGATTTTTTTTTTTTGTCAGTACATGATGATCAGAGCACATTGCAAATTTATGCTTGATTTCTTTGTCACTACATGAGGAACACAGATGGACTGATGATAAATGGTGGAATATATAACCGAAGAGTTAGCCTCCTCCTTTTGTCTTTACACTTTTGAGATCTCTTTTAGAAGGCATTCTGCTTTATCTATTTCAGCTTGTCACGTTCCATCAATCTTTGTATTATAATATTTATGCAAATGACATCGAATCTGGATCACAGAGTTTTTAATAACCCTTGTTAATTGCTCTTGAACTGCGTCCAAGTCTTGGTAAAACACAGAATGGTCGAATTAAAAACCCTTGTATCCAACTTTAATTACAGTCACGTTTAAAATGACATTCTTCCTATGTCCTCTTAACAGTCCTCATGGTCTAGACCAGGGGTGTCAAATTCAGTTCCTGGAGGGTCACTATATGCGTTTGATCTTTCGTCCTTCATTATCAACCATCGAAGTTCAATTCCAAGGGCCCTATCACACACCAGGCGCGATGCAAGTGTTTTTTGCTAGTTTCAGCCCGACGCAATTATCATTTTATCAAAGTGTGCCACGTTGTTTAAATAGCAACTGCATTTGCACCCATTTGTTCGCCCTGGTCTGAAAAGGAGGTGTGTTCAGGCGCATTGTTGGCACGTTGCTATTTTGCTATTTTTAATGTGCGCCTATAGGCAGGTGCACAACGCGCGTACACTCTGCTTATTACACACACAGGAACATGTGCTGCTGCGCACACAAACATGCCAAATATTAAAAATAAAAGGATTAATATTAAAAATGAAAGATTATTATTGTGTACATAAAGAAATGGTGGAATCCAGCTGGAATCCCGTAGATGGTCTGCTTGCGCGCTTTAACCTCGCAAACGAGCTGATCCGTTTCCTCTCTGGAGACGCGTTCAGATTTTCAGCTTTCAAATTCTGCAGGGTAAATAGTGAATCCACCTATTGCGAGCGCAACTGGCTTTTGGGAATGCGAGATGAAACTCTGATTGGTTTGTTGCACGTTACGCCCAAAGCACACCCATTATTCATTAAGAGAATAGAGACAACCGTTTTAGACCATGCACTGGGCGCACCGACCATTTTTCCCGTCGCTAAACTAGCAAAAGTGGATTCGGACACAGCGTAAGTGCACTTGCGTCGTGCGCTTTAGACCATGCACTTAGATCGTTAAAATAGGGCCCCAATACTCAAGAACGCAAGCACAGAGGACGCATGAAAGTGCCCGGATGTGTTCTTGAACACAAGTCCGTTCTTTGTGTTCTTGAAATTGAGAAACAGCCACTGTCCTGCAAAGTTTAGCTCCAACCCCAATTAAACACACCTGAACCAGAAAATCAGGGTCTCACTAGGCATACTAGAAACTTCCAGGCAGGTGTGTTGAGGCAAGTTTGAGCTAATCTCTGCGGGACAGTGGCCCTCCAGGATTGAGTTTCGACACCCCTGATCAAAGAATCATTAAGAATGGGAAGAAGTCTCATATTCGCACCAAGGCTGCCTTTATTTGATCAAAAATACAGTAAAAACTGAAATATTGTGAAATATTATCACAATTAAATATATATTTTTTTCTTTTTAAATATATTAAATGTCAAAGCTGAATATTCAGTCTTCAGTGTCTCATGATCCTTCAGAAATAATTCTAATATGCTGATTTGCTGCTCAAGAAACATTTCTTATTATTATTATCAATATCTGTGCTGTGTAATATTTTTGCGGAAACCGTGATACATTTTTTTCAAGATTCCTTGATGAATAGAATGTTCAAAAGAACAGTTTAGTATTATTATAAATGTCTTTACTGTCCTTTTTGACCAATTTAATCTTCTCTTGATGAATAAAAAATAAAAAAAATAAAACCTTACTGTCCCCAAACTTTTGAGCAGTAGTGTCAGATATTTAGGGCCAGATTTACTAAACAGGACAGATTAGCGTGAAAGCGCAATTCCAAAAAAGCACAAATGAAAGTGGAAAGTTCTGCTTGTGATCTAATGACGACGCGTAAATTGAAGAACACCGATGCAGCCGCATAATTTCCATAATGACCAAAGCAATCTACTAAGAGCAGTGGAAATCAGCGTCTGGTTTAAGACATGCTTTTTCTGGATGGTAAATAATGGCACAAATACCAGGAAATTGACTAGCGCAAACCTTAGTAAATCACTTTGCGTGATTCATTTAAATACTCTCCTCCCATAAATTTTCAATCTGAAAGGGAAACTCCTAAAAATGCATATGGAATAAGGTCAGCTGGAAAAATAACCCTGTCCACGCCTTTTCAGCGCTAATTTAAATCCTGACAGTAGTTTTTTAACGCCAAAAGAGGGTTTGCGCTGGCGCAAGCTGTTGGTAAATCTGGCCCCTAATATGAAATTTGATTGCATTACATTCATTCTGCTCTTTAAAAACTGGTCATAAATTAAATTGATCACAGTTATTTTATTCTATTGACAGCTCTAGTTTTTAAAAGTCAAATACCTTTGTTTATTTTAAACAGTTATACATCTTTTTAGTCTAATAGTTTACAGCTTAATACAAAGCAAGTATTCTCGACATACTATTTTAATAATTTTTGTTGCTTCAGTACAGTGACAATATAAAAGCCAATTATTTTTTTTGAGAAGAAAGTATTTATATCTGTATATTAATTTTATACATGGACGATATATACCCTATAGCTGCCTTTATATTTTAGAAAGTGACTCCCTCACAGGGGGATCTAAAGGTTCTTGGCATGAAAAAACCCTGGCCTATAGATTGAATCCTAAGTCTAAAATGGACATTAACAGTCAAGGATATATAATATGCAAGGTTGATTTTAATGTTGTTTTTCATTTTTGTCTACAGCCCGACTACCAACAAACACTGGGAAGCAGAGCTTGCAACACTAAAAAGCAACAATGCCAAGCTCACAGCTGCTCTACTGGAGTCCACAGCCAACGTCAAACAATGGAAACAGCAGCTAGCAGCTTATCAGGAGGAGGCCGAAAGGCTACACAAACGGGTGAGGAGGGGAGAGTTGACCTTGTAACCCAATATTATGAACATACAACAACCTTGGGTTCAATATATTTAGTGTTGTCTTGAACTAAGCCAGGGAGGGGCAACGTCGGTCCTGGAGAGCCACTGTCCTGCAGAGTTTAGCTCCAACCCTAATCAAACATATCTGAACAAGCTAATCAATGTCTTCAGGATTACTCAGGGTTGGAGCTAAACTCTGCAGGACAGTGGCTCTCCAGGACCTATGTTAACTAAGCTAAAACTGTTGGTAAATTTCCTAGTGTTTCTAATGTCTATGACAAAGTTGTGAATGTGAACTCCCCTTCAGTTTAGGTCTCTGTAACCTAAACTAAATTTGTGAACTGTTTTTTTGTTTGTTTTTTTGGTCTGCAGGTTTCTGAATTGGAAAGTCAGAGTAGTCAAACCAATGTGATCAAATCCCAGAAAACGGAGCTGAACCAAACAATAGAGGAGCTGGAGTGTACACTGAAGGCAAAAGAAGAGGTACTGTTTGTTATGTTGCATGGTCAATGATATCACTAACATCCTTCTTTCATTATCATTTTTTGGCTTTGCCAGATGCTTAAGCCATTTAAAACTTCTTTCTTACTTGTTTTTCATAGGAAATGGTGCGATTGAAAGAAGAAATAGAAAATGCAAAGCAGCTTCAAACTCAGAAAGATGAACTCACTAAAAAATTAGAGGTAAGAACAGACATCATCCCACCTCTCTCGGAAGGTCCGGGAGTCTCCCATATATTGATAGCGGCTCCCTGACGCCCCCAATTTATATACAATATCCCGGAAATCGAGTGAGCGAGTGAGAAAGCATGTTTCCACCTGGTGTGTTTTGCATGATCAATATAATAAATATATATTGTTATTGCAGCAAAGGGAGGGGGACTCTCTTATTAGTGATTATGGTTTTGAAATTAAATATTCAACAAGGTGTTATTGTGAACGCATACTTGTGTCCATGTTTTATAGCTGTCGTGTAACGAATGCCCGCACGGTGTGTTTGCAGGACACAGATTTGCGGAACAAGGAGCTTGAGGAACAGTTGGTTGATCTGGAGCAGCGTCTGGAGTCAAGTCAAGTAGATCAAGAGAACCTCCGCAAGAACCTCAAAACTCTGCTGGAGATACTGGATGGAAAGATCTTCGAGCTGACAGAGCTGAGAGACAACCTAGCTAAGCTCATAGAGGACAGCTAGACTCCTCAACCTCTAGCCTCAAAACTTGATTTTAATGCCACTTTCCTCCTTTTATGAAATACACAGCATCCGATTCAGGCCGAGAGAGTCTGGCGTACTTTCGAGCGACGCCTCGACTGCCGGTCTCTCCTTCACTCACTTACACGGAATGATTAACCATTGGTTGCACTTGATTTTGTATTTTTGAGGTGGGTTCGTTCTCTTCAGTGCCACTGCTACCTACCAAGTTTTATTGTCAACAATACTCCTGTACTTTTATTGATGTTTCCTTGAATTCCCAATCCCAAAATCCCAAATTAGGCAGCCTGCGAAAAACACATGGCTGCATATAGGCTCCTACTCTTTAAAGGTGCTGGTTTCGTGTGCCTGGCTGTTTGGCGTTAATGGACGTTTCTTATGCTGCTGAGGACACTACACAATTACACTGACTGGATCTTCAGTCGTATTTTAAGACTGGATATTCAGAGCCATATGTTGTAGCCAAATGTTGTTGGCTTGCCTCTTCCCCTTCATGGAAACTGCCTCAATGTTAGGTCAGTCAAAGTTTCAGGATACTCAACCGCTGACCTAAAAAGCTCTTGACATTTAGCAGACTCTGAGACGTAGATGTGGCATATGCTTTAGGCCTGTAATATACACTGAGCAATATTAGTGTGAGCGTTTGTATGCCAGATTAGTGCGAGCCACCTCAGTGCGTCCGTCAGGTACTCGAACAGTGGAAAAGACGAATTTATGGCCCGCTATAGTTAAACTCCGGATTTCTCCAATGACCAGTGTAATGCTTTCGGATCGTACTGGCCTTATAATAACCCGTATCTATACATTTTTCAGGATTTTCTTGAAGACGAGGATCTTCCTTTGTTTGTTGACTTACCAAATGCAATTATGTACTCAATTCCTTACAATTTTCAATAACAATATTATTGTAATATTTAAAAAGTCCATCCTGCTGATGGGTATTATGATACATAGATCACTGTCAGTATGATTGTATTTATATGTGGGAAAGTTCTGTTTTAAATTTCCCAATGTTAATAAAGACTATTTAAAGATATCTGACTGCATTGTTCTTTAGAAACAAAGCGAGAAAATGATAGTGTGACACACCAAGGTTGTATAACATTTAGACCCGCAATCTGTGAGAGAAACAACAACTTTCTCTCACAGAGTGATTTGCATCAAGGGCCGAGGGCAGAATTCTGTCTGAGTAAGTTGCAGTATGCAATATGATTCATAGCAGACCTCCTTTGTCACAGCACACACGATAATATCCTGGTTTTACCCCTGCCGCCTGTGTAAAGTACACTAGCAACAAGTGAGGAACAGAAAAAAAGAGGGAAAGAAAGAACCTTTAATTCAGTGGTTCTCACTTCCCAACCTTTTTGACACCAAAGACCCTCGTTGTCTAAAACAACATTTGAAGGCCCCATGACTTTTCTAGTGATTTACTGGATAAGTATTAAGAATGAGGATTTTTTTTCTTTTTTCTTTGCATAACTGGAAAAAAATAAATAAAAATGCCCATGGAGTTGTGAGATTGTTCTTTTCCAGGTCTTAGAAATCACTTCGATGGTTAACTAGACATTCTGTTGACTATAAGCAAATTTGCACCTACATGTCAACTAAATGTTATTAGAGTATAGTAGACTCTGCTTACTATCTGCTAACATTTTGTTGGTCCCCCAACAGACATTCTACTGACTATAAATAACTTTGCAACTTACATGTCAAATTATTCTACTAACCCGAACTCTAACAGCTAACCACAACCTAACAGTCTACTAATACTCAGTTGACATGTAGTTGACAAGCTACTTATAGTTAGTAGGATGTCTAAAGTGAACCATCAAATCAAAGTATATATTTACAGTATATTAGCTTATAGCTTATTTTAATGCTTGTTTGGTCTTATTTTAGATCTGCTCCCCTGGTTGAGAACCATTTCTTTAATCCTAAACTTGAACCTTTTACACTAGGTTTGAAGGTTAGCTTCCCAAAAGAAGCCATTTCATTCCCTTTTTAGAATGTTCACGTCTAGTAAACACGTCTAGAATATCAGTGTGCAGGTCAGTAACACATTAGAGTGGTGCAAGTACCCTGGACAACCTTAATACAAGTCTTCAGTTGTGGTAGAGGGACACCTTGTGGTTGGAAGCAGAACTAGAATATCATTTATGTCACACTGTAAAAAAATTCTAACCCTCCCAAATCAAAAATTTCAAGTGACCGATAACATCTAATTTTTTTAATTGGTGAAAGTGAAAATCTTGTTGCAATAGTCTGTTAACATTGGCTCAATGAGAAATAATACGTCAGACTAATTGAAAAATTTAGATGTTATCGGTCACTTGAAATTTTTGACTTGGGGATGTAATTTTTTTAATCAGAATGAGCTTTATTCGCCAAGTGTGCGCAAACACACAAGGAATTTGGTTTTCAGGAGCTCTGGGAACATACATACATAACACAAGAGGATAGAAAGAACATTTAAATAAGTAAGATAAAGAAAAGTAAGAATAAAAAATAATAAATAAATAAAAAACGATAAAGTAATAGGCTATACATCTAGGTCAGAACACTTATGTACAAATGTGTGCATTATGTAAAAATATGTATTCACATGCAAGTATGTATTTATTGTCCAACACTCAGGTGGCAAAAGTGCCATAAGGTACTGAATTATGAATGATAAAAACAGGTAGTGTTCTAGGTATTTAAGGTGGAGATGGCATGGGGAAATAAACTGTTTTAGTTGTAGGCCTGTCCTCCAGAGGCAGTGCTGTTCTAATGATAATGGCTAAAGTAGGCAAGGCAAGTTTATTTATATTGCTCATTTCATACACTATGGCAATTCAAAGTGCTTTACAGAAAGGAATTAAAATAATCACAAAATAAAAGCAAGGAAAATTAAAACATTTAAAAAAGAAATATATATATATATATATATATATATAATTATATATAAGATATATGCTACAGTTATAAAGTGTACTGGAGAAGCAGAGGAACATGGTCTTGATCATGACGACAGCTGGATCCAGGTGGGTGAAACCCTGTGGAGAAGCAGATCAGAGTATCAAGGAAAATTTAAAAATTAAGAAGTCAGTAAACTGTATACCTTTATACAGTAGGCTACATAGTTATTTAACCTTTAACATTTCTCCAACATACAAATAAACCCTCCATCACCAGTCACTCTTGTCTGCTGTCCAATAAGCCAGTTTGTTCCAAATGTTCTTTTTGTAAAGAAAATGGAACATTTAAAGAAAAATATTCTAGAAACAGTGTAGCCTACATTTCATGTCCTTTATTGATGATAATTGTACTTTTTCCTAACAATTTTCTTCAGAAATATCACATTTTATCCATTAAGAGAATGCATAGGCGTACTATAAATATTTAATTAATATTTTATGCACCTTGTTTTTCAGTTGGCTTGAAATTGTGTGAAATGTCCGTTAAATTAAAACATTGTTCGATGCCCGCTCTCTGAAGTCAGTGGGTCAAGATTTTCTAGCCTATATTGAATTTATGTATACAATCTAAATACCTTAGAACAATAGACTGATTTTAATTTTCTTTCCAATAAGAAAATATTTAATTTTAAATGTCCGCAAAAAAATCTGTCAACTATGTTACTAACCAAACACCCCCTGAAAACTAAAATATGGTTTATCCCAAAACCATGTGACCAGAATTATGTGATGTCTGTTGAGCTGTGTTCGAAATAGCCCCCTATTCCATTCATAATTCCCTACATTACTCCACTAATATTTCCACTTGAAGGAGTAAATGAAAACGAACGCTTTTGCATAGTTGCATATTTGCTGTTTAATAATCATTTGAAACGTAGCATTAGCAAACTGGCAACTCCAGTAGTAAGATGAAAATATTTTGAACTCTGTCATGGAAACTTGCATGTATAAACCTTATTAAATAATTTAATAATCAATCAAAGATGAATTTATACCTGTATGATATTACGCTGTAGCCACACTGGACCAGCGGTTTGGAAAATGGATGGATGGATGTATGCCATTTGGCACGGCCCTTAGCTTACAGTGCATTATGGGTATTCTCTAGCCATGTCAACTATCTTATTTTTTTCTGTATTTTATCTCCAATGACCTATTGTCAAGGACAAGGAGTATATTAATTGCCCGTCAACTATGTTGGTTTATGGTTTGCAATATTTTTATCATTTTATTTCAAATAAATATAAATTTTTTAGGTTAATCTGATCAAGAAAATAACATTTGATTGGCCAGACAAAGGCCTGCCATTTAAGTTATGATGCAAAATGGGGAAATGGTCAACTGTGTTACCTGTCTATACTTGCATCAACTACTGTCATTGTTTTGACAGATTTTAGTTAAATGTTAATGTTAAATATCTAGATATTGCTTTTAATATTAGTTTGGATCCACATGAACTTGCGTTTTGCACAACATTCTTAAAATTATCAAAATTATCTTTAATCTTTGGATTTATGGTAAAAAAAAATTTATTTTCCTTAGTGACTGTGCTGAGAATTTTACACAAATATCTGCAAAAAGAGAAAGAAAGAAATATTGCAGTCCCTTAAAAATGTATCACTTAATCAGTGTGTGTAATGGCATACAGTTTGTCTGTAACATAGCTGACAAACTCACCAGAGAAAACATGTTTTTTTGTGTTTAATGATTAACATGTGTTTAATGATTAAGCTTTGTAAGCGGATACGTTACACTGATAAACTATGTAACTGAAACCAATGGCTGTTTTATTTATTTAAAGCATATTGTTTTGACACATTTTTACGCTGATGTGAAATGTACCCTAAATTATAGAATGACTCACATAATGGCTTTTGTATAAATGTTTTGTATTGGATATGGATTTGTTCCTCTTCTAAATAGGCTATTGGGATTGGAATGCATTACTTTCCAGTAGAGCTGTTGTCGGTATTGACAAAATGTCTAACCAGTTCAATTTGAGGACACTGATGAGCCCTTTGGCCCGTCCTAGCCTCAGTTTCCCTGAAGATTAAACTGCTCCAGTCTGCTTCACCTCAATCTAGATGTCTTTTAAAGCGTTACAGTCAGGGAAAGTCACAGTTAGTTTCTAAGAACAAACCAGGATGGATACACAGAAACATGTTTGTGTTTGTAGAGTGAAACTTCATTTACATTACCATTTATTTGCTAAAAATAAAAAAAATTGTACTTAAATCATGCAAATCATGCTATTTACGTTTTATTAAATTTACAAAATAAAATAAATTAAATTAAACAATTTTTTTTAATTCATTAAAAATGGTTGGGAAACTACATCTAGGGGATGTACAAAGTATTTCATCCCCTTTGCTTCATATAGACATTTATCTTACGGGCAAGTCAATACAGTGAAGTGTTGGTCAGAGTTATTTTTTTCTTTTCTTTCAGTGGCTTGATCTTGGACTAAGCTTGTTTTTTAGTTCAAAATAAAAATACTAAAATATGTTACGGATAAAAATGAGTAATAGTGACAGAATAAAGTGACAGTCAGCAAATGCTGCACATGACATAAGAGTAGGGCATTTGCTTTACTAAATAATTCAGCTGTACACAGTATTAAAGCATCATTTAGTCTGGACTTTGTTCGAGAACAGTGTGTACTGTCATGCCTTTTTTTTTTTTACACACTTTATACACAGTATTATATCCCACACTCATCACCTTGACTCACTTACAGTAAAAGACACAATAGAGCTCTCTAGAGTTGACACAGAAGTACTACAACATGCTTTTGTTAATTCATACTTCAATAGGCCCATTGTCCTTTTATGGAATCTTATTAATAAAATGGCCTCAAAATATTAATATTTAAATATTACAGATTGATAATATTTTGTATAATTGTATAACTGCAGCTGGACGTTTAAAAAAAATCTTTAGACTTTATTATGTCACAAGGGTTGATTTGTATTAAAAATAATAAATAAAGGTTTTTCTTTCTTTTTGTTATATGAAGATACTTAATTTATTTTCAAAAGCCCTTTGTCTATGTTATTGCCTCACCACATTGACCTAGACACAGACTTTCAATCTAAAACTATTAAAATCCCTTATATAAAAAAAAAAATCATGATTTTTAAAATTGTATTTGTGTATTTTTTATTAAATGTTTTTATAATTTTTATTGTTTTATTTTATTTTAAAAGGATGTTGGCCATTCCAAAATATTTTCAAAACATAATTTCCTCCAAAGAGTGCTATTGAATCCAATATTTGAGATAAGTGGCGAGATGAGTGGTAAAGATGATGGTCTGGTATAGAAATGTTCATGACAGAAAATGTTTCAGAATAAGTTTGTCATAGACTGATGAGTTCTCAGGTGATGAAATATATAGGCTGCAATTTGGATATTGTGGACAAATTAAACAAAATTTGTGAGAGTGTAAAAGGTGTTTTAAAAGAGTCATAGGGCCAAAAGCATCCAGCTGTAAAAATGTGTCTTTCCATCCCATCACCCCATAAATGCACGGTGTCTCTTAAAATATCTCGAACTGATATAGTTAATTAGATTCTCCAGACAAATTTAAACATTTTCAGCAAAGAAAACGACGATACATCATAAAAAGGAGAGCTCGCCTATGTCAGTGAGCTGTGCTCTCATCTCTACCTATAGGCGCATAGGCGCATTCCGAGCAATAAAAACTTCCCGAGGGGCTGCAGTAAAGGAGGCGGTGTAGAAACAATGAGAAAGTAGCTGAAGTGGGCAAGAACTGATATTAATTTGAGACTAACACCGAACTTGGATCCGTGAACTTTAAACAATGGAATATTGTATGATTTTCCATGTATTCCAGTCTCCAGAGGTTTGATTGTGAAGCTGCATGTTTCTCCCGTGGCTCTTCCCTTCTGGCTCGTGTCGTGTAGCGTCAGAACAGAAGAGATCCGCCAACATCAGGAAGTTAAAGACTAATCAGCGAACTGCCCGTTAATTCACCAATGTTAAGGTAAGGGAGATACAAACATTTTATTTTTGTCTTTCGGACTGCGTGTTATTGTTCTCAATTCAATTGTGTCGCATCTTGGTTTTGACATCGTCGAAAATCACGCCGAACAAAAGAGATCATTTACTTTTAGCTGTAGTGGTGGGATGGTACAACTTTACTAAAGCATTCAGAGAAACAGAACAAGCGAAGAGAGATGTGAGCGAGAGGAATTTACTGCCTCTCATAGTCTCTTAAATATCAATAAAACTGCTTTCTGAATTTGTGCTTTTAGGCAAACTTTGGTTAACCGTTACTGTGTTCAATGTTTGGAGGTATGAGAAGATCTTCTCGACAATAACACGAGACGCCGGTAGACTTTTTAAGATTTCAGATTAAATTAAGTTATTATCAAAGTTGGCTTGATCGGCTTCTAACCAAACAGTACAATAAAACAAATATGGTTTTCTGAACATGACACTTTGGTAATACCATGTTTTATATGTACCATAGCACATAATGATTTGGGGATAAATATTTCACCAACCAAAAAGTAGCGTACCATGGGATTATTGTGTTTTTTGGGTATGGTAACATGACAATACCATTATGTTTTTGGACATGTAGGCCTATCATTTGTTGATGTACCATACCAATGTATATGCACCATTATTGATGTACCGGATTCACTGTATTATGGGAGTTCTACAATAAAAGTATGAGAATCTGCCAACGAAAACACCATATTGATAAAGTAGAGGATAGCCAGTAACTAATTACACATAAGATAGATTGAATAGGGTGAAGGTTTTTGAGGATGAATACAGTGAAGGATTCTTGTCAGCTTTCAAACTGTTTTGAAGGCAGCATTTGGTCAAATAGCCATTTGAAACTCCATTGAGCCATTGAAAGTCTGTCACCGTTTCTAGGGACTTGGTTCCATCTTCATTCAGAGGTAGAGAACCTCTTCATCCCTTTTCAGGACCATGTTAATTCCCCAGCAGGAGAGCCTTTGTGTCCACATCTCACAGCAACAGGCTCTGACATTCTTCAGGCCCCTTAAGAATCCATGGCACTTTCCTATTTGGTTTGCTATCTCCTTTTTTGGGGAAATCATTAAGCTTGAGCTCATTCTTTGTGTTTCTTAGATCAGAAACATTCTGGCCATTCAGGTAAACACTTGGGTAGCTCTCAATTCAGCTTGATAATCAAGCAATCATTCTTGAGGACTGAATACACAAGTCTATTGCAACAAAAAAGCTGTATACAGAAGACATACTGTATACATATTTGGAGATTCCCTGGGACAACAAGCTTTGACATGGTGCTGTGATTGCCTACCATTTAAATTTTAACTGATAAAACAGTGCTTGATGCGAAGTGAAAAGACTGTGAAAAGTGAAAAGAAGTGAACCTGACAAAATCATTCATTTATTAAATTCATATATCACCTGCCTTCACAGTACTGTCATTGAAGGCTTCAAGGAAACCCTTACCTGTCATCATGTTCTCAGCCTCAGTTTACTTAGGAGTTTTTAAATCTGAAATGTCATGCCTTTCTTGTGTTTAGATTAGGATTTCATTGAGAAGTAGAGTTTGTTCTTTCACATTCTTTATTTTACCATCTTACATGCCTGTGCAAACAGGCATTTGCTACTTACACAATCTTGTGGTATCACAGTAAGGACCTGTCATAACACAGACTAGGTGAAAGTTTCATATAGCTTGCAGCAATGTCCTGTGATAGTCAATGTGAAATGACTCAAACACGTAGTGAATTGGTGGCTAATTCATATGTAAATATACAATCTCATTTAATAAAAAAATGTAAGATTTTTAGAGAAAGTAGAAGAATGTTCACCCTCTTAACAAAATTGACACTTCTTGTTTTTTTATGGACTATTGCTGTATTTAATATAAATTATTTATCCGTGTATATCTTTATACTTGATTTAAATTTCCCCTCCCTCTTATAACAACATCTCTTTTCTTCTCTGATGACTGTAACTCACATGAGATTACAACAATAGCAAACCACATTTATCCAATCAATTCCCGATAGGGCTGAGCGAAATGGCAAAAAATAAATAAAAAAATAAAATAAAATAGTAGTAGCTTAAGTTGGGATGCAGATGTAAATTTTTGTTCATAAAAAAAAAAACCTGTAAAAATTGTAACAATCTTTATTGGGTAAAATTCTAATATTCTGACTTTTTGAGACATTTAGCCTAGTATAAAACAAATGCACAGAAACTGCTATAGTGATTTGTGGATTGAAAAGGCCACTATGTTTTCCGCATCAGTGTTGTTGATAGTGTCAGCGCTGTTTCCTCTGGCTTTATAGTTTAAATCACGAGGCATTTGATTTATGCACCGAACTCAAGTGCTTTTCACAATCACAGTCTTATCACAATCTTATAACAAACAAATCACGATCTACGATCTGAATCGCGATCTTACAATTTTGGGATGTAGCCTACTATCAAGAATATCCAGACTGGAACAGTTGTCAAAATAGTTATTCAATTCTGAGTTAAACTTTAAAACACTGTGTAGTCTTCACTGTTTAAATTAAATATACATTGATTCTTATTAAAACTACTTAAGTTATTCAGTCAAGAGCAGTGAGTGATTTTGTCTTTGTCTTTTGTTTAACATTAATGACACAGATATCAGCAGGTATTTGCATTAGGCTTTAAGTCCGAATGCATGGATCTAATATAATGACACACATCTGATTTCTTTCCCCAACTATTTATTTACTTAAGACATAACTGACTGTCTTAAATACTCGCCAAGATGGACATTTTACATGTTTTTGTGTATATCTGACCATTTAGGTGCGCGCCTAAAAATCCAAGTATACTTTGCTCGTCCGTGTTCAGCTCCATTTCACAACGTGCACAGAGAGATTGGGGATCAGTCTCTTTCGCAATTTGACGGATTGACGGATGAACGGCATGCGGTTCAATGATCATTGTATCTTGATTATCACGTTTTCATAATCATTGGAAGCCAAAATCGAAACCAAAACTAAAATTTGATTCATCGCACATCCCTACTGCTGTTGAATTGTTTTTCTAATGCATCACCAAGCATGAAAGACACATGATACAATTTGGCCAGTCAGCACAGTCATCTAGTAGGCATTCATTGCTGTATTTTAACATTATTACAAGGACATAAAAGATCATGATCTCTACTTTTCGCTTAGAAGTAGATCATGGACGTCTTCAAGAATGATCATGATATAGAATCGTCAGATCGCCCACCCCTACTTCCATTTCATGCCGACTTAATGCAGCGTTTCTCAGAAATTGCTTACTGCATCTTTAAATACTGTGTTGTTTATGGCTCCAACATGTCTTCCACCTCAGTTTCAGTCCTCACAGTTTCACTCGTAAACTTCTCCCTTGCAGTAGGGTGATTGCTTTTTTTCACTTTAAACAATTCATTTAAAAAAAAAAAACACTTTAAAAGAATAATTGTTCATGAGTCATGAAAAAAACGAACCCAGGATGTTAGGTCGAAAATATGACCTAACCCAGCTGGGTAAAAACAACCCAGTGCTGGGTTCCCAAAATGGCCAAATTTATAGTTTTTAATCATTTTTTAGAGTGTGCTGTGTGCAAGATTTTACAGAGAGAGCTAAGCTTTATGTATTCAAAACCACATTTCCTTGTTTCTGTTCCAGAGGTCAGTGTGCTGATTCAGAGCTCTTGAGCAATAGATTTATGGTCTTGATTATAACATTCTAAACATGTTCCTTATTTCTCTTCATAGATTTGTTAATTCTGTGTCAGTACATGGGTACTTTCCAGATGGTTCAAGTTCTCAGGAGTTGCAGTTTGAAGAGATATGGGGCTGATTTAGCTGTGATGATAACACCAATGACCCTTCACTGACGTGCTGCTTGACCTCAACAGAGAAGAAAGCGTTTCCTCTCAAGTGCCGGCATCAAGGTTCTGCAGAATGTGTCACGTCATAGTCACATGCCGCTCTATGTTATGGACCTTGATGAGCATTGTGGTGGCATTTGCCGAGCTGGTGGCATTTATGAGCGCTGAATGGCTTGTGGGAAATCCAGATGGTTCTGAATTCAACTTCACCATCACCGCTTCTCAACGCAGCGACCAGCGCACCCTGGGTATATATAACCGCTGCATCAAGATGGCACAGCAGAAGGTGGTCCAGTGTGGGCCCTACGCCACAGACTTTATGGAAATAGCCAGTGGCTTCTGGCAGGCAACTGTTATATTTCTAGTCATCGGAATCTTTCTCCTGTCTGTTGTGGGCATCCTTTCGGTTTTCAGCATGTGCTTCCAGAGTATCTTGAAGAAGAGCATATTCAACGTGTGTGGCCTGCTTCAGGGAATAGCAGGTAAGATGGGAAAGTATACAGAAGCACTGCTTTCCTAGATTCTTGGCAGTCTTTTGTGGTGGCCATCTTTAGCTTAAAACCACAATCAATTAAACAGAAAATTAGGGAGTGTGTTTAAGTGAGACACTCAAGTTACCCCACAGAATGCTCTGAACTCACAGATTCAAGGGTTTGACATTCCTCTGGTGACCTCAAAGACCATGCTATCTAATTATGAGCTTCAGGACTCTCATCATCCTATTACAGAAAAGACAGTCTAAATATTACGGCATTGGAAATGTTACTTCAGTGTCTCTCTGGTGTCTCCAATGTTTATAAAACCTTGTTAAGCTTGTCCTATTTCTGATTTAAAACAGAACTTGATCTCCAGCATACAGAGGCACAATGTTTGAAAATCTCAAACATTTTAAACATAAGTGTGTCTTTCTTACTTGCAACCAAATAAATGTATAAAAGCCTTAAGAAAAAAAAAAAAAAAAATTCTTATTTTAGTGTAAAAAAAAGTAAAATGGTAGTTGATTATATTCTTAAAGGGATAGTTCACCCAAAAAATGAAAATTCTGTCATTAATTACTCAACCTTATGTCATTCCAAACCTGTCAGACTTTCATTCATTTTCAGAACAGAAATGAAGATCTTTTTGATGAAATCTGAGAGCTTTCTGTCCCTCCATTGACAGCTATGCAACTACCACTTTGACGCTTCAAAAAGTTCATGAACAGATCGTAAAACTAATCCATATAATTTGAATGGTTTAGTCCAAATTTTGAAGAGACTCGATCGCTTTATATGATGAACAGATTTAATTTAGGATTTAAGCTCAACCGAACCTGAATGATGTGCGAGAACAAACCTTATTGGTTCTTGTGGAAGCTCAAACGTGCTGCGTAACACGAGAATGAACCTCAGTGGTTCTCGCATGTCAAACGAACATCCTTGAGCTTCAGTTTACCACAGCTGATGTGATGTGTGAGTTGATGAATTTTTAAATATAAATAAAAGCCTATATTAAAGCTGTTCATCATATAAAGCAATTAAATCGATCGAAAATTTGGACTAAACCGCTCAATTCATATGGTGTGGCAAGCAGGACAAGGTGTGATTTCTAATGAGCTGTGATTGCTAATGAACGCCACACATGTTTCATATCTATCACGGAGGAGATTCAGAAGCATAAAAGGAGGGGTGGCGACAGTGAAGGACGAGAGAGGACCAGGCCTGGTCTATTTTACATTATGTTTTGTTTATGTGTGCAGCAGTCTATTTATTTTATAATTAAAGTATGGTCTTAAATGTTCGCCAGTTCCCACCTCCTTCTTCCCTAATCAACATACATTTGTTACAGTTAGTTTTACAATCTCTTTGAACTTTTTGAAGCGTCAAAGTGGTAGTTGTGTAGCTGTCTATGAAGGGACAGAAAGCTCTCAGATTTCATCAAAAAGATCTTTATTTGTGTTCCGAAGATGAATGAAAATCTTACGGGTTTGGAACGACATGAGGGTGAGTAATTAATGACAGAATTTTCCTTTTTGGTTGAACTATCCTTTTAAAGTCGCAATGAAACAGAAGTATTCTGTATTTTGATGTTCAAGGGGGTGTAATGGATTATCAAAATAGGAAACATAGGGTGGGGACTTGATTCTTTCCTTTGGCTGTTTATCAGATTTTGAGATGTGGGATTTGCTTGCTAAAATAAATTCGCTCTTACAGCAAGTTGTGGATGGATGAGTTTAAGCCGACTAAATAATTGGAGAATTCCGGCATTTGTCACTAAAGAGAAGTCTGATGACATTCTGATTAAAAATATGAGGTAAATAAAATAAAAATGAAACATGCATGAATGAATCGTTCACAATCTATTGCATGAATTTAGAAAAAAAAGATAGAAATAATTTTCATTTCATGCCGGCTTGAATGCTTTGTGAATACAGCCCTAGGAATCCAACCTCCTTTTGTTACCATTTCTCAAACCAGCTCAAAGGAACAGAGCTGTAATGTTGATTGTGGCAGGGCACTCTGAGTCACAATACCAACAGATCAGTCTTGATAATGCACCTTACTTGAGTCATGTCTGGAAACACTAGAACAATAAAGTATTGCGGTACAATAAAAATATTGTAGTTCATTTTATAGAAGACCAAGACCAACAACAGGCACAAGCAAATTACATAGCTCTTGTATAATTTAATTGAAAGATTTACGACACGGTGATTGAGTAATTTGGGAATAGTGAGTGCGTGACTTCAGCATGACTTCAGAGACAGGATCTCACTTGCCTATTTAGAGTAAGAACACTGAATAAAATAGAGGGATCACAGTGACTGGCTCTGTTTGGTATGAAGATTAGATCAGCAAGAGTTCTTGATTAGACTTTTAAACAGTACTTACAATTAAATCACAGAGTTTAAGGCAAATATCTATTTAAAGCATAATCACATAGCTCATTAGAGGCACAAAATGACATTGAATTGAAATCGTGACTCATGGCTCACCCTTAGTTATTACAGGGAAAACGTTCATGTTGTAAAGATATTCTGATGATGTTATCACACAGTTCAAAGGTGCTACAGGGTTGTTGTCAGGACAAACAAGGCTAAATCTCAGTTTCTAGTTTTGTATGAGCATGTCTATGAGGAAAGTTTAAACTTTAAAGAGAAAAATGAGGGTAGCATTCAGTTTTCAATCCATATATAATATAGCCTAAATATGTGTGTCACAGTTTCGGTGCGTTTCGGTATGTGCTATGTTTAGGGGAACATAGGACTAATGTTAAATAAAAATAAAGAAAATAAGAACAAATGATCAAAAACTACAACGAATAGCACAAATAAATACAATAGAGCAAAGATGCAAATAAAATAAACAGTGCTTTTCAGGTTTTTCAGGTAGGTCTAACAGCATTTTACTGGTACAGAAATTGAATAAAGTGATACAATGTAATCAAATCACATTTATTTGTTGAAATAATAAAATTATATATAATTCAAGCAAGTGATCTATGAACAAACCCCTCTGTAAAAATTTAGTGGAGATTAGATCAATGCATGCCTTATATGCATTTTAATTGAAAGCAAACATATAAAAGTGTAATAAAATACACATGTAGTTGTGTATTTTGGTCACATGGTCTTAAAGAAGACTACCCAACCCAAAACCTAAAAATTGACCAGTGCATAGACCAGTGCATCATTCAAATTCTATGAGAATTGAGAAGTCCACACACCATGGACTTAACAATAATGACTGATTAATGTGTGGCGGGGTGAAGAATGACACGACGCGAGGATGCAGGTGAATTCCCCGAAGGGTGGATTTTATTAAAGGCAAACTGGTGAAAAGGCGTTAGTGCTCGGTGCTCGGTGCTCGGCTTCCTCTTCGGTTTGTGCGCTTGTGCGGTGTGGGTCCGTGCTCTCCCGTGTGCGGTGGGGCTGGCGGTCACACACTGCTCTCTGCAGAAACAACAGAATAAGGGGGTTAGCCGAGTCTTGTGGAGACATCTCTCACCTCTGCGTTCGTTTGCTGGGTTTAAATAACCAGAGCTTGATGGGGCGCAGGTGTGGTCGCTCAGCCCATAACGAGCAGGTGCAGGTGTGACTGCTCGGTTTCCAGGGCGACGCTGACGAGAGCTCGGGACACGTGTCACACTCCCCCCCCCCCCTAAGCGTCGTCCTGTTCCTATGGAGAAGCGGGGAGATTGGGGAAGGGCGGGGAGTGGACCCTGACAGACCTGTGAAAGCTGCCCATATCCGGGAAAGTCCGTCGGCGTTGGCGTTGGCCGTCCCCGCTCGGTGTTGCACGGTGAAGCTGAAGTCCTGGAGCGCGAGGAACCACCGCGTCACCCTGGCGTTCGTCTCCTTGGCCCGGGCCATCCACTGTAGGGGAGCGTGGTCGGTTATGAGGGTGAAATGGCGGCCGAGGAGGTAGTACCTGAGCTCCAGGACTGCCCACTTGACGGCCAACGCCTCCCTTTCCACCGTGGCGTACCGTTGCTCCGCGGGGGTCAGCTTTCGGCTTATGTAAATCACCGGGTGTTCCTCACCGTCGTGGCCCTGTGACAGAACGGCTCCCAACCCGGTGTCAGATGCGTCCGTCTGCAACAGGAAGGGGCGGTTGAAGTCGGGGGCTCGGAGTACCGGCTCCGTCGTAAGGGCTGACTTTATCCGGTGGAACGCCGCCTCCGTCTCGGGGGTCCACGGGACTTTCTCCGGCTGCCCCTTCCTGGTGAGGTCTGTCAGGGGAGAAGCTAAGGAGGAGAAGTTAGGGATAAAGCAGCAGTAGTACCCCGCCAACCCCAAAAAGGCCCGTACCTGAGTTTTGGAGGTAGGCTGCGGCGTGGAGAGGATAGCTGCCACCTTCTTCTCTTGCGGTCTTATTAGGCCGCGACCCACCTGGTACCCCAGGTACTTAGCTTCAGCAAGGGCTAGATGACACTTCTGGGGGTTGGCGGTCAGGCCAGCCCGGCGTAATTCCTACAGCACCCTCCGCAGCCGCTCCAGATGGTCCTCCCAAGTCTCTGAGTGAATGACGACATCATCAATGTAGGCCGCCGCGTATGCTTGATGCGGCCGTAGGAGGACGTCCATCAGCCGTTGGAAGGTGGCCGGGGCCCCGTGTAGGCCGAAGGGAAGGACCCGGTACTGCCAGTGACCGCTTGGGGTCGAGAAGGCCGTCTTCGGTTTGGCCTGTTCCGCTAAGGGGACTTGCCAGTAGCCCTTGGTGAGGTCGAGGGTCGAGATGAACCGGGCCCTTCCCAAACGGTCCAAAAACTTGTCGACGCGGGGCATTGGGTAACAGTCAAACTCGGAGACTTCATTAAGGCGGCGGAAGTAGTTACAGAAACGGGAGGGTGCCGTCGGGCTTTGGAACCATGACGATGGGGCTGGACCATGGGCTGCGTGATGGTTCAATTACCCCTAACCTCAGCATCTCCTGTGTCTCTTCCTCGATGGTGTGTCGCCGAGCCTCCGGGACACGGTAGGGCCGCTGCCGGACGATGGTCCCAGGTGCTGTGCGGACGTCGTGCTCCAAGACGTGGGTCCGCCCAGGCCGGGGGGAGAACACATCAGGAAACTGACTGACCAGGTGTTGCAGCTCGGACTTCTGGGCGGCGGAGAGTTGAGGATCCATATCAACAACCACGGGAGTCGAAATGATGTAGGCAGAGAGCTGAGGCCCGGTTCCGGCCCAGCGCTTCAGGAGATTGACGTGGTAGAGCTGGTCCTCCCTCCTTTTCCCCGGCTGCCGCACACGGTAAGTAACGGGGCCGACCTTTTCGGTGACGGTGTACGGCCCCTGCCAGGTGGCCAAGAACTTGCAGGCGGCTGTGGGGACCAGAACCAGTACATGGTCTCCTCGCTGGAACTCCCGTGGTTGGGCCGCCCGGTTGTAGTGTCGCTGCTGGGCCTGTTGTGCCTTGACGAGGTGCTCCCGGACGATGGGCATGACTCGGTCGATCCGCTCCCGCATCTCACGCACGTGCTCCACGGTGGTGCGGTGTACGGCTGGCTGTTGTTCCCAGGCCTCTCGGGCGACGTCAAGCAGACCGTGGGGTTGGCGGCCGAAGAGCAGCTCGAACGGTGTGAAGCCAGTGGAGGCCTGAGGGACCTCTCGGATACCGAAGAGCACGTAGGGTAGCATCTTGTCCCAGTCCCGCTTATCTTCGGCCGTCACTCGGCGCAACATTTGTTTTAGGGTCTGGTTAAACCGCTCGATGAGCCCGGTGGTACACCGTGGTGCGGAGCTGTTGGACCTTCAAGAGCTTGCAGAGGTCTGCCATCATCCGGGACATGAACGGGGTGCCCTGGTCAGTCAGAATCTGGGATGGAATGCCGACCCGACTACACAGCAGGAACAGCTCCTGGGCAATGGCTTTGGTGGTGGCTTTACGGAGGGGAATGGCCTCAGGGTAGCGGGTGGCATAATCCACGATGACAAGAATGTGTTCATGCCCCCGGGCGGACTTCGGCAGCGGTCCCACCAAATCCATCCCAATCCGCTCGAAAGGCACCTCAATGATGGGCAGCGGTATCAGCGGGCTGGGGGGAGGGGTCCGAGGTGATGTCCGTTGGCAGGTTGGGCAGGCATGGCAGAACCGCCGGACTTCGGCCTCTATGCCCGGCCAGTGGAACCGGTCGCGGAGGTGCTGGATCGTGTTCTGAGCCCCCAGGTGGCCTGCCATAGGGTGTGCGTGGGCTATTTCCACCACTGCTCCCGTCTTGCTGCGCGGGACGACTAGCAGAGTCTTTTCCTCCCCCCTCCGCTGCGCGACACAGTAAAGCAGGCCATTTTTCACCACAAAGTGAGGAGTTGGGTGGGGTGCCGGCTGCAGCTCTCTTCCTTCTACAACTCTCACTTGGGCCCAACAGTGTTTTAAACGGTCGTCCTCGTGCTGCTCTTTGTAAAAAACCCCGGCCTCAGTCACCTACTGGTAGAGATCAAAGTAGAGGTTAGAAGATGGAGGGGGTGACTCACCATTCCTGGGGCTGTCCGAGGCCAGCAACACGGGACGCCGTCGGGACCTCTTGCTGGGCTTCCGGGTTGGGCGGTTCCCGGCAGGGCTGGCAGGCTGAGTGACGGCGGCGAGTAAGCGGTCGAACCCCGGCCAGTCCCGACAGAGGAGGACCTGTACTGGCAGATCCTTGACGAGCCCGACGTCTATTGGCCAGGCGCCGGTTGGCGTAGCAATGGTAACCCGCCGCGCAGGTACTTCTCTGGTGTCGCCATGCACACAGGTGATGGGCAGCTTTGTTTTGGCTTCGGCCCGCGGGGGTAGGACCGACGTGTTGACCAGGCTGACCGCGCTGCCGGAGTCCAGAAGCGCGAGGAACGGGCGGCCGTTTACTTTCACCTCCGCCCGCGGCGCGTTCTCTGTATGTACGGCGCAGCCTGCCAGCCAAGGTTGTCCCGGAGAGCGGGGTGCTTCAGTGGGCATGGGCTCATCTTGAGGGCCGGGAACCGCCGGCCTGCTCACCGGTCGCTGGGTGCCCTCCGGCGTGCGCCGCTCCTGAACCACCCTTCGGGGAAATGGCGGCACTCTCTCCCCAACCTCCCGGTGTTGGGTGGCCTCCGCCAGCTCAATGGCCTCGACCAGCTCGTCCACATTGGTTGGGTTCCGCATACCGGCTGCCTGACGAAGCGGGCGGGGAAGGGCCCGCAGAAGGCGGTCGACCACTACACGCTCCGCTATCTGGTGTACGGTGGGACCCCCGGCCAGTAACCAGTGCTGGGTGAGGCGGGAGAGGCTAGCCGCTTGAGCCCGGGCTGGCTGCCGCGGGTCGAAGGTCCACTCGTTGAAGAGTTGGGCGGCGCTGATTGGTGACAGCCCCATCCGGCCCAGGATCTCCTTCCTTAATTCCTCATAGGAAACGCTTTGCTCTGGGGGAAGCGCGAAGTATGCCCGTTGTGCCTCTCCCGTCAGCAGCGGGGCCAGGATTCGTGCCCACTCCTCCTTGGGCCACGCCTCCCGGGTGGCCACGGTCTCGAACATCTGGAGATACATCGTTACATCATCGTGCACCGACATCTTTGGCAGCAACTGCGTGGCTTGGACACGGGGGTCAGGTAGCGGAGTTCGCGGGGCGGTGGCCAGATGGAGCGCGGCGAGCTCACGTTCGGTTTCCCCTTGCCGGGAAGCCATGTGCTCCATAATTTGCTGCTGGCGGATGCTCACCTCGGTGAGGTGCTTCAGCAGTTCTTCCATCGTTGGGGGAGGAGCGCCACCTGGTGAAACCAGAGAAGATACGTGAGTCACGGGGAACAAAAAAAAAACAACTAAAACAACCGAACCAGTCCAACAGGGGAAACACCGCGTGGGAAGGGGCCGTCGGTGACTTCTTCACTGTCTTGCCCGCATTCTCCACCAGTGTGGGGCGGGGTGAAGAAGGACACGACGCGAGGATGCAGGTGAATTCCCCGAAGGGTGGATTTTATTAAAAGCAAACTGGTGAAAAGGCGTTAGTGCTCGGTGCTCGGTGCTCGGCTTCCTCTTCGGTTGGTGCGCTTGTGCGGTGTGGGTCCGTGCTCTCCCATATGCGGTGGGGCTGGCGGTCACACACTGCTCTCTGCAGAAACAACAGAATAAGGGGGTTAGCCGAGTCTTGTGGAGACCATCTCTCACCTCTGCGTTCGTTTGCTGGGTTTAAATAACCAGAGCTTGATGGGGCGCAGGTGTGGCCGCTCAGCCCATAACGAGCAGGTGCAGGTGTGACTGCTCGGTTTCCAGGGCGACGCTGACGAGAGCTCGGGACACGTGTCACAAATGATATTGAAATAACTTTCAGAATAATTTTTTATGAAAGATAAAAACATTGCCAGTCAGAATCTAGCTTGAGCATTTAAGGTGGCAGCCAACATAACTGCATACACACACTTACAAAATGTAATACATTATACTATATTATAGTTATCAATTTTGATGTAAGCGGACTGTTGAAATGAATGATTAAATCTGTCCTTCTTTAAAATGTGACAACATCCTAGCATTGTACTGGTGAGAACATCACTCCTATTTTCTTTGGAAAATGTAAAAGTGTAGGTTTTCATGCCATTATTAGACATTCATGTACTGGATGTGTTTCTATTTGTTTGTTTGAAGTGGTTGTCTTTGTAATTACAGCATTCCCGTTCTCCTCTTTGCAGGTCTATTCCTCATTCTAGGTCTGATGCTCTATCCTGCAGGCTGGGGCTCTAAGAAGGTGGTTGACTACTGTGGCCAGGATGCTTCGCCATACAAAGTGGGCTTGTGTTCTCTGGGCTGGGCCTTCTACACAGCCATAGGAGGCACTGTTCTCACTTTTCTCTGTGCCATGTTTTCAGCCCAGGCTGAGATCGCCACCTCCAACGACAAGGTGCAGGATGAGATTGAAGAGGGACGGAGTCTCATTTGTGTGCTGTGAGCCAAAACCACTCAAATGAAAGAGAACATTTGTGTTCCATGTTTACTGCTTGAAATTACTGTTGCATAAATGGGAATGTAGTTCAGACCTTCTGTCGGTCTGCTGAACAAAGACTTTACAAATGTATTTGCTTTTGCTTTCTTACTCTTATCTCATCCTATCGCTGTATCGCCATAGCAAAATATACGAATCGCTAATTATTCCTAGGAAAAATAACTAAACTAAAACTTTTTAAACTAACAAATGCATTTTTTAACATTGTGTTTATAAGCAAATGCATTTTATCAGTATTTTGATTGTTACTCAATTTTACATGGGATTTTTTTTAAATAATGGATGGAACAATGCTGTAAGCAATTTTGTTTATGGAACGATATACTGAAAATAAGTGTAGTCTCTGAATGATATCTGAAATAACTGCCCTGTATCTGTGATTTCTTTAAACTGTAAAATAAAAATGGATTCTTTGTTTAGCCAATCAGAAGGCGATTGATGTGCTTTCTGGAATAGCATGATCCTGCAATACAGCCGCAGTCTTTTGGCGCTTTTCCACTGTGTGGTACGACTCGGGCTCGCTTTACTTTGGCTCAGTTTGCAGTTTAGTACCGCTTGCGATTATAGACTTATCGTTGTAGTTGCGCCGCCACCTTGTCTACTTACCACGATACTGCCATTTCTTTTTTGAAGTTGCGCGTGAAATATCCAATGACACTGGTAGTGACGATGCTCTCTGACCAATCAGAGATCTGCAGTGTTTGCACGTCACATTTTAGTATCGATACCAAAGACTGTAAAAAAATATGGACATAGTGTCTGTGACATCACCCGTAGGTTTCTGAAGAGCATTTTTGAAGCCTAAAGTGGGCGGAGCCGGCCGTCGTCATCTTGGCAGCGTGTCACTGCGTGTCATTCCCGGGTAACTGAAAATGGACAAAGAGGCGGGACGTGAATGGAGCTGAGGTGCCTGGGGGCTGAAACCAAGCCTGCCTAGCTCAACGTGATCAAGTTGTCTATAGATGGAAGATATTGGCGGTTGATTTTGAACTGATTTGAACGTTTCCAGCTTACTTTTGAGATAAATAACTAATGAATAGGCTACATGTGGTAACGTTCATTTACAACACTAGATGACTAAACTGTTTATAAACGTAAACAGTTGTCATGAATCAGAATTAATGTCATTCGTTTCTTAATAACTTGCATCTCTAACAAACAATTTGAAGCAAATCAATTAAAATCAATTAACCCGAATATATGAGTGTGTATTTGGATGTCTCCTGGTTATAACGTTAGCCTACTTGTCATAACGTTAATAATAGAATGTTATCACCACTTTACATTAGTTAGCGTATGAACAGCTTATGTTAAATATTGTAATTCCCCAGACTGTTGATTCATTACTACAGTGTCCAAAAGGTCATAATAAATGTATTTTAGCTTAAAAAAGGTGGTGGACATCACAGTCCTCATTCTGTTCCGTTGTAGCCTAGGCTACTGTCTATTCTTGAATAGCCTAATTACAGGCCTATCTCCTCCACATATTTTTGAGGACATGTCAACAATTAAAACAAATACTTCCAATATAGTCTGTGTTGGTAAATGTTTCGCTATTTATGAAATGCAGGCGTACCATTATATGACAACGTTTCAGACTGTTTTATATGGTTTCAGCCTACAGGTAATCACAGTCTGTCGGATTCTGGAGTGTAAAAAGTTTGAACTAAAATTATAAATAATAAATAAATTATTTGAAATAAAATTCATAAATGAAATGATATTAGAATTTCACTCACCAAAAAAAGGGTGCCCAGACTTCTTGGACGGTCTGTTAGAATTAACCCACTGCCAGCCATATTATTATAATTGTGAAATAATACTGAAAAAAGCACAAAACACAGCAGATGCCAAGTTTAGTGGCTGGATTTAATTATTATTATTATTACAGTCAATGGAATTAGCTGACAAACGGCTAATGACAACAGTGGCAATCCACCTGTCACTCAAGTGGCCACGCCCTTAATTATGCATAAGTTTAAGGCTTAATATAATTTAAACGGATGAGTATTAAAAAAATCACTCCGCTCACAGTTGTTATGAAGGGCATAATTAGCTGTATAGACCAAAACCACCTTTTGTACCAGGCTGTAAACATATTTTTTTCTGCTGTAAAGTTGGCCATTTTAACATGGGGGAGATACAGATTTGTCTCCCTTTTGGAGCCTGTCTCTAGCGGCCAGTCGATGAATTGCAGTTCAAGTCACTTCCGTGTTGGCTTCAAGAGAGACCGCGGGAGGTTGCCGCTTGATCGATACTGCTCGCTTGGAACCTCAACAAGGTGGTACTAAAAAGTTCCAGGTACTAGGAACTGTACACAGGGGAAACCCTCAAAAATGGAGCTGAACGAGCTGTGGAAAAGCGCCATTTGAACCACATTTCTAGGACCCTAGTTATTTTTGTATGCACTAGCAGGTTATACTATTTTGTAGAACTTACTGTTCAATTCTGTATTTATGTTATTATTTTTCAGGCATGATTTACTGTTTTAATTATCTAGATTTATTCGATATATTCTCCTAACCAACCCCTAAATGGCCGACATGTTCTTCCGTTAAAAAAAAGGTGGAAAGATAATTAAAAAATTGTCTTTACACCTGTTTTTATTCAGGTTTAAATCAGGTCTCCTCTGATGGAGTAGAATTAATTGGCTAGGTGACACTGCCTCAAAAAACTAGGGTCCTGGTAATGCTATCCTAGAATTTAAAAAAGGCGGTTGCTTACAAGTGGCTAAATGGGATTAGAGAGACTGTCGAGGAGATTAAACGTCATCACGCCGAACAGGTAAACTCAGTATGCTTTTACAGCCTCATTGTGCTTATAATTGTAATCTTATAAAGTATTCTAACTCAAACTTTCTGGGGAAAATCGGACAGAACCATTAGCATCTCTCTCAAAAAAATTACCAAGAGTTTCGATATTGTTCCTATTTAAAACTTGACTCTTCTAGTTACATCGTGTAAGACCAACGGAAAATGAAAAGTTGCGATTTTCTAGGCTGATATGGCTAGGAACTATACTCTCATTCCTGTAATAATCGAGAAACTTTGCTGCCATACCATGAGTCCAGCAGGCGTAATGATATGACACAGCGCCTGAAAATAGTCCCCGGCTCGTAACTTCCAACGTGAATGGGACTTAAGTTTGTCTAACCTATTAGACCTATTTTCAGGCGCTGCGTCATATCATTACGCCTGCTGCACCCATGGTACGGCAGCAAAGTTTCTTGATTATTACGCAGGAATGAGAGAATAGTTCCTAGCCATATCAGCCTAGAAAATCGCAACTTTACATTTTCCGTCGGTCTTAGTACACGATGTAATTACAGAAGAGTTAAGTTTTAAATAGGAAAAATATCGAAACTCTTTGGT
Organism: Abramis brama; assembly: GCF_963993115.1. Lineage (NCBI taxonomy): Eukaryota > Metazoa > Chordata > Actinopteri > Cypriniformes > Leuciscidae > Abramis > Abramis brama. The sequence continues at coordinate 32,459,535 of NC_139967.1, read as the reverse complement.
CATTTTTTTGAGAGAGATGCTAATGGTCCTGTCCGATTCAATGATCTATGCTAAGCTATGCTAAAAGTAGTACCGCCAGACCCAGAGTTCGGCTGAATGGATTCGAAAACGGTAAAACTCAACTGTTTAACTCTGGGGGAGTTGTAAAATGAGGCTATTTCCAAAAAAAAGTGGAGTATCCCTTTAAGGTAATCAGCTAACCTATAGGCAATTATTTTAATTGTTGGCGTTTTATTCAGTTTTAATATCCGAATGTTAGTGAGAAGAAAAAAAAATGTTTAGATATTAATCTGCATCTGTTATGCTTCTCTTTGCTCGCTCCTTTGAAGGCATCTTGAGTAAAAAAAAGCTCTGTAACGAAGCACATACAAAAGACCTGAAACGGAAACGATGCAACCTGTTTTACAGATTACGGAAGTTTGCTGCGCATAACCGCCATAATATAAGGCCTATTTCTCATTATTAGTTGGAAGTTCATGTTAGCTAATGCATTTAATGTTCCCAAATCAAATGAGACCTTATTGTAAAGTGTTACCTTATATTTTACATATTAATATGATATTCAAATATTAGTAAGCTACTGCGACATAGGGAAATTCTGGAGAAGAGCGTATGTTGTGTCAAATGCACAATGCACATATGTGGCAAACTGCATCTTAAGGTTATGAATGGGAAGTTTGCATCAGCAAATAAGGACCTAGAAAAGTCATTGATTCTAGTAAGATTTGTCAAATGAGTCGGTGTGGGCAAGTCCTAGACGCTGCAGCGAGGGCCGGACTCCTGATGTTTGTTCTGTAATGACTGCATGTGGCAGGTGTGCTGAGGGGAGGTTTCTCATCCAGCTCTGTGTTAGCGGATAGAAGCAGATCTCTGAGTCTCTCTGTCAGTTACTATGCTTAGGCCCTGCTGGCCCTCCCCTGCTGATCAGAAATGCAAGACAGGCCTCTTCATCTTGCATGAGCATGCGATCAATTTATAATTAGGTCTGTTGTGATTAATGAATTCCCAATAAAGCACCCTCTGCTCTGATGAATGTATGCAGGCCATCCCACCTAAACTGCTGTCCAAACAAGCATGGCTCACTGTTTCATCTCATTAGATCTGAATGTCCTGGTAAACGAGAGCTGAGGTCTGATTATTTAGGGTCAAGAGTTAGTTTTGCTATCTATTATATATATAAAGTGCCTCTAAGTGCCATCTGAAATTTTCTTCTAGAATGATCATTCTTATCAAGCTTGTATATTTAAGTTCAGTAATTTCACTGACAATTAATAGGTAATTTTCATTGCCATTTAAGTGAAATTGCTGAACTTAAATATACAAGCTTGATAAAAATTGTCATTCTAGAAGAAAATTTCAGATGGCACTTACAGGCTTTTGCATCTGAACTCTTCATATATATATATATATATATATATATATATATATATATATATATATATATATATATATAAAACAAGGAAATATTCATTATATGAAATGTAAATGTTTTACTGATCTTTCTTTTTGCATTATTAAACAGGCTTATTTCCTTGTTGATCTGTTTTACCTAAAACAAAAACCTTAATTAATCCTCCATTTGAACGTGTCCGGTGTTCTATTTTGAAAGAAATTTGCCTTAGTAATCATTCAATGTATGTAACAAATTCACGTTCATGTAGCAGTGCAGGAATTCAGTTGCTCGCATGTAATTGTAGTAGCATTTATTTACCATTTGGAGGAGCCCTTGTCAAACTGTTCCTGCTGTTCCATTGTCACAGTAGTACAAAATAGACATATATTAAGCAGTAAATTCATATAAATGTGTTAAACATGTATTGGGTTTATGGAATTATGGGAAACTTGTTTGGATAGACAGAGCTTAGTTTGATTTTAGTGTTTCATTATTTTTCTTTTTTTACCATTATTGGTCCATTGACCAGTAGATTGGTGAAAATAATGTTAACTTACATAAATCATCATAAAACATGAGCATTGTGTGGGTTTATGGGAAACTTTTTTGAACTTTGGCACAACAAAACGGAATTGTATATTTTTTATATGCCTTTATTTTTTACATTGTTAAGCCATCCATTGACATTGGTAAAAAAAAAATAGAATAGTAGAATAACCACAAAACGTGAGCACATCTTTACATATGTATGTATATATATATATATATATATATATATATATTTTAGGTTTGTATGATTAACCCAAAGGTAGAGACAGAAAGAACCTGGACCTTTATAAGTACTTTATGAGTTATAACAACAATAACAACAACAACAAAATACATATTAAAAGAAAAAAGGTGAAGAAATATTAGCAAATAAATAAAAAATAGTGACGAAACCATGGCAAAACACACACACACACACACACACACACACACACACACACACACACACACACACAATCAAATTAATTAACAAATGTTTATATATAATGTAAATATGTTTAATATTAGTATTTTAGATTTATAAAAAAAAAAAAAAAAAATCAAGTCACTTCCTAACTTTATATTTTTACATTAGACTGCCAATTCAAACTGCTGTAAATTTAAAGTGATATGGTTATTTTTCAAATGCTACGACATGCTTTATCTGTAGCTGGGTTAAAGATACGAATTAAGACACTTTTGGATTGCTGAGAGTTACTGTAACAAACATTTATATGTATAACATAACATGAATTTGTTATATATTTTATTCCACAGGAAATTGATCTATAAATTTAAGGGGGGAAATATGTTTGCATGCTATATTAGGAGTACTTAGCAAACTGTCAAAACAAAAACACACCCTCCATTTATGAAGCAGCGGTGTAAATTCACTGATATTAAGGCCCCCCATTCTGTCCCATTCCATCTCTCTAAGCATTCAATAGGACCACCATCATTCTGCTGCCTGCTCTCACAGAATCTGCCTCCCACTTTATCTTCCATTAATGGGCTCCAATCAGATTGTGTATGAATAATCAATGGATAGTCAACAGCCGGAATGAACTCTCCTGAAGCTGAGCATGAATCTTGCTAATGGCACACATCCCAGGGATTTAATTAGGAATAATGCTCCGCTTGGGTGTACAGACCATCACATGGTTTGTTTGCTGCCGAATGTGAAAGGTAAACACGGAGGGGACAAAAAAACAGAGTAGTGTCATTTCCCTGAGGTGAGTGCTGGCCAATCTGCGGGAAACAACTGCTCATGCTTAATGCCTAGTACATTAGTCTTCTTAAACACCTGGTCATGGCCATTTGGAAATGTTCATTAACCACTGGTGCAGAGTGAATAGGTGCAATAGTTCACTCCTGCTTAATTGAATGAATGAGCTTGACTGTTGACTCTAAGAGCACTTCAGTGTTAAACATTAGGCCAAGTGCTAAAAGCCAACCCCACAATTATCTGTTTGGATTGGACATGAGAAAAGTGTAGGAATATTGTGTCATCGGGACGAGATGGAGACTTGATTATATTAAAATGAATATAATGGGATATTATGGGGATTGGAGTTATTAGTAAAGGATTAGTTCACCCAAAAATGAAAATTCTGTCGTTACTCACACTCATGTCATTCCAAACCTGTAAGACTTTCATTCATCTTCAGAACACAAATGAAGATATTTTTAATAAAATCTGAGTGATTTCTGTCCCTCCGTTGACAGCTATGCTACTACCACTTTGATGCTTCAAAAAGTTCATAAAGAGATAAAACGAATCCATATGAGTTGAGTGGTTTAGTCCAAATTTTCTGAAGAGACTCAATTACTTTATATGATAAACAGATTGAATTTAGGCTTTTATTCACATATAAACATTCATCAACACACACCAGTTGTGGTAAACGGAAGCTCAAGCATGTTTGCTTGATGTGCGAGAACCAATGAGGTTAATTCTCGTGTTACGTAGCACGTTTGAGCTTCCTCAAGAACCAATGAGGTTCATTTTCGTGTTACACAGCACGTTTGAGCTTCCTCAAGAACCAATGAGGTTAATTCTCGTGTTACGCAGCACGTTTGAGCTTCCTCAAGAGCCAATGAGGTTCATTTTCGTGTTACACAGCACGTTTGAGCTTCTGCAAGAGCCAGTGAGGTTCATTCTCATGTTACACAGCACGTTTGAGCTTCTGCAAGAGCCAGTGAGGTTCATTTTCGTGTTACGCAGCATGTTTGAGCTTCCTCAAGAGCCAATGAGGTTCATTTTCGTGTTACGCAGCACGTTTGAGCTTCCTCAAGAACCAATGAGGTTCATTCTCGTGTTACGCAGCACGTTTGAGCTTCCTCAAGAACGAATGAGGTTCATTCTCGTGTTACGCAGCACGTTAGAGCTTCTGCAATAGCCGATGAGGTTAATTCTCGTGTTACGCAACACGTTTGAGCTTCCACAAGAACCAATGAGGTTCATTCTGGTGTTACGCAACATGTTTGAGCTTCTGCAAGAGCCAATGAGGTTAATTTTCGTGTTATGCAGCACGTTTGAGCTTCAAGAGGTTTGTTCTCGTACGTCAAGCAGGTTTGGTTGAGTTTCTGTTTATGTCCGCTGATAAATGTTTAAATGTGAATAAAAGCCTAAATTCCATCTGTTTATCATATAAATCGATCGTGTCTCCAGAAAATTTGGAGTAAATCGCTCAGTTCATATAGTTTGGTTTTACGATCTCTTTATGAACTTTATGAAGCTTCAAAGTGGTAGTTGCATAGCTGTCAATGGAGAGTACAGAACTGGCTCAGATTTTATGAACAATATCTTCATTTGTTTTTCCGAAGATCAATGAAAGTGTTACGGGTTTGGAACAACACGAGGGATATTAATGAGGGTAAATGACTGCAGAATTTTCATTTTTGGGTGAACTAACCCTTCGCAGATATGAGCAATAATAACAACAGAACTGAATAAACAGTTTATTAGCTTGTATTGTATCTGTACTCTCTCAGCAGCAGCCGGTTGAACTATAATTGTTCAGTATGTTTTCTGCTGGGCGTTTTGAACGCTTGGCAGGTTGAGGAAAGAAGACCACCATTGTTTTTGTGCTAATTTTAAGCAGGCTGATGGGGAAAGCTGGGCCAGTCTGACAGGTTGAGGAAACCCGTAATGCTTTCCCTCCTCACAGACAGGCCTGCTGACAGCACCATTTACTTTACAGGAGACCCATTCTAGCTTTCAACGCCCAAAAGATAACCAACTCAACATCTATGATCATAATGCAAGCTTATATTATCTATTGTTACACATAATGTTTGGTAAATTTGCATGGAAAATTATATATATATAATTAATTTTGAATATCTGAAAAAGCTATTTCATGTTTTAAATTCACACATTTTGTGTCAGAAGAACTGACTTTTATTTCTGAACCAACATCAATTTAGTGCTTTAACATTATTAGTGCATCATTGCAGAGACCATAAAACATTTTATGTCTCACATTCATATCTGTATCACTATATAAAGCTATATATCAACAGCTGTTTGTGTGCTCCAAATGTGAAACTCAGGTGGGCTTCATTCTTCTCAAGATATTGATTTAACAGGCAGCGGTTGTGAGAGGAAGAGGAAGAGGGAGGCTGTGTTAACGTGTAGTGTCAGTACTTGTGCTGCGTGTGTGTGTGTGTGTAAGTGTATGAAGCTAGTGGCAGTGTGTTTGTGTGTGCGATGTGCAGATGTTCCATTGTGATGGATCTATTATCCAGCTATTACAAGATAAATGAATGATCTCTCCCATTTTCCATGCCTCTAGAAAATTGAAATTGGGGGGAGGTGGTAGAGTTGGGGGTGGTGTATCATCCGGGCTGCATTATTAAGGTTGTTGGGATGGCCATTAATTTAAGAAAGTGTAGAAACTCTGGCAGCTTGAGCTCACCGTTTCCACGTTATCAATCAAACCTCAGTCACTTTTCTGGGACGACCACACACTCAGGTTTATGCCACCTTAATTAGGATTCATGGCAAAATAGATGCAAGGAAACATCCAATACCCCTCATTGTTTCACTGTATATGTATTGTTATTTGGCCAAGCATTTTGCTAGGAGTGATTACCAGTCTGTCATCAAATATTTGTAGTTCACCAACTTATTAGATAGATCATTATTCAGGGTTTAAGAGACATTGAATAAATGCCCTGTTAAAGTTGCAATAAACTTAAAATCCTCTGCAAAGTACAACTGCAGTGACATGACGCTTATGTTTGTTGACTCTATTCATTTATTCAATAAACAAAAATCATACTTACAACGACTTGAATACAACTCTTCTATGATGAGCATGTTTTTAACATTTCTGAATTAAAATTCATATTGATATTTTTGAGGGGCAAAAAATTAAAAAGTCACAGTGGAAAAAACGTCCTGATGTAATGAAGAAAAAAAAACAAACTTTATTTGAATACCAGTAATATATATGTTTAAAACATTTACTGCTTATTAACTCTTTCCCCACCAGCGTTTTTATTTATTTATTATTATTTGCAGCCAGAGCCAGCATTTTTTCAAAAATCATTTTCACAAAACTTTAATGGTCCCCAGAATACTTTGTTGTATGAATATCTGAACATACATTAGGCTATATCAAAAGAAAGAGAGTCTCTGCTTTTAAACAAACTAAAACATTTCATTCTAGCTTGCATGTTTTTTTACCAACTTGAATGCGGGTTTCTTAAAAAGAGCAAAATTCTGAACAAAAAGCTGAGAAAATTGCATTTTTGTCAAAGACTTAGTCCGGATCTGATTCAGAATGATGACCACAACATAAATGGAGCAGATCGTGTCCATCAACACCCCAAAAGCTTGCACAGTCCTGTACATCTTCATGGGTTCAACATTTCAGTTAGTAAAGTCAGGCAGTTTTTATTTATATTCAGTTTAATGTTTGATGATCGCTTACATGTGCTTACATTCTGAAATGGATCCGGAGATTCTATACTCTTTCAGAAGATGTGTAATAGCGCCCCCTAGCCTATAACAGTGAAAACATGGATTGCCAAAAATTTCCATCAGTGGCGGGGGAGAATTGTGTTATAAATGGCGGAAAATTATGTCAATTATGTCCAAAAAAAAAAAAACAGGTTGTAAAATGTCATATGGTTTGTGTCAGTTTTATGTTCTGTGTTATTGTGTTTTCGTTCCTGTGTCTTTTGTTTCAGTTCAGTTTGACCTTAATTACTCCCTGTTATATATATATATATGTGTGTGTGTGTGTGTGTGTGTGTGTGTGTGTGTGTTTAAAAACATTTTAATTAAAAATAAAGATGATTTAAAGATGAATTAAGATGTATACAAACATATTTAATGTGTATGGAGAATATGTTATGTAATAGAAAAAAAAAGAATGAACGAATTAATTAAAACGAATTGAATTATAGCGCCCCCTAGCTATAGGCCGGTTTTAGTGAAAAAGGCCTTATAGGCCTTAAAGTGAAATACATAATCTGAACAATGTTTCGAGGTGTGGTAACTGTAGTATAAGCGGAATAATTGACTTCAGGTCGTTGAATTATTAGAAAAATAATGCACACCCGAGGTATAACGGCCACTCCGCTTCGCGTCGTGACCGCATTACCACCTCGGGTGTGCATTATTTTTCTAATAATTCAACGGCCTGTCGTCAATTATTCCGCTTATACTACAGTTACCACACCTCGAAACATTGTTCAGATTATGTATTTCAAGACGTTTGTAAAGTTTTTGTCATTAAAACGCTCTTGTATGTAGGACTAATTTCTTACGCATCTAATCCAATGCCTCCGTTGCTAATTCCAAAACGTCATTTTAGAGTTAGTAACGGAGGTTTGAGCCACTGATAGCAGACTAATGCTGGGGACACACGACTAGCTGACACAATCTCAGACTGTTTTCATCGCAGTATATTTTAAACACCGACTTTGATCACAGACTGAACGCGCTGAACAAGCGTTTGGGCATGATCAGTCATCAAATTACATTCATAACCGGCCTTAAAGTGTGTCCTCGGCTCGGCTTTATGCAGTTATTAGAGAGAGATGTTGCAATAATGAGACAGAAAAGCATGTGCGTCAATAGCCTATTATTATTTATTTATTAATTCAATTCGTTTTAATTAATTCGTTCATTCTTTTTTTTTCTATTATTGACAGATGATAGTAGACTAGCCAAATAAATGGGGGGAAAAAGCCTTTTAACAAGTAAGGCCTATCAATAATTATTTATTTGTTATATTATCTGCAATAAAAATCCGTGCTGCAGGACTATCCATTTATTTACCCTATATTCAGTTTAATTTTCTATTGATTATAGATAGAAATATAGGCTTTATTTATTAAAATTAAACTGCATGTTTCCATTGATTGTGAAGCTAGACATTGAAAATTGCAGATCAAGCGCATGGGGCTAAATGTTTTTTCTTGTTATGAATTGTATCCTATTTTCCGTTATTACAGTTGACTACGCGAAGTGATATGGAACTGTAATGCGGTCAAGACCTGCCTGGAACTACTTTAGCCGTGCGTTTCCCTGAAAATAATGCGCACCTTAGAACGTTCGTCAACCAATCAGATTCAAGCATTCAACGGCCCTGTAGTATAATACTTTCTATTTGATGGTTACACCTCATGACACGTTAGCGTCATTCAATTTTCTCATTAAATTAATTAATTTAAAAAAAAAAAGTATACTTGTGAGAACCCAGTTAAATCAACATAAATACAAAGATAACATACATACTTGGCACGTGTTTTAAACTATTTTTTTTTTTTAAAAGTTGACTATGCCTTATACACATATATAATATATTAACCCAGCTGCCAAAAGCATTGTCACCATCAAAGGATTAAACTCATTGAGACAATACCTCTGAATGAGATGGAGCCTTGATTCTATATATAAGTCTTTTTAATGTTTTTTAAAGCACTGCCTATTGTATTATTTACCTTTTAAATGCAAATGATGATATGTAATTAAATGGATATCACCCTGTTAACAGGGCTATCAGAGTGTACTGTCTTTCCCATTATTTATTATTTGGCATTTTATGATAAATGGTGAATAGCAGTCAAAGCTGATTACACACTGCACTAGAAGTGCAGTTTACTGTCAAGAAGAAGACCGATTGACTTTATATTTACATACTAATGAGAAGGAGCACAAACTTACCAAAAAGAACACTGAGCATTCATAGGGCGCGACATTTACAAAATAAGGCTGATGCCATGCAAATTTTAAATGAAACCTATTTAGAGTAATAAATGGAAGGGCCCCTTGGTAGACCACACTATTTGCATTTCCATTTTCAAATTAGGGTGGGTGGCTCCTTGCATTGTTGCTGATGAGACAGTCACTGTTGGTGAAATTGCTGCATTTTCCAGGAAGTTTGTGCTAAGTATGTCTCTTATGACCTTCTCTGTAATTTACCATTTATCTGTTCAAAAATGCAGCACTCAGGATCTATTATATGGCAACCTTCATAAAGAGACAGAAATAAATAAATCAAATTTTAGGCATAAGGGGCTTAATATAATCTATGCTATAGGCCTATTTTATATAGTTTGTACAGCTTCTAATCACATTCCAAGAATTCCTTCTTGACTATACATATTTTATAAATATAGACTATATACATCTAATAAAAAATGCGTTTTTTAAATCATTTGAATAATTTATTACAAATGCTTTGGGAAGCTGAGTAACACCTGGATGTGATCCAGTGTGATCTATAAGAATTGCTCGCTAGTTTAAGCGATGAGTTCATAAAAATCAGCCATAAGTGGATAATGTCACGCACAGAGGAGATTCAGCCAGCCTCTATTTTTCAAAATGAGTTTGATGGACGCCAAACCATTGTGAAAGTGCTGTAGATGGGCCCAGCGTTCTGCAACATATTCTGACTTATCAAGCATAGCTTTAATGGGCTGCAACTCATTGCGTGCTCTATGTTCAAGTGTATTAAAGGAAATAAAGGGAAAATTCTGAGTAGGAAACAATGAGCTCATGTCTATTCAATGCATGTATGCTTTTTAACACTGCAGAGATTTAGGATGTATTTATAATGAAATGGTTTACTATTTGCTGAATACTGCACAAATACACTTCTTACAGCATGCCTACCATTAATTTAAAAAAATATATATAGACATTATTAATCTGAATGTGCTTCACCCAAACTTTCCTGAACGACACCGGACTAAGAACTGAATAAATCACAGGGCTTAAATACATGGGGAGAGTAATCAAGGATAAAACTGAACAGGTGTAGGAACTGATTAACAACTAGGGAAACTAACTAGAGAACTAAGGCAGGCAAAACAGGAACAGAACACCTTGAAACTAAACCAAAACTAAACGTAATCTTGTCAAGATTATGTTTTGTTTAGTTGCATTTTCTTTCCTGTGTTTGTTTCTTGTGCTTCAGTTCAGTTTAGTCTTGATTTCATCCTAGTTAGTCTCCCTTGTTACTGATCACATTCATCTGTCTATCATTAAGTTCTCTGTGTTTATACTCCCTTTTTCGTTCAGTTCATTGTCTGTTCTAGTCTTTCATTTGAGTAGTTAGTGCAATATTTCTTCGTGCATTCTCCTGTATATTCTCTCTGTGTTCAGTTCAGAAGTTATTGTTTGATATTCTGCGTCATAATATCAACTAGTTACCACGACAAGCATGACAGAAGAACGGAGCTAAACTGATGAAGAGGATTGTTTCTTCCAGAACGGCTGGACACTGGAGGAATATGTGGAGGGCTATCTACAACTCTACAATGAGGCGCGCTGGGACGATGAGACCCTGAAAGAACTTTTCTGGAGCGGGATGGATGACACCCTCGGCCAGTTGCTGCTTTTCGGGGATGATTACCAACCTATCGCTGAGTTTGTCGATTACACCTTGCAGGTATGCAGAGCCTCCCTCACTTTGGGAGATGTTGAGAACAACATCACCATTAACTCTGACTCCTAGGTACATATTCCATCACCAGCAGCTCTCTCTCCTGGCTTCAGACTGAACTAGTCGTCTCAACCCAGAGTGTCCCGGACAGTTAGAGAGATCTTCCGCCGCGGACTTGAGTTTGACGCCCGAGCCCACCACGGATAACATCCTCCATGGACCACGTGCGTGTGCCGCCTCCCACCCTAGAGCCAGAGCAAGCTAACGAGGCCGGAGCCCATCTCAAAATCTGCACCTTGGAGTCAATCCTCTCAAGAAGCAGCTACAGGTCCACTGGCTCATTGACTTTTAGTCAGAACTAGTTCCTGCTCCTGAAAGCACTTTAGGTAACCTCCTTGACATCCCGGTCCTTCCCAGTCACCTACCCACCCCATTATCTCCATTATCAAGGCTGGACTCACCTGGCCAGTTGGACTCACACAACCCCTCAGCTTCACCTTCGCTGCTGTCTCCCTCCAGCTCCATTGTCTCAGCTTCGGGTCTCCTCTCCACCAGCTAAGTTCAGCGAGACGGATCCCTTGGCTTCATCGCAGGACTCCACCTCGGCCTGTCAGCCCATTGGCTCCACCTTGGCTCTGCGCTCCCTTATCTCTGGCATGGTACGTCATCACTAAGGCTCCACCTGCCTCCCTCGTCCCTCCGGCTTCACCTTCACCATCGTCACCCTGGTTTCGCTGCGGACTTCCGGGCCTCCGGCTGTGCCTCAACCCTCCACCCTTTCGGCTCCAGCAGGATCCTCCTTTCCTCTGGTTCCATCTTGGTCCTTGCTCCCTCCGGTGTCTCCCCGTTCTGCCAGTCCTGCGTTGTCACCTCTGTCCCTCTGTCTTGATTTCATCCTAATTATTCTCCTTGGTTACTGATTACATTCAGATGTCTATCATTAAGTTTCTCTGTGTGTTTATACTCCGTTTCGTTTAATTCATTGTCGGTTCTCATCTTTCATGTGAGTAGTTAGTGCGATATTTCTCAGTGCATACTCCTGTGTTTTCTCTCTGTGTTCATTAAAGAAGTTATTGTTTGATATTCTGTGTCATGATTCTAGTAACAACCACGACAAGCGTGACAAATCGTTAGACATACAGGTGAAACTCGAAAAATTTGAATATCGTGCAAAAGTTATAATTTTGATGATTATGGCTTACAGCTTATGAAAACCCCAATTCAAAATCTCAGAAAATTTTAATATTACATGAAATCAATAAAAAAAAAAAAATACAGAAATGTCGGCCCTCTGAAAAATATAATCATGCATATGTATATAGTTATATATACTAAATATATTAGTTTCACACCCAACAAGTTAACTCAACTCAAACCGATTGAGGAAACTGATTGCGGCAAACCATTTAAGTTTAAAAATAAATACATATGAGTATTGTGAACTTATATATATTGATGACTCAATATATATAAGTTCACAATACTCATATGTATTTATTTTTAAACTTAAATGGTTTGCCGCAATCAGTTTCCTCAATCGGTTTGAGTTGAGTTAACTTGTTGGGTTTTACAGTGCACCTTTTAATTTGAATTACTGAAAATACATGAACTTTTGCACGATATTCAATTTTTTTGAGTTTCACCTGTATAAGCTTATATAAATAGAATAGAATAGTTTAGGATAATTTAGAATAGGATGATGTACTGTGTGCATAGCTGAAACAGTGCTGAAAGGTCATCACTCATCAACCTGGATCTTATTACTTGTTACTACTTATTCTATATAATTATAAATCAAGTCACCATGTCAAGCATGAATAATAAGTTAATAACAAAATTAATCAATAAATTGCATCACTTTTTGGGGGGTTTCTCAGCAGTTTTGTTACATAAGAACCTCCAAACATGATCAAAATCTATTTTCTTTGAAATTTGAAAGGTTTTCTATCAAATGAGGCCATGTACTTGACAATTATATATATATATATATATATATATATATAGAGAGAGAGAGAGAGAGAGAGAGAGAGAGAGAGAGAAGCCATTACTTTTAAAGTAGCCTATGCCACTTAGATGTGAAATAATTTAAATGCCTTCATGGCATAATGGGTAACAGTGCCAGTCAACAGAGAGCTTACATATCACTTATATAAAGATTAAGTGATCTGGACGGGACTGGTATTGGTATCGGCCGATCATGACGACAAGAGATCGGTAGTCAGTAACGGCTGCAAAAATCCTGATCGGAGCATCCCTGAAAGCTTCTCATTTAAAACAACGGCAACAAACATTTGTAAGGATTTTACTATGTTCTAATGTTCCCAAAGTTTTTTCTCACAAAGAGGATATATTTTGCATAACCATTACACCTCTGCTCTGGTTAACTCAAGCTGTTTTGATAATGTGATCAGCCATTGGAAAATGAGGATCAATGGGATTTTTGTGTCAGACTAATACCATGCCAGCAAACACTGTAGTAATATAACAGTGTCTGATTAAATAAAATCATTTAATTAAACCATTTTCTGTCATTAACAAAAGCGAGACAAACAAACATACACACAACACCGCAGACAGACTAAAACTGGCCTCTGTGACCAGCGTCCTGCTCAACCATGTCCTTGCCGCCTATCTCCCGCACCCTGAACTCCCTATTACCGATGCTAATTGCGCTAGCTCACCCTGCTGCTTCCATAACAAACCAGCATAATGCCCAAATTATGACTTTATTAATGTAAGTCAGCATCTAATGGTTTTAAAAATGATTTATATTGTTTTTCCTATTCTGAACAAATTAAATCTGCAGCTCGAATTAACTCAGGCTTTTCGTCATTAGAGAGTTTAAAAGCCTGTTATCATTGCGCTTTCATCCTGAATTTCACATCTGAAACACCCCAGAAACAGAATAAACATTAAGCTGGATGTAAAAGGAACTGTAAATGAAAAGACAAAAATATCAGTCTTCTAGCCTAGATTCTGCAAATTATGAAGTGAAATTTTGTAAAGCTCACATCTCGAAAACTGGGATACCTGAAAATACAACGAAATTTAATACAGTCCACCTCTTCTTACAACCCCATTACTCTTAGCATGCTGTGAAATTCTCATCTTACACACATTGCTGGCCAGGGCCATGAATTATGCATTGTGCCAGAGAAATCCTCAATCTCACGCTTCAAGACCACCACACATTACCCTGCTTCTGTCTCTATTACCAAGATGAATTGCTGAATGGGGGATATTTGAGTGGTTATGGTTCTAACTTCATTGTTTGTTTGCTGTGTAAAATCTCTCTTTTGTGTGAGTCTCTTCTGTCTATTGAAATAACAGTATATTTTATGGCTTTTTAGAGGGTGAAAATGATTACGGCAGTGTTCATGGCTTAAAGCGGTATGACACTGAAATTACTGTTGTGGCAATGTGGATTACGCCTCTTGTATTGTTCTAGAGGAAAATCATAATTTTATAGTGCTCAAGGTGTGGAAGAAGGTTTCAACTAAGCAACTGAGATGGTTGCACAGGAGTGAGCTTTGTCATCTGCAAAAGAAATTGAAGCAAGATCATCTGAAAATAGTTTGGTCTGTAATGAATGTTTTTAGGATCTGGGAACGAGTTGAGGAGGTCCATGGACACACTGAGTCGGTGACCTCCAATTCTAAACGATCATTAGTGTCTCTTCCTCTAAAATGTTGGACACACTTACAACATTCTAATAGTCCTTCTCTAGTATGCACGATCATTCACTGAGCCCCTAATACCATCATGAAATGTAGTCACGCTAATGATAAAATATTAGCTATGCTCCCGGTGTCATAATTTAATCTCAGCCTGGCATTTGAGGTCAAACTCTGCCTTAAACTATTGAACCTCTTTCCGCAGTATTTTGGTGTGTACACAGACAGTTATAATGCTGTTTAACAAAAAGATGAATAAAAAGGTAACACTTTACAAGAAGCATCCATTTGTTAAATGTAGTTAACTGAAGTAAGAATTATTATAAGATCGTCAACTAAGTAAAGCTAAAACTTTTAAAACATTTTTGGTAATTGAAATAAAGCTGAAATAAAATAAAACAAATATTAGATGAATATCAAGGCAAATTTTCATTTAGTTAAAGTTAAAGCACTAAAATTACTAACTGAAAAATAAAATAAATTAAAACTAAAATTAAAACTGAAATAAAAAATGAATTATACCTAATTAGTAACATTTAAATATATAAAAAACCTAACTCAAAATATGAATAAAAACAATATATAATTAATACTAGAATAACAGACTACAGTGCATGAATTAACATGAACTGACTATAAAAATATTTCTAATGTAAAAATATTGTAAAAATAACTAAAGATATTTCAGTAAAAATATTACAGTAATATTTGTAAAAACTGTAAAAATATTTCTAATGCATTTATTAATCCTAATTAATGTTAATTTCAACATTTGCTAATATATTATTCAAATAAATATGTTAATATTAGGCCTATTTAATGAACCTGAGCTGACACGAACTAAAAGTTGTATTTTTATTAACAAAGACATACTGTTAATAAATACTGTAACACATATAATGCTCTTTGTTAGTTAATGCGTTAACTATTTTGGGAGTAAAGTGTTACCAATAAAAATATATACCAGAGGAGTGTATTATTAATATTCACGGCAGTAGGGTTTAGTGTCTTTCTTGTCCCTTTTTTCAAGTTAAACTGCTATGTATTGTGCAGCGATCCTGTAGGGATCAGCTACGTTCAGCACCGTTATTGTGTTTGACCCTCTATCCAGCTGAAATAACAGTTTGACATTAGAATGCTGAGAAAAATGCATTTAATCCCTCTTTTCAATAGGTGAGCGACTGATAACTTTTCACTCATAATTAACTCATCTTGAAATGAGAGACATTTGGAGGAAATTGAACTGTCAGCCAATGGAGTCGTGCATTTGACCTCATCACAGCGAATGGGGCCCATCATAATTTGTTCATTTGGTGCCTATCAGTCTGGCCTCATCCTCTTCTTGCCAATCCGTTGACCTCCCTCTCCGCAATTCCATTTGGTTCTGTTTTAATTATGACTCAGCAAATCCAAAGCAATAGCAAAACCCACCCTGAGCTCCCCTCGACTGTCACTCACGTTCTGACTGACACGAGCCAGATAGTCTGAGTGCTTTCGGGGGAAAATTGAAGCAGTGGGCGCCTAAAATGGCTGTTTATATGTCCTCTCGCAGTCGGGCTTGTTCATTTGTGCTGCTCATCGCTTTCCTTTCTGGCTCTTGTTGGTAATATACATAATGGACATAGCAGTGCATTAACATGTACTTGTCCACAGTTCTTGATATGATTAATGTAAATAGGTGAAAAGGCTTTTAACATTTCTGATGCAAAATGTCACCCAGCACAAGGGTTCTTCTTGAGTGATTCACCAACAGAGTAGTAATTAGTCCTATCTTGACAATGCATCCATTCATATACTAATTCTCAATGCTTCAATTAAGCAAATGTTTTCCAGATTGAAAATGCCACGCTGTTTGCCAGTCACAACTCTATTGAGGGTGCTTTTGGCTACACTCAAGCAATGCTCTTACCTCTGGCTGATGTGGTGTGGAATTGCACAGGCAAACATATTTTTAAATCCAATTTTTGTTGTTCTTTAGATGCATTTCAGTGTATGGATAATGCTCCAAACAGCTGTTGTTCTCATCAGGATTAGTGCTGAATCAATTCGAGATTTCCTGTGAATGCTAGAAAATGCAACCGTCTTAACCACCTGGGTCCTGAACGACGCGACAACAGTGTAACGACACAATTTCAACATAGACTTTTTTTTTTTTTCATTTCCCTTAGAACCTTTGTCACGACTCTGAGAATTGCTCGCTATGTGATTGTATCTGTCAAGCATTCACCCGCAGGCAGTTAATAGCCTTAACCCAAATGATTTTCTGTCCTTTTCTTTGGGCAATAGTCTCAAACTGGGAATTTGTAACAGGCCAATTTGTTAACCTTCTCAGGGCAGGAGCATTTAATATGTGTCTGGTCAGAGGAGGTAAAGACTTCCTGTTGATAAACCTGGATGTGTTTGTCTGCTTTTTGACCTTTCAAAAGAAGGAAGCAAGGATAGAATTCTTTGAAACTGGATTTGTTGTGTGTTTTTGATCACCTTCCTCTCATATTAAACACACAGGTCCAGAAGTAATTTATTGTAATTCACACAAGAACAGTTCTGTTATGGTAATCCTGCTCAAACTCTACTTGTTATCACAGTCTCCATCATTATCATACAAATTACATCCCCTGCTATTGATTTTATGCAGATGATTACCGATACATTTTGGAAAGTATGATTCGCTGTTAATGTTTACAGTATTAGAAAACAATTACCTTACCATATGCCTCTGAGTAATTGTTTATTATTTTTCAATTAGACAAACGCTGATGATCAATGATTTAGAAAAAAGGGCAATGAATAACATCAACAGTTATAGATTTGTTGCCAGCATTCGAGATGAATTGTTTTAATGATTTCTACAATGGCATTTCAATGGCATCCAGTACCATTTGAGTCTGAATGTAGATGATGTGGACTGTTGGACCGTAGGTTGTTTGCAATTTTATTCAGAAGAATATCATTATGTAGGGGTGTAACAATACACTCATGTCACAATTTGGGTCGATACTCTCACAGTACTTTAAATAAAGCCAAAATAGGGTTAAAATGGTATGTTTTTTAGGCCTTAGACATATGATGGACAGTTAACATTAAAATACTGAATTTAGTATTATGTAATATTAGTATTACATCCGGGATAGGTTTGGACTTTTCCCTTATGCACAGGGCAATGGTGACACCAGAATAGAAATATTCATAATTCGCTAAAAATGCATAATTATGTTAGACTGACTACATATAGTGAAAAAGTTTTTGTATTTTGTTAAATAATATATTTTATCTTTCATTTATTATTAATATTATGGTAACACTTTACAATAAGGTTAATTAGTTAGCATTAGTTAATGTATTAACTAGCATGAACTAACAATTAGCAATACATTTGTTGTATATGTATGTACAGTATTTATTCATCTTTGATAATGTTATCATTGTTTGTTCATGCTTAGTTCACAGTGCATTAACTAATGTTAACAAATACAACTTCTGATTTTAATAATGATAGTGATAATACTCACAGTTAAAATTAATATTAACTAAGCTTAATACATGCTGAAGAAGTGTTGTTCAGTCTTAGTTTGTGTAACTAAGGTAGTTAACTAATGAATCTTATTGTAAAGTGTTACCATTATTATTATTATTAACTAAACATTGAAGCTCAAATGTGTGACCTTCAGTGTTTTCCATAGGCTATTTGATGCACCTTTACCATTTCATTTTGTGTGAACTATACACACAATACATATTGTCGCTATCCAATTATACACATTGTTGCATTTTTGTATTGCGATATATTGTGACACGATATTTTGTTACACCCCTATTATTAGAAATAATTATATGTGTTATGCTACAATTTACAATGGTTCCTGAACAGGTCCCACTTGATTTTCGGTGTCTTTAACTATATTTACTAACATTTGAATTAATAATTTCATACAATGCACTTCTTTTCTGTAATTACACAGATAATTACACTGTTGACCCTTGCTTACACCTTAACCAACCCATAAATCTACCCATACCACCAAACCTACCCCTAACCTTATCCGTATCACACATCAGCAGAAGTGTTTTGCAGTACAACATGAACACAACAAGTACATAGTACTTGTTTTTTGATGTAAGTATGTATTAATTAAAGTCCCCCTGTGGTGAAAATCAAGCTTTTAATGTTGTTTATATGTCTATGTGGTGTTTTTAATATGCTTTAAGCATGTGCAAATTCATAAGTCAACACCATTGCTGAGTATTTTCTCCTTAAAACCGCAGTGAACCAAAATCGTGGTTTGAAATGCTGGTGTTTCTGACGTCACAAACTACCTTGTAACCAATCACGCCAATGTGTCGAGTGGAGGCGGGGCTAATTTGCATATATATAGAACCTCATATACTAAATGAGGCATGGGTGTAGAGTTACATTCAAGCTATTTTAAGGCATACATTTGTAATTTTGGTGATCAAAGATGAGTTTTAAGGGATAAAAGTATTGCCAACAGGGGGACTTTAAGGACACCTAACATAAAGTGTGGCCAATGCATAATACACCTTTCATGCCTTTCAAAAATCATCTAGTAGATTTGGTACATATGGAATCCAAAATAAATACCTGAATTTAATACACTAAAAATGAAATGACATATAAGGCATCAAAATGTGCTGTTTTCTCTTTTGCTCCCTCATCCAAACCATTATTTACTTCACACACAGACAGAATTGATCTTGATGCAGTGCAGTCAGAGTCTTAATTGGTCAGCCCTACAGCAGAGAATGGAATCCAATGGTCTTGCTTTGAATCGATGGTCTAACCAGAGAGGGTGTGGAGGTAGAGACTGCACAGCGAATGTATGATCAATCAGCCTCAAGTGATTATTAGCAAACCTCCAGCTACAGGTTTGTTGCCAAGAGAACACGAGACAAAAAGACTCATGTGTTTCAAGCGATAGGAATGCCAGAGTGTTCTGTGAGTAATTGGGTGCAGTGTGACGCAAGTCTACCTGAAAATTCACTCACCTGAGAAGAACAGCGTCTCGACAGATGCTCACGTGAAACCCAAACACTAATGTGAAACAGACCAAACCTAAAAAGGACAAACAAACTGCTCAGCTATGCAAATGACCTCATAAATGAGGCTGGGCATGTGTGTTGTGCTGAATAATTACTGTGAAATTGATAATTGCACTGTTATGTGAGATTATGTCTGGTAGCATGACGAGCAAGACCAGTCTTGCCGTACCATTCCTGGATGTCAGCGACAAGGTCAAAATGCACAACCGTTGTAGACAGATGGCGATTACTTGTTAATATTATCCAAAACTGAGGAAAAATAAACATGATTTTTTTTCTGTACTTGTTATTCAAAGGTAGTTGACATTAAATACTTCTGAAGTTGACCTGTCCTGCAGTGAGATATTATATAAATGCATGTTTTAAAATGATTTCTTATGAAATAATAATTCAATTAATTACATGTATTTATTTTAATTAATTCAATTAATTAAAAATCTGTACTTGTTATGCAAGGGTAGTTGACATGAAATTCTTCTGAAGTACTTGTCCAACAATGAGACATTATATAAATGCATATTTTTAAGATTATTTGTTATAAAATACTTTATTTATTTATTTATTTACAAGAATTATAATTCTTGTACCATACTGGTACTTTTTAAATTCACTCCTCACAATCTAGGGACATTTAAAATGAGCTACTGAGGGCAAAAGATGTTTAAAAATGGAGAAAACAAAAAAATCAACATTTCTTTAGGAAAAACTCTTTCCTTTATACTTTCATAAATATTGATTTGTTGATAAATAGAAACGTCTATGGACATTTTATGCATCTGTCCACAAACAGGTCCCTCGTTCTTATAGGATTATGCGGGTCAAATTGATATGTTCTTGATGCCTTCCATTATAGCCTGAAGGATGGTACGTGAGGTTTTGTTTACTTTGCTTGAATCCGTAAAGCTTTAAATTGGTCGGAGTTCAGGGCGTAAAAGCAGCAACGTTCTCCAAGGACGTTTTGGTGAGCGCTTCTTCTCAATCTATATCTCTTATCTGTGGTTGTTGATGATGTATCTGAGCGTTTGTGACAGCTGTGTGTTACGTCTAATAGAGCAGAAAGGCTGCTCAGAATAAAGCTATTTGAAAATTTGTTTATGTGAAATATTTGTAAATGGAAGCAGGCCCCTTGGCACCTTCACGTCACGTTCTGGTGTCTGTCTGGATTGTGAATTTGACGGGGGATTTGAGGCTGGCAAATGGTTCAAGCAGATCACAAGACTCTTGCCTCCCCTCAGTGGCTGCCGAAGCCCGGTGTTTAGATGCCAGCGGCGTCTGCTGACGTCTCCTCAGTCATTCTGCATGAATCCCCTGTTGGTTTCTTGGAGCTGTGAGTGTCATATTTGCTCTATTGACAGTGCATGGATCTTACTATATATATTTTCAGCACTTTTTTTTACACTTGTTTTGACAGTGGGACAGATTTGGCTAGAAATATCTTTTTTTTTTTCAGAGTAACTCGATATGTAAACATCAGAAGAAAAACAGTACACATAAACATTTTTTTTTCCAGTACACATAAACATTTTTAAATCAAGATACATTTACTTGAGAAGCAAAATGTTCTATATATATATATACAACATACAGTACAACATATTATGAAGTATATTTCATATATATATCAAAATTAAGTGGGTTTTGCTGAAAAAATAAAATATATTTGCCAATTTGGTCAGAAAAAGCCAAATTGGCAAACAGTGTAATTTTTTTCTCTTTGAATTAATTTTTGTTTTAAGCATAAACTCACTTAACTTTGATACATTTTTCATAAAACAAGACCCTTAAGGTACGTCTGCAAGACAACCATGTAGGCTATGTAAGTTTTTCCTTTGTGTTTTTGAAATTTTTTGCGTACAGTTGATGACAGTACAAAATGACTAAAATCGCTGTATTATTCATGCCAGGCCAGTAGTTGGCGATGTCACTTTGTAAAGAAACACTACACGCCTATAGACTTTTTTTTTTTTTTTTTATATTCAATAATTGCACAGTTTACAGAACGTTCATCTCCATTATAAAAATAACATTTTGTGCAGTTTCCAACATTGCAGGTGTTTTAACATAAACAAAACATAAACAAAAGACTCACATCATCACATTTTGCCAGGGGAAGTACGGATTTACAAAAAGATATCAAAGTGTTTACAAACATTCACCGTTTTTTTTGCCTTTTGATTAAGAGAATACTTTATCGTGTTGACATATTGCTTGACCTCATTGTTAAAAGCAATAAAAGATGTTTTGGAATGCGCAAACTTACATTTATGAATGTAAAATTTTGCCAAGAGAATAATGAGATTAATAATGAAAGTTTCATTAGGCCTAGTCTTAGTTCTGTTGAGGTCATAAAGGCCAAAAAGAACATCCTTCCAAAACAACTTGAAATCTTTCTCAATTTTTTCTGCAATAAAATTACAAATGTCAGACCAGAATCTTTGGACAAAAGGGCAGTGCCAAAACAAATGGGTAACTGTTTCAATATTCATAGAGCAGAAAGTGCACATTACATCAATGTCTTTTTTAAATTTTTTAACAATATGATCATTAGACGGGTAAAACTTATGAATTATTTTAAATGATATTTCTCTAATTTTGTTGGTCAGCAGGTATCGGTTGGGTAAGAGCCAGACCTTCTTCCAGTCAATGTTTTGCACAAATTTATTCCAGTATGGAACCACATATGGGACTGTGATAATATCTGTTTTGAACAGGGATCTAATTAGTTTATTGTTCTTACCATTGTTACAAGAAAAACAAATCTTACCAACTACACGCCTATAGACTGAACATGTAATCTTAATGTACATGATGTCACCATTTTCACAAATTGTAGTTTTGTAGTTTACTTTTACTTTGAAGCCCGTTTTTAAAAGCTTACGTTTTCAGGCCCCCAAAGCGCTGTTGTTGTGTAAATGAATGGCCAAAACGCATAAAAGTTTTTACGTTTTTATTTGAAAAATGTGTATTGTGTAAACGGCCCCTTAATATCTTAAATCATTTTGCTTATCAAGTAAATGTGTCTTGATTTAAGAATGTTTGTACAGGAAACCAAGTCAAAAATGCTGATTAAGAAATTTTTTTTTTTTTTTTGTGCTGTTTTATATGATCAGTGAACTCACAGTTGGATAGAGTGTTTGTTTCGACTTCAAATAAGCCTAAGATGTGTTTGCTAGTCACAACATTCCCTTATTTATTTGGTTACTTTTCCATTTAGTCCTTCAACACAACTTATACTCTCAGTCCTAGCAAAGAATTGTGCCATTTTGGCCTTTTAACCAGCTCTAGCAATTACATTTGATGCTCCTTAATTCTGACACAGCCTCTCCCTCCAAAGCCTCTTTTCCAGCTCAGCGATCGAGACAATATGTTTGCTTACTGCAGTGCTTGCTAAGTGTTCCTTTGCATATAAATTAATCTTGATTCAGTTGACACTGTCATGCTGAGTGGTACAAATTGCCCATAGCAATAAAGCAGGCTGAATAAGAAAAAAGCCAAATTGCGGCACTTGACGTGATGTTTCTTGCTTTATGCCAATACATTAGCTGCACGTAATGAGTGCTCTGTTCTGAAAAGCATGGTATACTGGAGTTTTAATTTTACTTCAATGGAGCAGCACCACGTTTTTTGAAATCCAAGTCAGAAAAATCATTAACAATGTGGATGTTGAGGTTAAATAGGAAGCAATTCATTCACTTGCACAAGCTCCGAGTGCCATCCATCATTCTATTTGCAGAAGCTTGACAAAAGTACTTGGCTTTAAATAACAATCCATTTGCTCCTGGTGCTGGGCAAAACAGTTTTTTTAGGCATTCATTTACAGTGCAAAGCCATATTGATTTATTCAACTGTAACTTAGAAAGAAAAGAACAAAATCCAAGGATAAAAATAAGAAAAAGAGACGTTACATGCAAAATTGCAACATTTTTGTTTCAAGACTTACCATAACATAACACCTTAATGAAACAATATTGTGTATTTACACAAGAAGTGCCTGCACAAAATTCATAAGTCATAAGTTTTCAAATTCATAAGTCAACACCTGTCAGGTTTAGAGATGAATCAGACAGGTGAGTAGAATAAACAGTAGTTTTATTAGGAACAGATGCACGGAACCATCAGATGTATAATTGAGTTGATATTGGCAATGTGGAAATGAATATAGAACTTAGCTGGAGAAATAACTGAATGTCTTTTGCAGATGGAGGTAGACCAGGCTGGAGAACGGAAGATGAAGGAGATCAGCGGTGATGACAGATGGTAAACAGGAACACAGACTGAAGATGAGTATCGCAGGTAAGTAGATCAGGTCCCGGGTTGAGAGCCAAACCTTCTGTCCAGGTTGGTACTGCAGGGTCGAAGTACGGCGACGGTCAGCTTGAATCTTGTGCCTCCGCACTGCCTGCTGGAGGTGCATGTGAGCCGAGTCCCATACCCTCTCGCTCTGCTCGAACCAGTGGTTGACAGCTGGAACCTCCGAGGGCTCACCCGACCAGGGAAACAACGGTGGTTGATATCCCAAGATGCACTGGAAGGGGGTGAGCCTTGTGGTGGATTGACGGAGTGAATTCTGTGCGTATTCGGCCCCGGGGAGGAATTGGCTCCAGCTGTCTTGGTTCTGGTGGCAATATGATCTCAGGTATCTCCCGATCTCCTGGATCTTGTGCTCAGTCTGGCCGTTAGTTTGAGGGTGGTAACCTGAGGAGAGGCTTACGGTGACTCCCAGGAGTCTAAAAAAGGCTTGCCACACTCTGGATATAAACTGGGGACCTCGATCAGACACTATGTCTTCAGGAATACCAAAGTTTCGGAACACATTCTGGAATAGAGCCTCTGTGGCTTCGAAGGCAGTGGGCAGTCCGGGTAGTGGAATCAACTTGCAGGCTTTTGAGAAACGGTCAACGATGACGAAGATACAGGTGTGGTTTCTTGACTTGGGAAGGTCGGTCATGAAGTCAATACCAATGTGTGACCATGGTCGATGTGGAATAGGGAGTGGAACCAGTTTGCCTTCTGGGAGCTTCCTCGGGGTATTGTTAACGGTGCAGACTGAGCAACCCTTAACGTACCGGGAGATATCCTGAGGCATGGAGGGCCACCAGATTTGTTGACGTAGGAGCAAGAGGGTATGCCTGCTACCTGGGTGTGCAGAGCCTGGAGAGGTGTGAGCAGAGTCCAGAAGGGCTAAACAGAGAGTAGCGGAGCAGGGTTGGTAAGATTTTCTTGGGAGATTTGCTCGTCGATCTTCCAAGTAATGGGACTGACAATCATGGCTGGAGGGAGAATGGGTTCCGGATGGGTTTCTTCAGGAGAAGGATGATGAAGACGAGAGAGTGCATCAGCTTTACAGTTCTTGATGCCTGGGCGATATGTGACGGTGAAATTGAAGCGGGTGAAGAACAACGCCCAACGAGCCTGGCATGGATTCACTCTTTTAGCCTCTCTGAGATATTCTAAGTTGCGGTGGTCGGTGATAACTTCAAACTTATGGTTTGCTCCCTCAAGCCAATGTCTCCATTCTGCTAAGGCAAGCTTAATGGCGTGCAGTTCTCTATTACCAATGTCGTAGTTCTGCTCCGCCGAGGATAGCTTCTTAGAATAGAAGGCGCATGGATGGAGTTTAGGAGGATCACCCTGCCACTGGGATAGGACCGCTCTGACCCCAGTAGAGGAGGCATCTATCTCGACGATGAAGGGGAGATCTGGATTCGGATGAGCCAGGATCGGAACGGTCTGAAAAGCTTCTTTTAGCTGCTGAAAGGATTTGGAGGCTTCTGGGGTGAAGGACAGAGACTTTGGCCGGCCTTTGAGGGTGGAAGTCAGAGGTGAGCTGATGAGGCTGTAATTATTGATGAATCTTCTGTAGAAGTTGGCGAATCCTAGGAAACGTTGAAGTTCTTTGACTGAAGAAGGTTGAGGCCAGTTCCGGATGGTGTCCACCTTCCTCTGGTCCATCTGGATACCGTGTTGGTCGATGACATATCCCAGGAACTGAACAGAGGTGGTGTGGAACTCGCACTTCTCCAGTATGAGGTAAAGTTGGTGAGCTCGAAGTTTCTCAAGGACCTGCGTGATGTGGTGTCGATGTTCAGAGAGGTCTCGGGAGTAAATGAGGATGTCATCGATGTATACCACCACAAATCGATTGAGGAATTCCCGAAATACCTCATTCATGTAGCCCTGGAATACCGCTAGAGCATAAGGGCATAACCCGGTATTCGTAAAGCCCAGAGGGTGTGATGAAGGCTGTCTTCCATTCGTCACCTCGACAGATGCGGATCAGATTGTAGGCACTACGCAGGTCCAACTTGGAGAAGATACAAGCTCCTCTGAGTTGAGATGACTGAAGTCGATGCACGGCCTCAAGCCTCCGTCCTTCTTGGCAACAAAGAAGAAGCTTGAAGCGACAGGGGAAGTAGATGGACAGATGAACTGTTGTTGCAGGGCTTCCTCAATATACTCCTCCATGGCCTTCTGCTCCGGGATGGACAATGGGTATACTCTACTCTTAGGTAATGTGGCTCCAGGTAGCAGGTCGATAGCACAGTCCCATGGCCGATGAGGTGGTAATTTGGTAGCCAGCTGCTTACTGAAGACATCCTGGAACGCCCGGTTTTCGGCAGGAATCTCCACTTTATGGGTGACTTCAGGACTCTCGACGGCAGTGGAATTAATGGTGAGATTCTGACTATGCCGAGTTGATGAAGAGGAAGATGAGTTATTGGATATCTTCTGAACAGTGGAGAGACAGGATTGGAAACAGCTTTCGCTCCATTGAAGTATCTCACCAGAGTCCCAGTTGATGAGTGTTTGGTGTTGGATCATCCACGGGCGTCCCAGGATGAGATCGGCAGTGGACTCTTCCAGCACCATGAAAGTGATGTCCTCGGAGTGTAGACATCCAATGCGGAGCATCAGAGTGGGGGAGAAGTGACGAATACGACCCTTGCCCAGCGGTTTTCCTTGAATGGTGTGTATACGTAGATCCTGTGAACATCGCTTCTTGGGTGCGTTCAGTTTCTGAAGGAGATGGGTTGAGATGAAGTTCCCCGCTGAGCCGGAGTCGATGAGGGCTTGCGCTGAGACACATATATCAGAGGTTAAGACATGTACAGTAGCGCGAGACAGTGTTTCAATTTTAGGAGGTAACTGGATAGTACTCACCGCCGGGCGTTGGGGTCGTACAGGACAGTTGTTGATAGCATGGTTTTCTCCCCCACAGTATAAGCACAGATGATGTTGAATCCGGCGTTGACGCTCCGCATGGGTCAGGTGGTAAGCGTCTATTTGCATGGGTTCAGGTGCTGGAAGAGCGACAGATGGTGCCGTGGGCGGAGGACATGCAGCAGATGGTGGAGTAGCACAGGCAGTGAGGTGTTGGGAAACACGGATAGTTTTTTGTATGAAGTTTTCAAGCCCCATCGAGTCATCATACACAACCATCAGTTGACGAATGTTAGCATTGAGTCCATGGCGGAAAGCTGTAAGCAACGCGGTCTCGTTCCAACCGCTAGATGCCGCCAGAGTGCGGAACTGAAGAGCATATGAACATACTGATTGTTTACCTTGACGGAGGTTGAAGAGCTGATCATGTATGTATTGAAGCCCTGACAACACCATTGCTGAGTATTTTCTCTTTAAAACTGCAGTGAACCAAAGACAGTCGCAAAAACGCAGTTTGAAATCGCTGGTGAATCGCACAAACTACCTTGTAACCAATCACATCAATGTGTGATCGTCAACGAGTGGATCTCGAGCTGGTGTGAGTGAGTGGAGGCGGGGCTAATTTGCATATTCATAGAACCGCGGATACTAAATGAGGCAAGGGTGTAGAGTTACATTCAAGCTATTTTAAGGCATGAATTATTGTTTTTTCAAGGATTTTTTTTTTTAAATATCTCATTTTGGTGATCAAAGATGAGTTTTAAGGGATCAAAGTATTGATTACAGGGAGACTTTAACTATTCTTCAGTAATGCAGCACAGCTGAAAGGTTTGTTTGAAAAAAACAAACCCAGCCCAGGTGAGAAAAATAACGCAAAAGTAACGGTAATGCATTACTTTTCATAAAAAGTAACTAAGTAATGCAATTAGTTATTTTTTGAAGAGTAACAATATTGTAATAAACTAACTTTCTTCACCATAGCAGCGAGATCTTGTTCTGTCCCTGTCTCGTGGTATTGAAGACGTGTTTCTCAAGATATGATTCTAATGTGGGTTATCATGCTGTTTTGTTGTGGAAGAACCACATCATTTTTCACCAACCTATTTAGTAGTATCTGTGTGGGGCCTCCATACAATTTACCAACTCCGTGGTAATTATTCTGGCAGCACAAATGGAGGGGCCAGCCCTCTTTTCTCACTCAATGCTCCCTAATAGGATTGTGTCTGCTTCAGCAGACTTTAATTGAGGACTCCATGTCAAAAGAGAGCAAGCTTGAATGACTCTCCCTTCTCAGCTGCTGGTCACCATGAAGTCTCAGACTAAATGCTGAGAGCTATGATTTTTGTTATATACAGCAATTGCCATTACCTGCTGTTAGACGATATACACAGCTGAGACACAGTTCAGCACATCATAGTCAGGATAATCAGGTCTATGTTATTATATTATTTCATCATATTATTGAGATATTATATATCAGGGCTTTTCATTAATTTAGCTACGGACCCCTAAATATGATCAGCATTGTGTGAGGGACCACCATCCTAAAATTTAAAAGGCAACTATATATTTTCATGTGTAAAGTCCCAATAAATATTGTGAACAATTAATATTATAAATGTGTAAAATATTATTTGGAAAATATTTTATTCGCTACATTATTACACTGTTTGTAATTCTTTCTTTCTTTCTTTCTTTCTTTCTTTCTTTCTTTCTTTCTTTCTTTCTTTCTTTCTTTCTTTCTTTCTTTTTATTTATTTGTTTTAATAATTAATTTATTTAGTTTAATCTTTTTTTTTTCTTTTTTTTTTTACAGTTTTACTCAAAATTTTTCCACGGACCCCCTAGAATTATCTGAGGGTCCACATGTATAAAGACCCCATTCATACTGTCAAAAAAGATTATTATAAATATGTGTAAAATATTATTTGGAAAATATTTTGTTACAATTATTCATTCGTTCATATTTTTTCTACCCTCTATGCAACTGTTGGATTATTTATTAATTCTTTAATTCATTTATTTAATGTATTTATTTATTTGTTTGTTTATTTTAATCATTTATTTTACAGTTTACCCTAGAATTTCCCATGGCAGACCCAATTTATACTGTAAAAATATATGTTTATTATTATGTTTAATATATTATTTGGAAAATATTTAAGATTTAATTTATATTATATTGCATTATTAATTTTTTACTACTCACTATACTTCCATTTTAGATTGTATTTATTTATATTAATAATTAATACATTTTGTTTCATCTTATTTTTATTTATATATTACAATTTTAATTACATTTTTCCACCGACCCACTAGAATTCCCTTGCATCCCTATGGGGGTCCCTGAACCCCAGTTTAAAAACCCCAGTTATTAAGCTTTATTATTAATTCAAACAGAAATATTAATAACATAAACATAGGTTTTTTTTCGGTAATTGATCATTGTTTCTCAGCATGATTTACTATTATTAATCCTAGGCATGCCATTGTTCACACATTATATGTGTTTTTTTCTCTAACAGACGCTTTTGACACACATCGGATGAAAAAAAAAGAGTGTCAGAAGAGGAGGCCCTGGAGCATATTACTCATTTAATCCTGATTTAGCCTGAGGGAGAAAGGGATTTTAAGTGTCTAGTGATAAACTCCCTTTCTTCTGTTGATGGTAATTATCCACGTCTCTTGAGACTCTGCCAAGATGTTGGTGGCAGGATGTGTGTTCTGATCGTCAGACATGAGACACACTGTCCAGTTGGTGTGTGTAGGTGAATAGAGCCCAGTGCATCTACAGGCTCTTCTGCTTGTTTGAAGATGGCCTATTGTAGCCCTTTTGTAAGGGATAACTGGTCAGCCATTGTAGTCAAATATGTTAGGCAAATTGAGGCAGATGGCTCCAATTCAGACACGTGGCTTTCCCAGGGCAGCGAGGATGGCCTAGACAGTGGAGAGGGGTGTTGTGGGTCAGGGCCCTGCTTGGCACTTGTTATTGCCTTCAATAGACCCATGTGGCTTTATTCACCCCCCATGTGGTGTTGCTGAGAAACACCATGCTGACGACTCCAGCCCAGCCCGCTGAAGGACAGCATGGGGGCGGCTACTGCAGCACTCCATCTTCCTCACGGCCTCGGCATAGTCCCGCTCGAGCCCTTAGGGATTTGGATGAATAGGGCCGATTGACAAGTGGGTGGTGGTCCATCCTAAATGGCTTTTCATTCAGCTGCTATAATAGACTGGCAGGTTTTTTCCACACTCTCTATAATAGCTGCTAATTATGGGATTTGCAATGTTTTGGAATCCCTTCTTAATATTGGTTTGTGTGTTTTCTCTTTTTGGTGTGTTCTGTGAACGTAGCGGCTTGAATCCTATAATTTGTTCATTGTTTTAGTTGCAATTCAGCTGCCTATCTTATTTGAAAAAGGATGTTTCATTCGATGGTGGAAAAATAATATGAGATAGGAGGAAAAATAATGAGTCAATGCTTTTGCGTTCCCCCGAGAAACTTTGCGTTCGCCCGCGAAAACCTTTGCGTTCCCTTGAGAAACTTTGTGTTTGTTTGCAAAACCTTTGCTTTCCCAACATCTGTTAAAATGATGACAAGCTAGAATATGTTTAGTCAAACTATTCTTAGCATGAAGATTTTGTTCTAGTATTATTAAGGCATGTAGATTTACCATTAACTTATTTCAAATTCATAACTGTTTGTAGAATATGACAAACAACTGCTGAGATTCTTTGAAAGATGACATCATCTTATTAGCTTCGCTTAATGATGCACAGATATCAATACTTCACATACAAAACACAACAATCGTAACACATTATAATAAAAGCAAATTATACAGCAAATAATAAAAACACTTATGCAACATAAACCAACATTACAAAATTAACCAACAACACAAACTACAAAAAGCAAAGCAAAAAAAAAGTTTTAAGCAACACAGATAAAACCAACAAGAATCAAGAAACTCCACAGCATAAATTATTCATGCCGCACTGCATGCTGGGTACCTTCACAGTACACATGCACTGTAGAAATACAGTATTATGTTGTTGTTGTTTTTTTACAGAAAATTGTGTTTTCCAATACTGTAAACTCACAGTAAAACCATGTTTTTTTTTTTACAACTGCACATTTTTAGAACACAAATGCTCTATAGCTTTCAATAATATCATCAAGATCCATGCTGAAAATAGTTCTGTATAATATTCTCCACCGTGTTCCCCAGCATCTCAATTACCAGCGTCGCTCTCTGTGTCTTCTGAACATGGATGCTTTTACTCGACAAACAAAAGCGGTCCAGAGATCTCCATTTTAATGCACTGCTTATTCAAACGTGCCAGGGGTCAAGAGTGAAGATGTTACCAGCTGGCCATTCATCACGGCCATGACACCCTCTCTGCTCCGCTCCCTCACCTCCAGGCTATGCTTTATAGAACAAACACGTCACCACGGGCCGTGCAGTCATCCATTTTCCTGTGCTATGCATTAGAGCTTCATGAATATCCCCACACAGTATACCTGCAGCCCGGCTGTGGAGAGATCGCTAGGGCTCCCTCCCACACTGAGAATGCGATGTAGTCATCACATAACTGATGTTAATTCTTTCTTTAACCCTTTTGTTCTGTTAAGTTTTACTGTTTTATGTTTTTGCGTTAATAATTGCAAAACGACCTTGTTATTTTACCTTCATATTCTTCCTCTGTTCCTCTGATCAAATCAAATCCCAGCAGGCCGATATTATTGAAGCCGAATCCCTGTTTGACCACATAAACATGCACTTTCCAAAAATGTGACTGTTCTGTTCTGTAATGTATTTATTTTATTATTTATTATAATATATATAATATATATTATGTGTGTATATATATATATATATATATATATATATATATATATATATATATATATATATATTATTATTATTATTATTAATAAACAAAAAATAATATTTTATTATTTATTATCTAAATTTGCCATTTCTAAGACCCCAACTGCAATACACAATTTTTTTAATGAAGGAAATCACATTGAAAATCTCTTATGTACAAATTTTCATAAGATTAGTCACAATATATTAACCTGACAGCCATTACTCCAGTCTTCATTATCTAATATGCTGATTTGGTGCATTTCTTATTAATATCAATGCTGAAAACAGTTGTAGAAACCTTGATGGATATTTTTTCAGGATTCTGTGATTTATGGAAAGTTTAAAAGAACAAAATTTATTTGAAAGAGAATTGTTCTGTAACATTATAAATGTCTCCACTTGCATTTTTAGCAATTTTTAACGCGTTCTTACTAAATAAACATATGAATTTCTGTAATATTTTACTTTAGTATAAGTGTCTTTAAAAACTGACTCCAAACTTTTGAACGGTTGTGTTGCCCTATTTTTTTTTTTGCTTTTTTTTTTTCTCAAACCCAAGCAGAACATTTAGATTAAGGTTAGAATGCAGCAAGCCCGAGATCATACAAAACTTAATTTGTTTCTCTTTAGTATTCATATCGAGACAATATGCTCCAAACCCAATAGCATTGGCGTCTTTTGTGTCACGGGGCCGCAATCTGCCATAGGCACCATTGCACGACTTTGATTATTAACAGACAGCATGCCACCGCTCCAACCATTCCACCCCTCCCTCCTCTTCATCTGCCACCCATGTGACCCCTCCTGGCAAATGATTGGCTAATTATGATTCTGGACAGAATTTGAGGGTGGCTAACGCTGCATCTGGCCTCTGAGGTGCCTGTGACTGCAGCTGGTGTGGCTGCTCCACAGCAGGGCTGTCTGTGGCCCCTCATAAATAAAAAGCTCTTACAAACTGGTTATGAACACCTGTTAGATCATCTGTCAGCCTAGCCCCCTTCTCATCCATCACCTAGTGCTCGGGGAAGTCATTCCACCCCATCAATCCGCTCCGTACTTACCAGGGCTCAAACACTGCCCCGATACCATCCACAACGTAATAGCGCTGCACTGGTGGACACTTTTAAATACAGATGAAGAATCCCTTTCTGTCAACTTTGGGTAGGCTATTTAAAAGTGAGTGGCGTAAAAGTTTACATTTGTGTCAATAAATCAGAGGAGAAGAGTCACGGGCGGGCTTGTCATTCGGACTAATGACCGAATCATTCACAGGCAACGCAGAACGTGCCGAGATAAAATGCGTTTGAGGTTGTTCAGTCATTATACCTTTATTACCCCCTGCCATAACCAAGGAGAGAGAGAGGAGAATCGGGGGAATGAATGAGTTATGTGTGCTATGGAAGGTGCTGTTAAACCATACACAGATAACTGGTCTTCGTCTCTAATATTGTGACACATTCAGGCAACCCCAACACATCATTTTCACTTTAACAATAAACCACATGGTCTCAAATGATTTAAAGCATAGTAAATTGCAGTCATTTGCTTTGTAGTTAAATGGTTGGTTGGACTGTATAGGGTGTCATTTTTTAACCCTTAATGCACCCTTTTGCCAAACCTACATTGGTGCGAACTACACTGAGGACTATTACCCAACAGCCCATGTATCTTTGTAACTATTCGTGTGTGTTTGAATGTGTCTTTTTTATACTTCAAGGTTTCATGTTTATTTTAATTTGTTTTAGTAATTTTGTTGTGCTTTTGTCATTTTCATTAGTTTTTTATTTTATTTTTATATTTTATATGTCTTATATTTATTGTTATTTCAGTTTTAGTTTTAGTAGTTTTAGTATTTCAACTTAAATGTATTTCAGTTAGTTGCCAAGGCAACATTTCTCATTTACGTAAAGTTTTCATTGGGTTTTTGATCTAATATTTGTGTTTTATTTTATTCCAGATTTATTTCAATTAACAAAAACAAATTTTCATCCTTTAGTTGTATCATGACAATATGAGTGTTTGGCATTGTAATATATGACAAAATACGCCAATGTTAATATGTTTGGTCTTGGCGGAATAGATCCACTAAGCTGCGGCTGCTGTTGACTATTGCTGACGTTGCTGCTTTAGATCATTGCTGCTGCTGCTGCTTTGTTGATTATTGCTGTTGCTGCTTCTTCTTCTGCTGCTGTTGATTATTGCTGCTGCTGCTGCTGCTGCTTCAGAGCAAGTACGGGACTTACTACTGACAATACATACACAACATACTGCTGTGAGCAAGTAAGACATTCTGCTGCTGTAAAATGTAGCATACATGATTACCCGTATCAGATATATACAGGTGGAGCTGGGGAAGGTGGAGGGTTTCTGAAAGAGTGCTGCAAGTATTTGAAAGTTGAGCTGCAAGCTCATTGGCTGCTGATACAAGCAGGAACCAATCAGCTGTGCCCTATAGAGAATGTTGTGATTGCGAGCAGATTGAGTTAAGGACCTATCAGCCTGTGCCAGAGTTTCATGACAGAACTTTGTATTTTTACAGTAACAACACTGATATTATATTTATATTATAAATATAATGTATTTGTATAGCTACATTTTGCACTTGTATAGACCCTAAACTTAATCACTCTTAAACAATAGAAATGTAATGTAGCGTATTGTACAGTGACAATAATTTCTGTAAAAAAAATATTATATACATACATTTTTAAAAACTGACATTTTAATTTTGATTATAAATTTTTATTTGTTTATTGATTTGAATATAATAAATTCAACCCATTAGTCTAATATTAAGAATTCATATATGTATGTATGTGTATGTTCATACATAAAATATGCCATTCAGGTGTCAGATGTCATTACTTTTTAGTGTCTATGCAAATGTACAAATATGTGCTACAACCACACTTTACATGCAAATACCTATGATCACCAATAAGATCACATTGGTAGACCATATAGGGGCTGGAACTGCCATTTTGGATAGGGCAGATTAAATATTTATAAAGTTCTTTTGAATTTGGTGATGCCTTAGAAGTCTGTCTGAAACCAGCTTTCTTTATACAGAATGCTGTCTGTTAAGTTATTTGACTTGGGCAGCAAGTCAGTTGCTTTCAGTTTCAGCCAATGTCTTGACATTTTGTGAATGGTGCGATGCATGTAAGCTTTATGAGTATTGGCATGAAAATGCCAGGCAAGTTAAAAGATTCTCTCACTGGTTTATGGCAACTATTACAGCAGAGTTAGTCTCGGTTTTATGTGCATTATCTCAGGGCTTGGCTGAAACTATAACTTTTATACATTCATAAAAATATAAATTGACAATGATGAATCGGCTATGACCAGGCAAGCCCTTATACCTTTCAGTCATCTTCTTTGAAAGTGAGAAACGGGAATGCTGGAGCTTTTTTATAGTGCTTTCTGAGATGTTTTATGATCTTAACTTAGTCATGCCCTTAAACTCTCAAAGTTGCTGGAGATGACATTTGCGACTCTGTAACGCTACTAAATGAGTATGTACTTTATGTTAAATCATTATGAGCAATCAGATGCATGATACCAGAAAGGTTAATCAGCATTTAGACAGAAGGCCAATTTTAAATACTAATTGTCCCCTAGAATGCCTATAAAATGGGATCTTTTGCCGGCTGAAAGAAAATATCTACTGGTGGGATCTAAGCCACTCCAATCATCACCACAGGAGCCCAATTTACAATCTCTTTGAACCAGCAAGAAGCAATAATGAGACACCTGATAGCATCCCAGAATAAACTGGAGAATGTGGCCTGTCTAGTTTGTGGCACAGGCTATTACAGAGAAGCGTTGAAGAGATGTGCAGACTCACTGGCCTGATGTGACAGCTTGATTTCCTGGCCTCCTGGTGGGACACCAGAAGAGGTGACATGAACGGCCTGTTAATTTGGCCATGTCACAGTATATAGCAGCGTCCTCTGGTAGAGGATACTTTTGGATGGTTTAGGGTGAGGGAACAGAGCTTGTCTCAGCCCGGAACCGCCTGTCCAGTGTGACAGAGAGGAATAGTCTCACACTTTATTGTGTAGGTCGCTGAGCTCAGCCCTGAGATAGACAGTGGAACGCATACGCACACGCACACGCACACAAAAAAGCGTCCCATCACCATGCGGTGACAGGCGTGGATGGAATGGGGCGGCGATGGCTTCTCTTGTTTGCCCTAGATGAGCATGTCATTAATGGAAATAAGAGAAACGGTGGGCCATATCAGTATTCAAATAGCCTGCCATCTTCTTCTGTTCATCCGCCTGCTGATTTCTAAACATTCTCAACTCTCTTTCTCTCCCAGCCTCTCTCCATTCCTTTTCTCAATTCAAACAACTCAAACTTCAAGGTGTACTGGAGAAAATTAGCCTGAGGAATAATTATTATAAGGTGTTTCTTCAACTCTAGGCACTTTTGGCCCTTTTGACCATTTTGAAGAAAATAAACTCTTTTAAAACACACTTTTCACACTCTAAATAATATATTTAATTTGCCCTCAGTGAATCAGTTCTGTCATTTTCCTCTTTTTTGGACTGGAACATCATGAACTTTTCCACCACAGTGTCATTTCCACTAAATCTCAAATGATGTATTACGTTTAACAATTTGTGATACAAATGACAGGGGTGCAAACGGCATTTGAAATGCTTTTAGAATAAAATAACCAATTTCCTTTGTTTCGCTGAGGCTAATTTCATTGCAATTTATGTATCCTACATATTTAAATTACAACTTGATTGGATATTTTGTTCACAAGTGATATTAACTTTTCTACTTTTGTTTTTCTTTATGCATTTCTTATTTATTATCAGGCATGATGCATGCTCCTGAAGTCTTAGAAAACGTTATTAAAGGAAAGTTTTAACTGTCGTAGAAATAACTACAGTAAACTCGCTATACAGCTGAGATCATTGAGGACTGTTGCAATTTGTGTAATTTCTGTCCATAATATTGAATAAATATTAAATTCATTCAGTCAGTTCTGTAACAGTAAAGTACACTAATTTAAAAAAGACGAGTTAATTTGAGGATCTAAACATTGCTATAAAAATACTGAATAAATATGATAAATAGATATAGAATATTTCATCCATTGTTTCAAATATCATTTGTTTTTAATATGTGAAATATTTCCATATTTTAAGATGTATGAGGGACAAGGGTAAAAAATATAAGGCAATGTGCTTTAATGTGACCTTCATATAAACAAGTTGGTTTTGATTAAAAAAAACTCCTGGGACATAAACAACAGTAATGTCATGAAGCTTTTTTGTACAAGCACAATGATAATGAGACATTTCCTGTGACTAAGGATGATTACAACAATTCTGTGTGACGGCTTTGTCTCTTTTCTCTTAAATGGAGTCATTCTGCACTATTACTATAGATAAACAGCCACTCTACCTCACTTTTGGTGGTATGCACCACTTCAGCAAGGAGTCTGTCAAGTAGTTAGAGGCTTAATTGGGCTGATCTGTGTTCAGTTCGTTAGAGTAATTTATCAGAAAATTGACTGGGTGACATGAAGACAGGGCAGCCCTTAAACAGACATAGAAAGTACAGAGTTGTGCCTTACAAGACCATCAAAGCAACCAAGGAAAAGCGGGGTTGCTTTATCCCCCGATAGACTTTTATTATAGTAAAGCTAAGAAATAATTGATATATGACATGAACCGAAAAGTACACAAGGCATCCCATTAACAGCTTCAGAAAACCTCCCAATTCAAGTTGGCTTATTGGCATCAGTGCATCCCTCTGCCTTTTCCATTGTGCATTACTGATGCTTTCTCTTGATCAGAGTGATGTTTGTTACAAATGATCAAAAATAACCTTTTTGTGCCGGTGACGCTGCTGGTGAATGCTGCTGTTTTGATAGGCTTCATTGACCAGATCCTTGAGGTTCAACACAAACACTCAGCGGCAGGTGCACAGCTGTGACGTAATGAACGCTCGTGCCACTTTCTTTTTGCAGGCTGGATTTTTCTATATTCTGTAATTAAGGGTGAATGTACAATGCAGCACGGGGCCAATGCAGAAAGCACTGAAGAGGATGCCTTTTCATTTAAGTGGCTTCTTCAGTCTATCTGGGAGCTGAGGTTGCCAGTGCACCCACATCTAATCATGAAAGAAAGCCTCCTCATTATTTCAAGTCATTCGGTAAAGGAGGGCGGCACTTAAAATCCCACCAAAGAAGTCCGGGACCTGTGTAATTGTATTTCTTATTTGAATGATGGTAGAAAAGAGAAAGAAAAACATAAAGAAAAGTCAAAGGTTTTTCGTTTATCATTGGGCGCTCAGGTTGTCAAATAGGTTCCATATGAAAGAGAAGAAGAAAGCATGCTGGTTTATTCAAAACATTCCCACTGATAAATTGAAACAGGCTTTTAGGCTGGTTTTGTGAATCCCAGTTCAAACAAGAGCAAGAAATACACATGCTGCAATAATAAATGCCACGGTGTTAAGTGCCTCTCTCGTCTATAGAGCGACTTCAAATGAGATCTGTGCTTAACACTTGCCTCGCTGCCTCCGGGTGCCTCCTTCCAAGAATCGGGAAGTTCATCTCTCGCTCTCTCGCTTGTGCTCTTTCTTTTTGTTGCTGTTAGATTTGTTTTGCTTTCAAGTTAATGATTTATTTACAACCAATTAGGAAGCGAATCAGGGCAGAGTGCAGCTTATGGGCAAAGAGGTCTGAGAAAACATCAGCCATCAACCCTTTTATTTACTTTTTTTTTTTTTTTTTGGAGCATAATACTATTTTACTCATATAATTTCAACCAACAACAATTTCACTAACCACAAACAAAACATTAAACTCAAGTCCATAAATGGATAAATGCATTCAGTAACTCACAATTAAGATTTTTTTTTTTAAGACTAGTCATTATATCCAGTAAACAAAACCATTAGACAATTTTGTTTTTGGCAAATGTATTTAAGTTGCTCTGATTTGAATCACCCTTGAGCTTACATTTACATTTTTGGTCTTGGCATTGCTGAATGTCTGATTCTTTGTTTGAGGAATATAGAAGCTGTAATCCCAAAGGTTCAGTAGTTTTGCGGTTCCATCTCTACTATCACTGCTTCACAACTATTGCAGATGTCTACAATTAATTTAACAAAATCCATGAACAATATCCAATTAATTTAAAGGGATAGTTCGCCCAAAAATGATATTTAAGCCATGATTTACTCACCCTCAAGCCGTTCGAGATGCATATGTCAATCTTTTTTCAGACGAACACATTTTCAGTTATTTTAGAAAATGTCTTAGATCTTTCAGTGGTTATAATGTGAAGCAATGGGGTCCAGCTGATTCAAGTCGCAAAATGTGCATGCATCCTTCACAAAAATAATCCATCCGGCTCCAGGGGGATAAACGAAGGCCTTCTGAGGGTAATCCGTGCGGTTTTGTCGTAAAAATATACATATTTAAAACTTTATAAACGAAAATAACTGGCTTCCGGTGGCGGTCGGCGCGCGTTCATGGAGATGAATGACGTCGTGACGTAGAGCGAACGTAGAGTTTTGTTTTGCTCTGCTCTCTAGCTGCGCTGTCACGCTCGTTCTACGTCACGACGCTTCCTGCGCTACGTCCTACGTCATAAGCCAGCAACCATCTCCATGAACGCGCGCCGACCGCCACCGGAAGTTATTTTCGTTTATAAAGTTTTAAATATGTATATTTTTACGACAAAACTGCACGGATTACCCTCAGAAGGCTTTCGTTTATCCCCCTGGAGCCGGATGGATTATTTTTGTGAAGGATGCATGCACATTTTGCGACTTGAATCAGCTGGACCCCACTGCTTCACATTATAACCACTGAAAGATCTAAGACATTTTCTAAAATAACTGAAAATGTGTTCGTCTGAAAAAAGATTGACATATGCATCTCGAACGGCTTGAGGGTGAGTAAATCATGGCTTAAATATCATTTTTGGGCGAACTATCCCTTTAACAAAATCCATGAACAATATCCATACTTCTATTATGTCACCCACTGAAGAAAATACGGCAAAGACTAGCTTTTGCACAATTAGTTAAATATTCTGAAATGCTCTATACTTTTATCTGTGCCTTCCAAACTCAAGTTTTTTTCATTTTGCTAAATTATAATTCCTCCTGTGGAATTTTGATCTTTCAACCTGTCCGGTTTATGTTCTTGCGTTTTCATTCATGTGCTTGTTTCTTGTGTTTCCTTTCAGTTAAGTCTTGTTAATTTCCTTGCTACTTTCCTTGGTTACTGATTAGTTACACCTGTGTCTCATTTAGTTCCCTTGTTTGCTCCTGTGTATTTAGAGTCAGTTTATATGACACTGTTTTAAACTAAAAAACAAGAAAACTTTTTATGCGTTTTGGCCGTACTTCATATACACAACAACAGCATTTTGGGGGCCTAAAAAATGCAAACTTTTGAAAAAGGTTTCACAGCAAGTAATTGAAAATGATACCGTATGTAAACTACAAAAACGCCATGTGCCTGTTCAGTCTATAGGTGCGTAGTGTTTCTTTACAAAGTGACATCGCCAACTACTGGCCTGGCATGAATAATACATTGTTTTTAATCATTTTCACAGATCCATGTGAATGGATCATTTTAACAACTGTCATCTGTATGCATAAAACGCAAAGGAAAAGTTTTTAGTTTTTAGTACATTGTTGTCATGTTGACATTGGAGTTTTTCTTTCTTTTTCACCTCTTTTGCCTCAATTGCTTATGAATTCCTGTGCGGCCGTGCACATTTTACTTTCGCTTTAGCGGCAATTCAGGGGAAGCAATTGCTTGAATGGTGGGTTTATTATTATTCTTAATGAAAAACACAACAACAAAAAAGTACAATGACAAACTTACTCGCTTATATTTCACAGATCAACAAAATGACTTATTTAAACATTTTTAATTAGGTTGAGTAGCTTGAATGTAGCTTAATCTAATAGCTTCAATGTAACTCTACACCCTTGCCTCATTTAGTATACGCGCGGTTCTATGAATATGCAAATAAGCCACTCATTCACACTAGCTCAAAGGCTGAATCCGAAATCGCCCCCTAAACCCTCATTCACTATTCCCTATGTTAGTCCACTAATACTGTTCACTTGAAGGAGTGAATGAAAACGAGTGAGTGAATTCAAACAGCCGTTGAGCGTACATCAGTTGTACACTCGTTATTGCGGTGCAATGTGGGATTGAATAAGTGCACTCAGTAACGTCCACTATGGTTTCGGACACCACAAGTGGCTGTCCCCTCAAATAACGCCCTATTTGAGGGTATAGGGGGCAATTTCGGATTCAGCCAAAGATCCACTCATTGATGATCACACGATTACAAGTTTGTGACGTCAGAAACACCAGCGATTTCAAACCGTGTTTGGTTCTCTGCAGTTTTAAAGAGAAAATACTCAGCAATGGTGTGTTATGAATTTGCACATGGTTTGTCTTAAAGCATGTTAAAAACACCACATACAACGCATTCTCATCCCCAAATCGTCACTTTCAGACATTCTTCAATATCCGACGCACAAAGCACCCTTTAGCGTCCATATGAGACGCTTCGGTTATGGGTAGGTTTAGGCGTCATGTAACTGACGCTTTCGAAAGTTCGTCAATATCCGACGCACAAAGCACCCTTAGCGTCAATATGAGACGCTTCGGTTATGGGTAGGTTTAGGTCTGTGGTAGGTTTGTGCGTCTCATATGGACGCTAAAGGGTGCTTTGTGCGTCAGATATTGAAGAAATTTTGAAAGCGTCAGTATATGACGACTTGGGATGAGAACGGGCTGCCACATAGACATATACAAACAATATTAAAATCTTGATTTTTTACCACAGGGGGACTTTAATAGTAGTTACACTGACAAGATATGCTGTCAACATAAATTGTTCACATAATACAGTAGTTTAAAAATTTCCTCTGCAGGTCCTTAGCATTAAAACACACAGTCAACAAACAGATATTTTGAGTCTACGTACACACCACTAAAAGCAAATTCTTCAATGTTGCTCTTGCAAATATGCCAATTTCAAAGATTTAAATCACAGATGGGGGTAAATGTGGTTGCTCTCCTCCAATGACGATTCTCAATCAATTAAGAGGCTGGTGGCTGTGAGGGGCTATTTAAATTTAAATGTGTCTCATATCTGAGCACCTAGTGGGGGCTACATCACTTTGGTTCCAAGGGGAAATAGACATTAACACTGTCTGTCCTTTTTTTCCAGGAGTTTGTCCTCCAGAAGCTAATTCTTCAGCCACTAGTGCAGTCAAGAGCGTTCTCTCTGGGACGCTGCAGTCAGTGCGCCTCTCAGAATTGATGTTTAGAAACTTTCCTTTGTTTACACCTCACTCCCCTGTGAGGCAGTGTAGAAAGGGGTCTAATTGAAAGTGACAGTTCTTTAATTGAGGAGGTCTTAAAGCAGCGCCTGCCTGATGAATAACGATTGTGGCTTCACCAAAATGCATGCTTAGACCGATAACATGGATTGTGTAGGTTCTGGAGAAGTCACT
This sequence comes from Abramis brama, assembly GCF_963993115.1. Lineage (NCBI taxonomy): Eukaryota > Metazoa > Chordata > Actinopteri > Cypriniformes > Leuciscidae > Abramis > Abramis brama. Next base: position 32,417,411 of record NC_139967.1, on the reverse strand, counting down.
TTTATTTTATTTGCACTATTGACAGTGTGTGCTTTAGGATTTTACTGCCTCTTTTATGCAACTGTTGTTGAAGAAATCGGTTTCTTGCAGTCATTATTTATTCAAATGTATATCATACACTACATTTAATGTACTTAAGTTACAATTTAAACATAAAATATGTATTTTCGCATTTTAACATTATTACTAATACCAGTCCCCTATTCATTTTGATCTATCTTGGAGAAGATCTCAAAGGTTCTGGGAATCTCTGTTTAGTAAATCCTGACGTGAATCTAGGCTGTTGTGATTATCAGAAAACAGGGTGTGTGTAAGAAGACTTTGCTATTTATCGGCATGCTTGGCACTGCTTAGCGGACCAGAGCCCCTTCAAATTGAAATATAGCAGAGTTTACTCTTCTGATTAGACCCTCGACTGCAAAGCACTGAGCCTTCATTTGAAGAAACACTTTTCTGTGACATAAAACTGTGTCTGATTTATTGAACAAATAAGGATCACAAATGGAGTCCAATCATATTCCAAGTCATTTCAGTTTCTTGATCTGTCAAGATCATTATCATATTTGATTATTGGACTGCTCAATGCAATCTTCCTTTTATTAAAACTAGCTAACCAAAATAAAAATAAATGTTAGATATTATGTTGTTTTAGATGATACTAGTATTATCTATGTTTTTCCCTTTAATATATTTTGTTTTTATTTAAATGACACAGAATCGAAATCTTGAATAGAATCACAAAATGAATCATGTTTAATGAATTTAATACCAACACTTCAAGTGTCTGTTACAAAAAAGGTTGAAAACATGCAACATTGCCATCATTTCACCAGCTTTCCAATAATTTGTTGGGTAATGGGGGGCTTTCGAGGCAAAAAGGTTGAGGTATAAATAATATTTGTATAATAATATTTTATTTGCAGAGAGAAAGTTGGCCTTATATATTGGCAAATTCATTACAAACTGCACAGCTCCTTTGGCACTATATACAAGACTTACTATACTACTTGACTACACTAGATCTCTAGAAATTAAACTAGATTAAACTAGAAAAGTTTGAGACTGTGATTTCGGAGCAAGTGCCACTAAAATTAAGGTTGTGTTACCAATGCATTATCCTTCTAGGGGAAAAATAAATGTTATGCTTAACCATATGAAGCATAGTATTCACAAACCAATTGTGATGTCCATTAAGATAATTCATTAGGCACCATTTACTTTGTGTCACTGAGATAAGTAATGTTGAGAAGGACGAGGATTGAGTCCGTCAGTGTCGCCAAGGGAGCAGAAGAAGATTTGTTTTTCTGCATGTTTCCCTTTTGTCGAAACATTTTTCACTGCTATCAGTTTTTAACAATGTTAAAAACTGCACTTTATGTAACAATAGGTTTTGAGAAATCAGATTTCTACACTTTACCAGTGTTTTTCCAACCTTTTCTGTTTTATTCACCCCAAAGCCCCATCCAAAACACTCTCATGGCAATTTGTAACTATTTTACTTTTTTTGGTGAATTAGTGGCCAACTGTAATGATTTTGTATGATTTTTGATTTTCGTACAATCAAATCGTACAAATTCATGCCAAATCACCAACTTGTAAATTAGTTGTTTTCTCTTGAAACTGCTTGGCCCCATCAGTGCAGCTCAAACCAGAAATGTGTTGTTTTTATCTCATATTACATATCATTTTAACATTAGCATTCATATTTACAGGTTAATGTGACCATCACTGTGATTCACTATTGACTGAATAAGACATTTAATAAGATTGTTGTTGTGAAGTACTGTATGAATAAGATTAATAAAGAGCACATTTGTCAAAGCACTTTTGACGAAGTCTTTATTTAATATGCTCTGCTAGTCTCATTCACAAAAACTGCAGAACACACAAAAAAAGCATTCAATTATCTTGATATTTTCAGTCATAATTTCTGTTTTAACAAATGTTCTTTCCAATTACCCCTGCTCAATTAGACCCTGGAGTAATTCCACATAATAAAACTCATGTTAAAATGCATGCTAGATGCCATAAATTGGACAGTGTTGTGGTTTTCAAGTACCTTGACATTTTTTCCTGTTTAGGCCTTCGAAACTTTTTCATATGAAAACAAGAAATAAATGACACTTAAGAAAAAATGCAAGTTATTTTATTGCAATTTAAGATAATGCAAAACACTTTGTGTTATATTTTAGTATTACAGTATATATTACGTTCCAATATATTTCTAGTGTTTTGAACAAAACTGTGTCTCCAGCTGTGGATTATTCATATGTTGATAAGTCATGCATGCCGTCTGAGGATTTCTTTTTTCAGGATGCATGCATGTTCTGATGTGAGAGCTGTTTCTTCAGGGGTTTGCTGTCCTAACACATTTAAGTTCGGCCATCAGCCAAGATGAAACACCTGCTGTTGGGGAGAAACAAAGCGCACTAATCCAATATGTATTTCAGACATGTTAAACATCAGCAGCTCCCCAGAGAGAGGCCACGGGAGAGAATTTTAAAGCAAATGTTCTAATTTATGTAGGGACAATAAATCAAAATTAGGGTAAGGACAGTGCAATGCACTTCACTGTAAAATGACACAATTCTGCAGGGGCTGTATCATGGTACGGCGCCCCTACATGTTTGTGTCCACGGTTTTATTTAAACCTCTTTCTGCTTTATACCTGATTGTAAGTTTATGTGAAACTATGAGAATGGAATGATATCGTTGTATAAAGTGCAGGGTATAAATACTGCTGCAGCCCATCAGGATTTACTATTTGATGGACAGTGGTTTCAATGCTTCATAAAATTTAATGCACTGAAATATGTGCACGTTTGCATTTTAATGTCCATGAATTGGCCTTCCACTTATATCATAGGTCACTCAAACTGTGTTTTGAATCATGTATGAGAGGAAAAGGGAACTGTATTTTTATTACCTCTAGTGAAATCTTAAATGTCTCTGTTAGGAAAGGGGATTTGGCTGGGTTTAAACTTTAAAGAGGACCAGAAGTTTGATCTGTTAAATTAGAGTTACTTGCTGTCAACTGAACTTGCATGGAAATTGCATTCGTAAGTAATGCAGAAGGATCAATACATGGGCTGTAAACAATAAGCAATAACAATTTTTACATACAGAGAGAGATCACAGGGAATCTATCGGGTTAAGTTTAAAATATAATTTTCAATATGTGTTATAAAATGCTCAGAAGAAATAAGTATTATACAAATAATTTAATATTTCTTTCACAGTATTTTAAAGAATGAATGAAAGATCCCACTTCATAGTGTCTTTACTACTATGTACTAACATTTAAATTAATGATTTGAAACAATGCACTTATTGTGTACATGTTTTTACATTGTACTTGTATTTAAAAATACCTGCATGTAATTAGAGCTGTATACATTTCTGTAATTACATCAATAATTTGTTGACCCTTCTCTTACCCCTTAACCAACCCGTAAAACTAACCACACCACCAAACTTGTCCCTAACTTTACCCGTATCCCACCTCAATAGCAGCAATTGTATTTTGCAAAACAACATAAACATATTTTTCCATGCAAGTACATAATTAAAGACATCTCACATATAAAAGTGAGACTGAAAAAAACAACGTGTATGTTATAATCCTTGTAGAGTGGACTATCCATATCCACTATTCATGTCATAAAGGTGAACAGCACAGACGCATCCCAAGCTAGCCTCTATGAAGGTCACTGTAGATTACACAAGCCAATCTCATTGTACTCACAAACAACAGAAAAGGCCTTCCTAAGAATAATACTATAGACAATTCATGTCCAGGCATTTTACTCAAAGAGACATCGAAGAGACTTGTGCCCAAATTCTGGGTGTAAAATGGCCCTCATCTTTGGAAGTCTTTGGTGATGATGATGTCTGTGAAGGGGCAGATGCTGATGGGACATTGATGGATGTCTGGAGCAGAGCTGTCATTCAACTGGAACTGAAGCCTTTGGTCAGTGATGCAGTTCCCTGATGCTGATTCTCTCTCTCTCTCTCTCTCTCTCTCTCTCTCTCTCTCTCTCTCTCTCTCTCTCTCTCTCTCTACACACACACACACACACACACACACACACACACACACACACACACACACACACACACACAACACAAACTTGGAATCTGTATCCTTTAGTCTTTTTTATTGTATATACATTAAATGTTATGTTGAGCAATTGTTTAGTTATGATTTATAATGCTAATTTCACAAAAAAAAAAAAGTGAATAATTCCAAACCTTTTGTTTAAATGCCTTGTATATTTTGGTGTTAAGGCGGTTTCTCATTAGCAGAAGGCACAATTAGTGATAAACTAGCCATAGCGGCCCGACTCATTAAATGCTGAAGCTTTATTTAAAATTTGAGCAGTGCCTTGTTTCCACTCTATTCTCCACCATATGTATGCATTAATTAGAGAACTGTGGAGGAGGAGTGGATTGTTGTGTGTGTGTTTATGTGTGTGTGAGAGCTAGGCAGTGTGTATGATGTTTCGTGTTTCGCTTCAGTTCTACCCCCTATAACTGAGGATCTAATCAATCTGCTGGCTATTAAGTTTCTTAATTGATAATGCATACAAATTAAGCTGAGTGCTGTTACTTTGGAGATTTCGAGCAGGTGATTTTAGGCACCGGTCCAAATGGTCTTTTAAAGCAGTTAGCGTAGGACTGAATCTATCAGGCTCAAGATGAATCCATATCACTGGGCTGAGCCTAAGAACATAATCTTTTCACGTTCGCTTAAATGATTCGATTCAGTCAGGCCACCCACGACACCAAACACATCTGGATAATTCCAGTGGGTTTTAGAACATTGTGTGAATTGCAGAGCAGAAAACTTCTTGTCCTGATCTTTGTCATAATCCTGTTTACTTTAAAGTCGTGATGAAACGGAAGTAGTGCCAGATCTTTTTTCTGTGTTGTAATGTACATCCAAGTGGAATTATTGATTGGATGGAGGCAGAAAGGGCGGGGTTTAAGTGGACTAATGATTGACCCTTTTCACATTTCTGGGGTCCGTCATAGTTAACATAGTGAACTATGGTTTCTATATTGTTGAATGTAAACTATTTTTCTGAAATTTTACATTATAAATGTGACATGCTGCTGTGAGCAAGTAAGACATTCTGCTGCTGTACAGTAAAGTATACATTAATTACTCATAGCACATCTATACAGGTGGAGCTGGGGAAGGTGGAGGGTTTCTGAAAGCACGCTGACGCTGACCAAGTATTTAAAGCTGCAAGCTCATTGGCTGCCGATACAGCAAGACCCAATCAGCTGTGCCCTATAGATAACAATGTGATTGCAAGCAGATTGAGTGAAGGACCTATCAGCGCCATCTAGAGTTTCATGACAGAACTTTGTATTTATAAAAAATAGATAGATTATATAGCTGGTAAGTCCCGCCCCTTCTGCTAACCCCACTGGACCTCTAGGTTGAAAAATCGTCAATGCAAGTGAATGTGAGAAAATAATTATTTTCTGGTCCCGTTTGAATTTTGCCATGAATGTGAACATATGTTGTCAGTGAATTTTTAATATATTTTTTTCGTGTGAAGAATGCTACAATTTAGCGGGTAGAAGTTTGATACGGTTACGACTTTGTGTGAGAGCACTTTGTGGACTACAACTCTTCACTGCTTTCGACGCGTTTGATATTTGAATCTGAAGAAAGAACAGCCCATTTGGTTTGAATGGTGACATTTGGGTACAAAACACACAGGCATCTCGATCTGTCTCCATAGATTATCGCAGCATTAGCACCGTGATTTGACAAGTGGAGGGAAAATGTGTTATGGGGTGACGTCACATAGGCGACATGTAGTCTTTCTCGTTATGTCTTTTCCACAACTGCTAGCCAAAGAATCATACAATATACTGTCAAACTCGTAACATGAAAAATTATATAATAAATTCACAGACAACATATGTTCACATTCATGGCACAATTCAAACGGGACCAGAAAATAATTATTTTCTCACATTCACTTGCATTGACGATTTTTCAACCTAGAGGTCCACTTGGGGTTTTACGGATGGGCGGGACTTACCAGCTCTATAGATTCACAATAATAATGTGGAAAAACATAATCCCAGTCTGTAAAAAGGGTCCTTATCGGCATCAGAGAGGAGCCTGTCGTTTCACCAGAAGATCCAGTTATGATCAGGGTGAATTCTCATTTCATGCCAACTTTAAGATCTTGGCTATAGGTTACAAAATAGTGATCAAATCATTATTCAGAAAGTTAATAAATATTTAAAATATATATATAAAAAAAAAAAAAACAGGAAAAAAAGGCAGAAGAGAGGAGGATTCTGAATGCTATTTTTCTTCTGTACATTTAACTGATAATAAAAACATTTTGCACATTGTTCATAAAGTCTATCCGTATGTATAATCAATAGTTTAATATAACGTCTCCTGCTCAGAATCAATCAACACTGTCTCTTCATGCAAATTAGACAAAATAAACATTAACAACTCACAACCACCAAACATAAATTAGGCAGACAAACCTGGAATGACAGTTACCATCAGCATGATGAGTCATAAAGACAAAATAATGATCCAAATATTCACCCATCTTTATGGCTGATCTGGGGGAAAACCATTCCATTAATCTGACACTTCATTAGGAACACACTTATTTGGAATGCTAAATAGTTTGGGCAACGGAAAACATGGTAAAAAAAAATCACAATTTACCACCACAGAATAATAGAACAACTTGGGAATTAAATGTGACAATAACGTCATAAAAGTACTTTGCTCATATAATCTCTACATAAATGTTTCACAATCACAACAGAGTATTAATTATCATGCACACATCTGTTTTTTGAGTGTCTTGGAGAAAGTGTGCTGCTTGTGTAATGTCTCTGTTAACAGAATGAGTGCAAAAACACTTGTGGCTTCATGATTCCTCAATGTCATTTAGATGTTGATATGTGCCTCATGTCAGAAGCAGAGGTCTGACATGATGGAGCCACTTGTTGGATCATTTTGAGTGCTGGTCTGCCATTTGGTCTCCATCCCCCTGAGACGAACAGACCTACAGGCATGCCAAACTCATTCTCTGATCAACACAATCTGATTTGGTCAATTTTGCCACATAGGACACATTCTCTATTACAGAGATAAATAGCTTTGGGCCAACTGTCGACCAAAACTTGTAAGCTAATAAATTATTCCAATTTTTCCCAATAGATTTCTCTAGAGACAGCCAGGGGAAATACACATTTTGATTAGTGAAGTTATGCGTGTGTGTGTGTGTGTGTGTGTGCGTATTTTTGTGTCTGCGACACACAGATATGTCATCTTTGATTAGGACTATAGCTTCTCAGGTGGATGTTGCCTGAAGTGCTGTCATTTTGTAATGAACAGACAGAGGTTGGATTGGTCCACCTCTCCCAATCTGGGAATGGTGGAAAAATCTTCTTACACTACATATACTACGTGGGCATGAAGACATTTGGCTGAATATTAATGCCCGCTGTAATTAAGTATGCCACGCTCATCGGCTTGGATCACAAATACAAAAAAGAGATGAGCTTCACAAATACCATAGTACAAGACCAATGTTTGTGTTGCAATGTTAAACCATTGCAATATCATTGTCGGATCAGTTATGATATTGCATTAACATTCATGTCTGTGTCCTTGCCAGACTTTTTCTTACCCAAGTGAGTCCATTTTGTAAGTGGGAAACACCTTATCATGTAGTTACGTAAAGGTTGTGTGTCATTAATGAGAAGCTCTTTAACCAAAATACCTTTATTCAGCAAGTATGCATTACATTGATCAAAATGGACAGCAAGATATTTACATTGGTATGAAATTTGTAATTTTTTTTTTTTGAACATTCTATTCATCAAAGAAACCGCTTTCACAAAAATATTAAGCAGCACAACTTCCAACATTGATAAGATGTTTAGTTCTTGAGCACCAAATCATCATATAAGAATGATTTCTAAAGGATCATGTGACACTAAAGACTGAATGACTTCTGAAAATTTAGCTTTGCCATCAGATGAATAGATTTCATTTCAAAATAGAAAACATTTATTTTAAATTGAAATTATATTTCACAATATTACTGAATTTTTGACGAATGCACATCTAATGTCCTTCTACGTGTGATGTTATCTCAGTAACTACCTTATTATAATGGCTTAAACCATTACATTTAATACCAATATTACCATATAAACATAGCAGTTGCAGTGAGCATGAACACACAGACCATTTATCAACCGCTCTGTGCCCTAAATTATTACGTCGCCAAACTTTCGAACAAGGTCAAGGAAATTCAAATTGTAAATTGAACTTTGAAGGGTCAGCGATTTTTACTTTCCCTATTCATCTTCTCTCACCTTCTAACTTTGAGCCCAGGAGTGCATGATAATTGCATTTCAGTGGGTGGCAGAGTTTCATTATGTCTTCCTATCTTCTGCTCGCATGTGTAATTTAGTCAGGTCTTCTGAGAACCACGTCAAGGCAGCACTACTTTAAAAAGAAGTTGTTAGGTTTCGCAAATGAGCTCTATTTGCTGATAGTGATGTTTCCTTCATCATAGCCAATTTAGATGTAAAAAATGATTTTCGCTTCACATAAACTGAATGGCAGATCTCAATGAGGTTGTTAGTCTCTGATGTTCAGCGGACACTCCAGACAAAGCATTTAATAACACAGACACTGCCATTCTGAGCTGATGAAATACCATATTTGTCTTCCCACTTCAAGAGCGAAAAACTCTACCCGCTCATGCACCATAACACAACGAGTGTATGTGTTTGCAAAGATATACATGCGAGCCTGCACGTGTGTGTGTGTGTGTGTGTGTGTGTGTGTGTGTGCAAAGAGCAAAGCAACCAGCTGGGTTGTAGGGGTAATAAAGAAGGAGAATCAATAGGGCATGCAATGGAGCCAAGGTGCTGCCATTTATCATGGCGCTTCTCTGACTCCAATCATTCATCAAGCTCAATGAGGCAGCAAATAGGAAAATGACTATTTGTATCAAACACATCTGCACTCATCCACTGAGGTATTTTATTCCCATTAACTTCCAAAGTAAAATACCCACTTTTTCAGCTGCTGTGTACCTGCATGTACAGCCGTGCATGTGTGTGTGTGTGTGTGTTTTCATATATTTGTGCAGTTAGTAAGACAACTTACATTGCGGTAATATTTAGAGCTGCATTCCTTTGCACATGCATCTGTCAAAGCATCAGTGTCTCTTATCAACCCATCCACCTCACTCGATCTAACCATATGCAAATATATATTTATGTGTCATAACTCATGCATTAACAGGTTAAATCTTTCTGGTGTTATGCATCTCTCTCTTTCCAGCAATGAATGTCTCCAGAATAAAGTAAATATGCATTTCATTAACATTTGATAGTCTCTAATTTTTATTCACAAATTGCCATTCGGGGACGTACTAGATGTTCATTTCCATTGGCCGGGGCTGAATCAGATGTAAATGGGTGGATTAATGTAATTATGGTGTAATATGCCATGAAATAGTAGAGTCATTATCTCTGCTCTTTTATGAGGTGTCTGTGGATAACAGTATTCTGAGGGATTTTTTTTATTTCTTTTTTGCTGACAAATGACAACTGCACTTGTTGTTTTAGACTGTTGTCATAATAAATGTAACAATGCCCACTAAGACAATAACTCTAGAATAGATAATTACTCAAGGGAATTTATTGCATGCCATTCGGTGTATTATTTCTCTCATGCATGTGTTTGTCTTGCTTGTAGTGCAGGCTATAGCTGGCTTGTTTTACAGTATATTTCGTCAGGTATTTGTTCGGAATATATCTTTAGATCTAGTAGGATTATTTTATTCAATTGATTCTAAAGGCTTGTGCTGTGTTTGTGTATAGTCTAATCGTGATTTATTGCATGGACCCGGAATCAATTTCAATCATTCTAAGAAAAAAAATACACATAAAATACAATTAATGACCTAAACTTTAGGCTTTGCTTTGTCTTTGGTAAATGAGGGGGGGGGAAAGAGAGGTGAGATCCAAAAAGATATTATAGGCTTCTTCCCATCAAAACTAAATGAAATTCACTACTAAAATTAAAACATTTCATCTTAGGTCTAATTACATTGTCTATTGCGAGGAAATATGCAGAAAAACATACATCTCATTCTCACATTATTTCATGATAATGTATTGGACTGTCTTAGTGGCTGCATATTTAGTAACCATATAACCATAATAATGAGCAAAAACCCACGTGCAAATGGAAAATAAATAACATACCACATTAGTGTGATGTTGTAACATATTTGTTTTCTGATGTCTGTTTTCCAAAATAAAATCTATATATTTTTGGATAAATTCTGGGTAAATATATTTTGCTTGCACAGAATCAGCTCATTTTATGAACAATTTGTAAAAACAAACCCTGAAATTCCTGCATTATGCTGATATTGCTGTCTTTGATCGGATGTACAGTGCTTACCTGAATTAAACATTATATGTGTTTGAATTTGCTATGTCTGTCACAAATATTCCAAATTAGCCAAGTAATTATTTGATAGTCCCAGCAATTACTATATAAATGGTTAAATTTGGAACTTTAGGGTCCCTAATTGATCCAAATTTGGTGTTTTGCATATTTGCATAATGAGGAAATTGATAGAAAATTGTGTTCATTCATTTGTGAAGAATCCTATGAATTTTATGAATTTGAAAGCCGTCCGTCGACTGTGGTTGGGTGACTTTGCTTGCTGATCACTGGGAAAACTGGCCTCGTGCCAAGACCACAGTCACAGGGATGGACCTTAATGTTAAGAGGCAGGGTTACATGTTACACATAAGATATGTATAATAAAATGTGTTTTCAAATGTATACATTATAAGATTTTTTTTATACACAATCTGTAAATTCACAGTCTGTGTGTCCTACTATCTGTCATTCCCCCTCCCAAATACATACGGCAACGCTTGCGCAAACAAACTGCACACAGAGATGTTCTCATGCGTGGCCGCTCTGCCCTCATAAATACAGAACAGGCAGAGGTGATGTCTCCATTTCACACACAGGCCACATGCACAATATGAGACCCTGAATTGCAATTATTTTGCCTGTGGTTTTGACGGTAAAGATGAATTGCCAGTTCATCCTATCATTGTTTTAGTGGCCGATTAATGCCACTTGCAATACTTATAACACATAATAATAATGTTTTTAGTATGCTGGCAACAATAATACTGATGAGTGAAACTGGCATGGATGGAAGTAGATTTATCACAACAGTTGGCAAACCAAATATTAACTAAAATTGTGGAATGCATTTAACAGTGTTTATTAATCTTTGTTAACATTAGTTAATAAAAATATAACACTCTTCATTGTTAGCTGAGGTTCATTAAATAACATTAACAGATTTTTGATTTTAGTAATGTATTAGTAAATGTTGGAATTAACATGAACTAAGAGTAATAAATGGTTTAGATGTATTTTTCATTGTTAGTTCTTGTTAACTAATGTAGTTAACTAATGTTAACAAATGGAACCTTAGTGTTACCCAACAGTTAAGCAGTAACACTTTATTTTAGTCCTTGTTACATGTAGTTACTATAGTAATTACAATAAATTGTGCATAATTACATGCAACTAACCCTAATCATAATCCTAAAGAACATGTAGTCAACTATTATTACTCAGTAACACCTTAAAATAAAGGGTAACTGGAAATGTCTTTGTTACACTGTAATTATGCATTTAGGTACTGAGTAATATTAAGTAATTCCATGTACTTACTATTGGGTTTGGTTTGGTTTAGGGTTAGTTGCATGCATAATGTATTGTAATTACTATAGTAACTACATGTAACCTATGTAACAATGACACTGTAAAATAAGTGTTACCAAAATCCCTTATCAGGTCTTATTACTCGTTACTTATGATGTTAAAGTTATATAAATAAAATGTCCAGGAATAGACAAATGAATGCAAACATACAAAGCTGCCGAAGTAGTATTTCTGAGCAAAGAAAGTTTTCCATATACATATATATAACCGAGACAAGTTAAAGGTAAGTAAATCTAAATGCGACACAAAATTTCTGCATCATTTAATAAAGCGAATTCGCTTTGCACAACCATCTTAGGCCTACTATAATGCAGACGGTAATCCAATCTGATTTTGATTTAAGTATTTTGCTGCATGGCTACCCTTAAGTCTTGGCCGCTCATTTGGATCAAGTACAACTCGCCACCAAAATATTAGGATCTCAGTGCTCGAAGCAATCTAAATAAGATGTCAGATGTAGTTTATAGCATGTGATAATATCCTTCAGGGGCTCACTAAATCATTTCATGATCTGTTGCCTGTTGGCCTCATCCGACAGAAAAGGGCGAGTGGCTGTGGTGCATCGCTCCGAAAGTATAAAAGAGATGAAGGTAAGGATATTAAGTGACTCTATAGAACATCCAGGGCACAACAGAATGATTGATGGCGGGACAATGTGAGAGCTCGTGGACAGAGGACCCTTGGAGAGGCAGAAAAAGCCATCTCCAGCCTGGTGTGCTCGCGAGGTCTATTTGTATGAGTAATCAGTTGAGCTCCCTACTCTGTCAGTCCTGTTTACTCACTGATTCTCTCAACAAGACAGTCATTGACACTGGATAGATGGGGATAGTCTAGCAGAGAAACCGGCGGCTTTAAAGAGGTTAGGGGTATGTTGCAGTCTCCAGACCCTATTACACAATCTAATATTTATAATACCTGACTATTTATTTGAATTGTGAGTTTGTATGTGATTTCCTTATGTACTAGGTGCGCGTGTGTGTGTGTGTTAACTAGACGGGCTGCAGGTGTCACAATGGTTCATTTCCACCAGCTGATGCCCTGCTCTTCTCGCCGTAACCGCAGTAACATTCTCTCCCCTTTCCGAACGTCACTAATTGCTCTTCCACAGTCAAACACACATGCGCACTAATGGTGTAATTGATATTCAGACAGCGCACCCTGCGAGGACACCAGAACTGCATTTAGATGTGTGCTCTTGGTCTTTTTCACTCATATTGGTTGCCCCACGGTGGGTTTGCGTTAAAATATGCTCACAGAGCTGTCATTTAAGCATCATGTCAAATGCAACCACCTCTTTGTTGCTTTGTTATTAGCATGTATCCTGTAGACTAGATATGACTGAACTCATTTAATCCCAAATTTTTCCCAGACATGAAAATATCCAAATGATGTGTCATTGGTAACCCCTTGAAATAAACAATAGTTATTTGCTGACATTTTTAATGGAAAAGTGTGGGGAAAATTGTGTTTTATGATCAGTCACAATTGTGACCGGTGGGATAATGTGTACTGAATTAACATGTTTCTGCAGCCATCAAAATTCTTATATATTTCAGCCCAGTTATTAACACATTTTAAACTCTGTTAATCACATTCTAGAGTTACTATTATACATAAAAACCCAACACTGATAGGAATACTGAGATAAAAGACCTATTTCAAAATTGTTATTTTATTGTAACATATATCATAACATTGTTATATTAGTGCAACCAGTTTTAAAACATCAATAAACATCCACTTATTTGTAACATTTGAAGTTTTAATTTAGTGCAATGTTCACTGTAACTTTGTCATTGTGACATTTTAGTGCAACCTTCACTTATAACTGCAATTGATATTGAACATAAAACATTTAATACGTTCATTCAAGTAGAGGCCAACAAAATAAAAATATACATTATAGAGGTAGGTGTAAGAACCAAGTGCACAATTAGTACATCACTATTTTGAACCAAGACCAGACAGACATACTGTCATACAGGTATGTCTTGAATCAATTGACCTTTTACAAAAAAGGACAATTGATTCCACTGAGGACAGCGTCTTTCTCATTTTGAGGGATGACTGCAATGTTGCATGCCTTGTCTGGGGGGTCATCTAGATCCAAAAAAAATCTAGACACAAAGTAAAACTAAAAGAAAGAACAGAGTAGAGATAGGTAGAACAAGAATTATCTATGTGTGTATGTGTATACCTAAATGCCCTGTTTTATCCCAGTGGTCACTATTGTTGCTTCTCTTGTATCTATGACCACACTCAACAAAACTTTAATAATTTTGAATTAATATATTAATACAGACATCTATAGGATCACCAAAACTCTTTTTGTCATATCTTTATGTTAACATACTTAACTAACCTTGTTTGTTTTGGAGCTTTGATGCAGCCATTATCTTCCCATGGTGCAAACAGGAAGTAAACTGCTCTGGTCATGTGACAATTTGCACAAATCATGTGACACTGAACATATTTAATTGAGATTGTTTTTCCATATTTGCAGGGAATGCACTAAAACACCAGTCAGTAACATTTTTATTGCTTTATAAATGAAAACCTTTACAACGGTCACTATTTTGACTGATGGGATTAAATGGTTTTAATAAGTTTGATTTTCACTGTAGTAGATATATAGGCCTACTTAACTCATTTTAGCTATTACTAAATTGTATGTTTGCGCGGTATCCTACATTTATTTTTTCCACTTTGACTGGATCATATAAAATCTCGCCACCCCCCGGTTATTCCGTGCACTAGGATAAGCCACTCATCCAGTTTTCCCTAATCACGACAATTACTTCTGAATTATCATCGGACCCTGACAGACGTTCCTTGTAACTCTCTTTTATTTTCAAACGGCCCCTAATCAGCGACTCTCATTACAATCGCTGATTAAACTGCAAATTATCCAGCAGCGCCAACAGTTCGCGCCTACCACCGGCTCGTTCAATATCAATTACACCGAGCAGCATGTCTGCAGCCTCCGGAAGCCTCCAAGTGCTTGATGGTGGCACTTATTAGTTTGGAAAACAAGGAAAATACTAATAATCAGGGGTCATGGGAAAATGGAGGACACGGAGGGAAGGTGGCAATGCTATCAATAGATGCGAAATTCTTCTTTGCGCACACTTGGTCAATAGGCTATCCTTTGAAAATAGGTTGTAAACACCTGGAAAAGTATCTGTTACTTTAGCCAATAAGTCACCTACTTTCAAAACAAGCGATTTACTTTTTTTTTGTTTTAAATGATAAGAAGTTTAATTTATAGCTTATAATTATCTAGGTTTATAAAGCCAGCGCGCACCGCGGTGGTTATGTTCCAAATTAATTTGGCTACTAGGCCCACCCTTAGACCTTTAGATAACGTCATGCTAGGGAATTACTTGTAAAATCATATCTGTCTCAGGGCAGATAGCCCTATAGATACAAATGAATATGTTCTTATTGAAAAACAAATGGGGTGAGCGGGTGCTATGGCGAAATGAAAGTATTGGTAAGCGAATATCAAGTATTTACAAGTGGTGGTGTTCGTTTTCCTCCGTGATGTGAGCAAAGAGATATCGATTTTATTTTGATTACAAGAAAATTGAAAATGGGCCCCAGATGAGCATGAGCTTTTGCAAGATGTGCCTTGGGCCATCTGACTTGGCTTGAGGAAAATAAGATAATTTTCTACATTATTCATATGAAATAATTTTTGACTCAATGGTAAAAGTATGATCAGTTTACGCTACAGAGGAGCATATTTTCCATTTAGAACTGCAATGACGCAGCTATAGTAGACCACTGCGTTAACTGGATGGATTTATTTTATTAATATTCCAATCAACCTAACAAATGTCAGAATTAAACAAACTAATTGGTTGAGTTAAACTAAGTTGGCATAAATTATTTTCATATAGCTACTTTTTGTCCACAAAAAAGTATTCTCTGAATTAAATCCTTTATCTTTCACGTAAGTGCCTCAATATAAGAACAAAATCCCTCCACAGGGGTAACTCTTTCTGCAGTCGATTATTATTTGGTGAGTTCAACTTTGTATGCTAACAATGACATGAAGCCCTGGTGACTGAAATTATTTGTAACTGACACAAAGTGTGACAAAGTATGTCAAAGCAAAGATCCCACTTTATTGAAGATCTGCCCAATAATGCCCCTGAAAGTGGCAGCTTGCCCACGCGCACTGCTGATTTCAACTGTCATCCCGACAAGTTAGCAAGCAAATCCGGAAAGAAACTGTTAGTGCGGAATCATTATAAATAGTGATATCTACAAACTCTATTAGAAAAAAAATCAGCCTGCAATTTATTCAATATGTATCTCGTTTGTGCGTAATTGATAAATAATCAAAATGTATCAATGGAACTTGCACACATTTCAGTTACAATCAAGTAAAAGTAGACCATTTACCACCTGACTTGGTCCGAATTAGAGCTAAATTGACGATCAATTAATCTTGGAGGCGCTAGAGTTGTATTTTGTGGACAAGCAGCAGAGAAGTGGCAAATAAATGGAGTGGAGACAGGAGATTAGTGGAATGAGCAGAAAAGAGCTGAACCGCCTCGGTCTGCAGATAATGGGCTTGCAGCTGGCTCGCAAATTGCTGGATTTGTATCATCAGTATAGGAGTCAAATATACTTTATTATTTATCATAACGAATGTGAGTTTTTCCTCCCCTTGATTATTTGTTTGTTTCTTGCAGTTCGAATAGGTTGGAATCCTAGGATTAACCTTTAATGCAAATTGGCATAAAGCATTGGTAGCTAAATGTAAAATACATGTAATCTAATGAAACTGGACCTTTCCATTTATTTTTAACGAATAGCTTACAATAGGCTATTTTACAATTAACTTAAGGGGTTTCTTGCATCTGAGCACAACCGCATAATATCAAGATTCAAAGAGCCCTCTCTATTCACTTGCACTTTTCTCCATTTTTGTCAATATTAACATGATACGTTGATAAACACACTTTTTTTTCTGTATGAAAAATATAAGACTCATTCACATCGGTTTTTGAATGGAAGGGGTTTGGCTCATTTAAGCATACTGTTTCACTCTCTTCTTGCAATGTACAAGGTCAGTGAAACTAATTATTTTCGGTATTAATTTGCTGATGCATTAAATTGCATTAGCAGTGTGATTATGCTGGAATTTAATAATTACCAGCACATGTTCCTAATTTGAAGAAATTCAGAGTGACCACTGACCCAAGTCCTCCCTTCTCGCAAGCCACTGAAGGCCTTTCTTAAAATGAATGATGCATCGGCCTATTGTCTTTTAAATATTACAACAAATCCTTTAGGCCTACTCGAAATATGACATTGAGTTCAGTTCATTGCTTAATTCAAACATACACCAAAAAATGAAATAGTTTTTATTTAATTAATCATTAAAAAATTAAGTTTTGTCAGAGTAAACTTGACTGATATGCTTGCATCGCACATTTTAAGGCCCAGAGTTTAATTATGCATTTGTAAAACAGGACTACACCTTGCATTTAGACTTCGAGAACAAAGTTTTACTGCAAACGTGGACATCGAAGTAAACACATTATCATGTTTATATGATTGTCGAGCGTGCTTACCCCCAAAAGTCTCATTACGGACCGTAATGGAGGCCAGCCACTCCGTGACACACCAAAGCTCCATTTCATTACGGTAATCGCCGTCCAATGCTGATTATTTTATTTAGGGCCATAATTGTATTCTCCCCAGATAACTCACGTTGAAATCGGGTCCACATGGAGGGCACCAAGTCTAATCACAGTATGAGATGCGACAGGGGTCGCGTCTGCTTGAATGGAGGAGCCGTTGTGTTACTTTCCAATTTACTTATTTCACGGTATATGGTGAGCCCTTTGGACCTATTATCCAACCTATGTCAAATCCCAATGTCATTTATACAAAATAAATAAGAATTCCTCATGGATGGAATCGGTAAGTATCAAAAATGTACTGTGAAAATAAAATAAAAAAGACCCAGAAGCAAAGCACATTAAAGCATAATAATAATAATAATAATAATAATAATAATAATAGGCTAGTAATAATAACGAGAGTATACCCTCTCTAAAAAGGGTAAATTGTCAATGGCAATAACCTTTAAAATAAACCTTTTGAATTTTGGAGTAGATATATGATTTCATGTCATGTCGATCCAGCATTAGGGATAGACATCCTTGACACTTAAAATATTTTTAAATGATGTCACTCACCGTCGAAATTATATCGTTACATTGTTTATTGTCTGAAATAATGCATTAATCTGAATGTATATAGATCCATCACTTGCAGCTCGATTTAAGATACAGGAAACTCCCCGACGAACCCAAAGTGTTGATAGAGCTCCTCATTGCCGATTATAATCTCAAAACAGAAATATTTCTAGTGATAGCAACCCGCACTCTCTTAGTCCAACGGCTTGCCGGTGCACATTCATGCCACAAAAGAAGGGATAACTGATTGATTACACAAAAATACGCTGAAAACTTGACAGCCTGCCGAATGTGCTTTCGCTGAATGGATTAAATTAGGCAATGTATGTCAGCGAGTTTGAATTAAATAAATCAAATTACTTGCGTCAGCGCTGATGAAACATCGATACAACTGAGGCATCAGTACGCATCAGTAGCCTGTTTCACTGTTTCACCTCAAGCCTTTAACGAAATAAATTAGCCTAATTCAAACATGATGTACACCGCCTTCTTGCATTATATCTAAACACAGTTAAATTATCCCGCATTATTCAGATTTCACTGTAATAATTGAGATGAAAGCTCATAGATTTGGCACTAATTACTTCAAATGCTTAATGGTCTTGAAAATGACTAGTTGGAAATGTACCTTGGATGTGGTGTTAGCTGCCTCAAAGAATTCATCGTTTTTGATAGATGGATTCCACTCAAATAAAGCTGTAACTCACAGGAAGGTACAATGACACAACCAGCTCACAGAATAGTGTTCATTCCCTTCACACGAACACAAACAAGGATGACCAGCGTCCTGTATTCGATTCGTAAAGGGCCTCGAAAAGTTGGGTGATAACCAAATATTGACCTTACAAAAAGTGCATCTTATTCCATGCATTTAGATATTGCATCCTACGTCGGTCAAGAAGCATAACGACTTGACTTTTCCACCTTTTGTGAAGCCTCTTTTTACCAATAAGATTTATTATTCACTGGTTATTTGCCATGATTATGGAGTCATTTAAAATGTATAGCTAATAAGGAGGCGCTGCAATAAATCAGATTTGAAATGAACTAGAGCATCTGCAGATGAAGCCGGTTTGTGCGTTTTACTGGTTGGTCGTCTGACATTTACAAAGCCTCAATTCTGATTGGCTCCCATTTGTGGAAGCTCACGGGCTCATCCAACTATTAAGCGCCTCCCAATCTCTCTAAAGAACAGTATAATACATGGAACCGCCTTTTTAAACGCACTGACGACTTTCCTTCATTTGAGCTCTATGCGCGTTTTTAAAAGGGTTAAAAGTTGTAGAGTAGTTTGGGAAGCAGTTGTGACTCCAGCAGTGCGCAATGCTCTCTCATGCCGACCTCTTGGATACTCGCCTCGGTGAGTTATCGTCACCAAACTCCGGTCTTCAACTCCACTGTAAGCTAGAGTATTTTTTCAGTCTTCAAACTGTTTAACTAATGTGATGACATAATGATATTTCAATCTGTATTAGTTTTACTTGCGAGGTTTGTTAATTAGCTACCACATAAATGCATTAGACTTTGATGGATTGCGATACCTAACAATGTTTATGATTGTTTGTGCAATAAATATGTCGATAAGCTGCTTACTATTTGTTCTTTCTGTCTTTAATGTTAACAGTCTATTAATATGTTCCTGCCTTTTGGACAGAATGCTAAATTGTTGACACGTGCGTCCACAGGGATGAAGGATGCTGCAGCAGAGCTTCTCGGACACCGGGAAGCTTTGAAGTGCAGACTTGGGGGTACTGACTCTGGACACCCCGGAGATCTTACTTCTGCTACAGAGACTGTGGAAGGGACCACTCTGCTCCCCGGGGAAGACATTAGCAATGGTGGATCCAATCCTAATGGAATGCAGCAGGTCAACGCCAAAGACCAAGAAAAGCAGCAACAGCAAAACTCTAATCAGTCGGCTAGCCAACAAAGCCAGAAACAGAAACGCCACAGGACCCGCTTTACTCCAGCGCAGCTGAACGAACTAGAAAGGAGCTTTGCTAAAACCCACTATCCTGATATATTCATGAGAGAAGAACTTGCATTACGGATTGGTTTAACGGAGTCACGGGTTCAGGTGAGTCCTGAGTGGAGCTGCTCAGCTTTGACATCGCAACGGAGTTTTCCAGCTGATTACACAGTTAAAAAAAGAAAGAAAAGAAAGATGAACTGAAAGCAAACCGAACGAAATTATATGATGAAAATATTTTTTATTCTAAAGATCCGTAAATTAGTGCATAAATTGCATGGTATGCATTACAATGCATTTAACAAGGGGGTATTCTCACAAAACAACGTCAAGCCTAAAATATTAATGTCCATGCTGCCTGCCGCGCTATAGGTTATACAAAAAAAAGTGCGCAGTTTACAGTGTGCAAAAATACAACGTTAAATAATTGCATTTAAAAAAAAAGATAAATAAAATGCTCCCAATATAAAAAATAAACTAATACATGTGTAGGCTATATGAAGCCTATATTTTTATTCAAAATAACAATTACTTTAACCTATATAACGTGTTATATGGGCCTAACTGGATACGAATTGTGTCGTTAACAGTAGGCAAGATGAAAATATGCAAATTTAGCCTATATTAAATAATAGTTAGGCTAATTTAAATAATTGGCGTCAATTTATTCTTCCGAGCTAATACGCGGTATATGTTAAAATATTTCAGAGTAGGAAGGAGGATTCATTTTGGACTCTTCTTGTGAGTAAATACTTGATTATGGTTCCATGATGAATAACGGAGGCTATCAAACTAGCCCCTATTTGTCTCCTAGATAACATTAACTATAACGACTTCATCCCCGGCTGTCTGAACAACATTACTAGCCTATCCATCTCATCTTGAAATATGAAATTGCTTTGTATATTTTTTTTACTTAAAAAAATCCCTTCGCACGTTATGGCATATTATGCGTGAAGATAGCCTAGCCCAATATTTTTACACTGAAAAAAAAAACATGAAAAAAAAAAATGATTCATGAGGCGCATGTTTATTAACCTCAGCATTTATAAAGAACCATATTATAGGCCTATATTTACAATGGCTCAGTTCTGCTATATTTAAAAACCAAAGCGCTCGCATTTTGCCGACAAATTTATTGTAAGAAATTATTTTTTATTATTTATTATGCGTTAATTTATTATAGCATATAGTCTATATTTCAGGGGGGGGGGTATTTTTTATTTTTATTCTACGCAATTAAAATTGCGATATAACGTAGCCAGTAGGCCTATAGAAAACTGTTAATTAAATACAGTTGTAAAAAAGTAAAAAGAAAAGAAAAATGGCTTAATTTATTCTCACTAACGAAATGCACGACTTTCTAAAGGTTTGTTTTTGATTTTTTATTTCAGGTATGGTTTCAGAATCGACGTGCAAAATGGAAGAAGCGCAAGAAGACAACCAACGTTTTCCGGTCGCCGGGCACTTTGCTACCAACACACGGTTTGCCCCAGTTTCCATCTGGGATGGGCGACAGTCTCTGCTCTTTTCATGCCAACGACACTCGCTGGGCCGCGGCTGGGATGCCTGGAGTCTCACAGCTGCAGATTCCTCCTTCGCTGGGCCGACAGCAGGCGATGGCACAGTCCCTGTCCCAGTGCAGTCTCGGAGCTGGCCCCCCACCAAACTCCATGGGCCTTTCCAACAGCTTATCGTCAAACGGTTCCGGTCTTCAGTCGCATCTGTATCAACCCACATTTCCTGGGATGGTGCCCGCGTCCCTCTCGGGTCCAACGAATGTGACCGGCTCACCTCAGCTGTGTAGCTCCCCGGACAGTGACATGTGGAGAGGGACTAGTATCGCCTCCCTGCGCCGTAAAGCACTTGAGCACACCGTATCCATGAGTTTCACCTAATTTGAGCATCCACGACGTCTTTTCTGTCACTACAAACCCCAAGTATTCCTGAAGAACAGCCACGGAGCACTCAGGATATGAGGCTATACCTGTGAAATTACAAATCGGCAGCCTTACTGGATGATGGAATCCCGACAACCCCCAGACAATGCTTATATACAGCAGATGTAGACTATAGTAATAGTTTTAATGCTTGAAATGTATGTAATTTATTTATGTGTTGGATTTGGTCATGTTTATTTGTTTATTTTGTTTTCCTAGCAATTGATTTTAATAATGGCGAGTCGTTTATTTATTTATGCGTATTTATTTGACTCTTCATTCATATATGAAGAAACAACGGAGGAATATTTATTTCGCTGATCGGTGATATTATTTTTTTCTAAACTAAATGTAAAAGGACACGTTAATGAGGACCACATGTGTGCATGTACAGATTGTTTTAAGGCACGTACTACATGTTGGAGTGATTTTTTCCAGGTACAGAAAAGAACACGTTGGATTAAGAGGCACTTTCCAAATAATCAGTTTCAGATCAGATGCATGTAATTTTTCAAACGGGATCAACAGGAAGTTGTTTACATAAAGCAAAATGAACTTGAGTGTTTGTGTAGATACGAAAATAATCTTGTTACCTGCTGGTATGTTTGTGATATGTTTTAACTTAATGTCTGTACTGAAATATGGTTTTCGTAAATGCTTATCTTACCGAATTCAACAGAATTGGGAAGGTTTATATTACTGATTGTAAGTGGGTGAATAAAATCATTTTAAGAATTTCAGTATGGTATGTGATCTCTATAGAAATCTGAGGTCAGAGAATTACCTTGATTTCATGGTAACACTTTACAATTAACATTGTAATTAACTACATTGATTCACATGTAACAATTAACAATATGAAACCTTATTGTAAAGTGTTAATGATTTCATGACACAAGAATAACACCCAAATTGGGCACCTACAGTCTTAAAATTATCCTTTTTTTGTGTCCAGCAGAAGAAAGTCATAGAGGTTTTGAACAACAAGATGATGAGTAAATGATGACAGAATTCTATACTTCAACGGAACAAGATACATATTTTACAGCTCTATGTAAATACTAGTAGACCTCTACGCTAGATCATTATAGTTGGATAGATAAAACATGTTCATACAGAAACATGAAATTTGTCCCTGAAAAATGTGTGTGTTGGGGGGGATCAAACACATTAATCATAACCCTAACCTTTTGCTTTACTTCTAGAACAAGTAAAACACCAACACAATTATTGCTATTTCACAGAACACTTTACAGAGGTTGCTTATGATATTGCACATTACTATTGAATTAATAAATTCCAGTTGCAATGAGTCTGGATGAAAGCTTAACTGCTTGTAGACTCTTAATACCCGAACCAATTAGTCTGGCATGTTTTTTCTCCTGTTCTCTTTGTGTGATTTGAAACTGTTACCACTGGGGAGGTGTAACAGCCCACAAACATCTGCTTGATCTTTTCTCAGATACAGTGCCTCGACTGTCTCCCATTTAGCAAGATTCCTTTCAACTGTGAGAAGAACAATCTACTGTCACTTCAGCAATTACCTTTATCAACTGACAAAAGACACAGATGATGCTGGATAAACATAACCAGATATCAAGAAATGACTGCATCACAGATTAAAAACAAGCTGTTTACTATTCCACTCTTTTCATTTGATATTTTAAAGACATATGATACAACGGTGAAAGTTATTTCACCAAGTAACATGTTCCTGGATTAAAAACTTTGTTGATCCTGGAACAACGTTCCAAGTAACCAATCAGATCTGAGGGACAAGTTTAGAGTTTATGTCAAGTTTAGGCTTACAATCATGGTTAGGTGCTTCTACATCAGTGCTATTCACCTATCATCTCCCTCTGATTTTAGGGATAAGTTATGGGTAGGGTTCGGTTTAGTGGTAGGGATGGGGTTAGGACAACATTTTTGGACAGGAATGTTGTTTCAGGACCAACAAAATATTTTATTTGGCAAAATCACGGTACCAATATACAACATGGGTAGTAACTGATTAATGCCGGTTGGATTAACATCATGTTAAGTGTCAAATGTCAAACATGTCAAATTAGGCCAATCTGTTTTTATGTAACTGATTTTAAAAAACTATGAAAAGTCTTAAAGAAAAAAATTAGATGTCTAACTTTTAATACTATAGTCTTAGCGGTTTATGCAACTGGCCCCTCCAGGGATAACATAATCAGATTCCAATGTTTTTATGTTTATTTAAAATACTCATAATCAGACTACATTTACTTTTTATTGATTCCATGATTACTTAATATTCACTTAATGGTTGCATTATTCAGAATTCATTGATTCTCCCTATAAGTCTGTTTTTATCTTTTAAATTTTCCTTTCTAAAAAACCCTATTGCTTAGGCTATTATGATAAAAAAAAAATTGTGGAATTGCACACACAAACCGTCCACTGGTCAGGCGACTATAATTACATGATGGAAGGCATGAACCAATAAAATATTTAATCTTTTTTAGTTAGTGTTTATTTTGATTATTTTTATTTTAAAATCATTTATTTATTTTAATTTAAAAATTGT
Organism: Abramis brama; assembly: GCF_963993115.1. Taxonomy (NCBI): domain Eukaryota; kingdom Metazoa; phylum Chordata; class Actinopteri; order Cypriniformes; family Leuciscidae; genus Abramis; species Abramis brama. The sequence continues at coordinate 32,392,879 of NC_139967.1, read as the reverse complement.
AAGATTGGCCACACTTTAGTTAAGGGTCCAATTCTCACTATTAAGTTAACTATTAACTACGACTTTTGCCTCAATAATCTCCTAATTACTGTTTATTAATAGTTAGTAATGTAGTTGTTATGTTTAGGTATTGGTTAGGAATAAGGGATGTAGAATATGGTCATGCAGAATATAAATTTGTGCTTTACTAATAAACAGCCAATATCCAAATAATATGCATGCTAATAATCAACTAGTTAATATAGTGAGAATTGGATCCTAAACTAAAGTTTAATGCACTTCATGTTGTTGATAACAAAAGTGCAATACTTTTTCTTTCTCTTTGTATTTTTTATTAATATATGGTACAAGATTATATTATTCAAATAAATGGTATAAGTTAGGTCAAAAGTAATCTAAAAGTAGTCTGATTACATTACCTAAAATGTGTAATGTAATAGATTACGTTACTAACTACAATTTATATCATGTATTTTGTATAAATTCTATTCAGTAATGGACTACAATTTGTAAGTAATCTACTCAGCACTAAACACACAACACAGGTTAGCCTATACAGAGCAACAAATGAGAGATATTTAAAATCTGAAATTGCCTCTCTCAGAGTGTCGCCCTGCTTTGATATTAGACTAATTGTCCCCCTAAATTTGCATATAAGATTTCGTGAAACAATGGAAAATGTAGAATACACAAGCCTCCCCTGATCATTCAACAGTCTCCATGTAGATATCCATCATCATCAGTTTTAGCATCTGCTCTGAGAGACCCTCTGCCTCTCGGGCCCCCCTGTGAACGCATGCTCTGTTCACTGGTGTATTTGAGCAAAACGCACAAGTGCCTTATGATTAAAACAGAATATAATCACAATTAGGAGATTCTTCAAAACGGAATGAATGAGATTTTGTCATAAGTGTTAGTTGAAAAATCTACTTTCAGTTAATAGGTGGCCCTATAGGGCCACAGTCAGAAGACTTTCTCCGCATTCTTCATTTTTTTAATAACATGGTCCCATGGATATGGGTGTGGTAATGAATCAGTGATATATGGGACAAATTGGATTTGAGTTATGAATGAAAAGAAGACTGCAGGTGTACCAATATTTCACAATACCATGCTCCACTCCAGAAACTCGCACTTCTGATGCGCATAAGCCGTTGCGAATTGTCGTGAGATCGGGTTGGCCATTCCTTGCTTTTCTATGTGCTCTTTTTTCACCCAGCCTGTCCACGCTTGCCCTTGAGTTGCTCTGCCAGTGCATGGAAAGCACCTCACAGCTCCTGACAAGAGCAGCACTAAATCAGAAAGCAGTGGCTGGCAGAGGAGTAAGCCTCCATGAAGGTCACAGACATCAGCGGGATGCCATCTTTATCCACGCGGAGCACACATCCGTGACCAACAGGAGGATCCTCCCGGTCTCAGACTGGGACAAGCCATACTCTCAAAACAGCATGGACGAATTAAAACAGAACTAACCAACAGAAAAGCCTTTTTTTTCTGCGCATTTAATCTAGGTTTGGCCAATGTAAAATTAGCCTATGTACTGTAAGTAGAATGAAATATTTTTTCCAGTTATTTACGTTTCTCGGTTGTTTGTTTTATCAATATTTCTATCTTTGTTACATGGCAAAATAGCTTATTAATTTCTATAAAATACAATTACACACACACACACACACACACACACACACACACACACACAAAAAAAAAAAAAAATCTAGCCTCTTTAGTTAGTAAATACAGCACCCTCAATCATAATAGGCTAATCACCGTGATTGATGATTTAGCCTATAGCCTACAAATGTACGAAATCTGGGTTATAATGTTCAACAGCAAATGTTATTATGGAAAACACATTTTATGGTGTTTGACTTCTGCAGTATTGGGAATGTGTTCATCACATGTTAACATATTGCCACCTGCTGGTGAAACAGAGAGAATGTTTCGTGCACTAGTCTACCGATTCGGAATAAAGTCCTAATAACTAGGACTTAAGTCCAGTATGCATGACTTTTTTTTTATCATGAAGGTTATTTAGAAATTAAAATACCCCGTAGTCTAAAATTGAACAGAATTTAAATCAGAATACAATTTTACAATTTAATATGTTAACATTGTTAGACGACAAGGGCACGTGTCTCTCATTCACTCATTTCATGTGCTATGAATACACACTGGTAAGCTATTAATTTCATATTTCTATTACTGTAGGCTATGTGTGACTGTGGATGTTTTTAAGACAGTCCGTGAGTGGACATAATACTCACTTTATCTAAAACAGACTGAATAATAACGACCCAATCCTCAACACAACATAGCCTATAGGCCTAGTAAATCAGCGTAACACACCTGGTAGCGCCATAAACAGACTATACTATAATCATTATAAATATTGAATGAAAAGTCCCCTTAGATTTCATTGATATGTTGGCTAAATATGGCAAAAAAAAACAAACAAAAAAAAAATTTCAAGCAGGCTTTATGACGCATTACAAGACATACTGGTAACACTTTAGAATACTGTTCCTTCATTAATGAATAACTACACAGGAATAAATGAGTAACTATCTAACGCACTAACAAGAACCTCTGATTAACAAATTAGTAAGTAGGCCTATAGCGCTCAGTTGAATTGATAGTTCACTATTAGCTAATCAGTAGCTAACTACTATTTTTCATATGAATATGAAATAATATTTGCATTTATTATTTATAATATCAAGTTATTAGTCTAAATATAATAATAGTTCAGGTTTAGATCAGGTTGCTGATCTTAGATCACACACACACACAAAAAAAAATCCTCTATTGAGAGTCAGAGGCTATGAGAAAGACCCAGTTGTAAGCTATGGCTAACTGATGATATTATAAGCTAGACACCCTTAATCTACTTTCAGAAAAGGAATTCATCTAAGGAGAAGGTCTTTAATGATAAGGCTAAACAGCAGGGCTGTCGCTAGAAAGGTGATGATGATTATAGGGGCCTTAGGCTAACAGCCTAAACAGCTCATGTCATGATATTGGGCCAAATAGCTGAACAGAAATTATTTGAATTCTATGCCACATATGAGTAAAGATTTCTTAGTCTGAAATCTGGGCAAAAACCATGTAGTGTTTTCCAGCCTTAATTCAAAAGATTCCACAACACTGAATTAAAATATGAATAATTTATTCAGTTGAGTTCCCTTTAGAATAGATAACACGAAGAGAGTCAACAGGTTACAGGTCTCTCAGCTGCCTAACCCTTCAGTTGCTCTCACAAGGATGTCATCATTTCCTGAACTGGGTTACTGGTGGAGGAACAGTGATGTCTTGGCCCTTCTCGAGATTCTTTTCACAGTCGATCAGGTAGTTGACGCCATCAATCACACACTGAACGAGCTCAACCTGAAAGGCAATGTCAAATAAAATTGGATGTAATCACCAGCTACACATCAAGAGCATGCACAGACAGCAATATAGTGTCGGCCCAGATCTGGCCCACATCTAGTACACATGGATTCCACACGTACCAGATGTGGGCCGGATCTGGGCCGACACAATGTTGCTGTCTGGATAGGCTTTTTTAGATCTTAAATTTTTGCAAACATATTGTAAAACGTTTATTTACTGTTTCATTATTTTTGACCTCTAACATTTACTTATTTTCTACTAAAACATGCAGATATAATCTCCATTGGAGTACATTCTAGTTATAGAATTTGCTTCTATCCAATTAAAAGTACTTTCAGGAGCATTAAGGCACTTATCAAAGCGGAGCTGTTTACCTCAGATTTGCCTAGACGGTCAAGGTTGGAGATGTCGAAAGTGTCACCCACAGCCGCAGTATCTACACCTCCTGTGCCACGTTTTTGTAGCCTGAGATTATCCAAAATTTTACTGAAGCGCAAATCCTGTTCAGGAGGATATATGAAGTAGAGGGCATTTTTGCATGAACTCTTTCAGATAGTAATTGTACTGTGGATAATTTAACATTTAAATTTCATTTGAACAGTTTTGACTGGAATTGAACCCGACCTTGGCATTGTGAAATGCACTAATTTAAACTTTAGATTTAACGGAGCCATGTGAGATTGTAACACCTTGCTAAGGAGGGGCAGACGGACGTGGACTCCAGCTCTCAGACCGGTGCCTAGGTTAGAGGGACAGGTCAGGATATATCCCAAGTGCTCATTCCACATAAACTCCCAGCCTCTCTCCTGAATCAGCCTCTCTACCTGTGAGAAACAAACATCATAAATGGAACTTGTTTAATTTTAATTTAAAGATAATGTGCATTTTTGTACTGAATGTTTTGACAATGATACCTCTTTCAGTCCTCTGCAGAACCTCTCAAACACCCTCTTCATATTCCCGCCCTTTTCCATAGAAATGACACGGCTGTGATCCTCCTCATTGATCCAGATCAAAAATGTCTTTTCATTGTTGTGCCTGGACATGAGGACAGATCATAAAATACATTCAGCAAATTTAGCTAAAACTTTCTTTTATTCAGCCCTAAATTTTCACTGCAACCAAGTCACAAGCTTTTGATTCCATATACAGGCACTAGCAGTTGTCGTACTGCAAGACTGTGAGTGTGAATCAGTAAAAATAGACATTTATTAAGACCTCTGTCAGGGTCATATATTATGTAACACACATATGACATGCTCTCTGCACCCTCTGGTAATGCAAGTCTCATGCACCGTACCAAATGCCTCTGGCATCGGGCCAGTCCCGCGCCATCCCTGCACAAGTCAGCAAGGGTGATACGGGCTTGTCAAACAAGAAGTGGTCCTAGAATTTTCAGTCAAGAAAAGAAAAAGGGGGTGTAAAGTGAAGCCAGGACTGGTTCAGTGTTGGAAAATGGTGCCATTTTTTGGTGCCATTTTATATGTTTTATCCCAACTTCCGGTCAGACTGGATGCATTTCCTATTTATGACAGTAGATGTAAGTACATGCGTTACAGATTCTTCTGAGTGAAACGGTAAGTAGTGTGATTTAAGTCAGCATGAAACAGAATTTTCAATAGTCTTTTCTTCCCTGTTGTTATGTATGAGTGAAACGGCTTCTCGAACAAGGAAAAATGTAAGGCCGGACTTGATTTTGTGTCCATTGTGAACTGCTTGGATGTTTGTGGTTTGCTCTTGCTGTGATCTCATGGGAGTGACAGGTTAGTGTTCATAATGTTTGAAAGCCTATTTTAATGCCTGCATGTAAATTGTATGAATACATTTATAGTCAATAAGCTCATTATTAAAAAGTTAAGTTTAAACAATTATTCTCTTCATTTTTTCATGAATGACACTGCATTTTTAAATTTTCTACATTTATACATTGCAATTTTAATGTGGCAATTTAGAAAAATAATGGTTATTATTATGTTTAAAATGCCTCTCTGGCACTGGAATATAGATGCCAGAAAGAAAACAGATCCTCAAACTGACATTTAGCTGAGACTATTTGAGTCAGCTTATGGGTGACTAGGAAAGGATGTGCTATAGGGAAAAAGTGCTATGCTCTAACTACGGGTCCGTAGTTCTTCAGCCTTACCAAATCCCACGAGCATCTGGCCAATCTCTTGCCATACCAGCTGAAGTGAGGAGAGGAGACACTGGCTTATCAAAGAGGAAGTGTTCCTTTGGTAGGCCACCATAAGACAAGAGCAGTGAGGTTTGTTAGAGAATTGCAATATGCAACTACCCTGTTGAAAACACGAGCATGTATAGCACCTTGGATATTTTGGATACTGGGCTAGGGCTAGTGTCCTTAAAAGTAGCTAAACCAGCAAGACTTCTTAGTTAAAGGCACACTATGCAGTTTCTGTTTTTCTCAAACAGCGACCCCTAGAGTTGCTGTGGAGTACTTGTATTTAACGTTACTGTCGTAAATACCACTCACGCAGAGCCGTCTCTGCACTCTTCCGACCGCACTTTCTTCGTTTTCTTCGTCGACTCTGCCATGATTCACGTCTGAAAAGCCTGCTAGTGTCTTCAATTAGAGGCTGCTTCATATGTTGTTGATGTATGTGCCGTAAAGCAAGTCGTGATTCTCGCAAGATTTGTCGGGGCGCCACCTCTCAAACTTGCATTGCTGGTTTTGCCAGCGGATCCCCCCCCCCCCCCCCCCCCTTTGCTATCGGGGGGAATTCGCCCTACTACGAGTTTGTTTACCATCGAAATGATTTCGAAGCTGTTATATTAAGATACAAATCTTGCATAGTGTGCCTTTAAGTTTATGCTGGATAACCAACTTTATATGTGTTTCTGGCATTACTATGTTTGTATACCAGGCAGAATAGAGTGCTGCAAGGATAACAATTTTTGTTGGCCAAAAATCCCGGAAACGAGTTAGCATTTTAGCACTTACGATTCTAGCAAGTCAATAGGTTATTAGTTAAATGCCTAAAATAAGGTCTGTGGTGAACACAACACAAGATATTTTCATGTTTTATTCTACAACATAAAATACATCAGTAAAACCCCTTTGTGATTTTTTAAAAGATTTTGCCTTCTTGAAAAGGTGATTTCTAACAAGTGGCTGAATTGAACTAGAGGTTTGTCGCAGACATCACACTGAACAGGTATACTCATCTACTCACGTTTTCACAACCTCATTGTTGTGTTTACAATTGCGCTCTTTTAAACTATTTTAACTCTATTTTAACAGGGAAAATGTTTCTGAACTAAAGACTGAAAGAGTTGTCAGAAACATAATGCGACCATGGTGTAGTTTGTTTATAGCCTACGTTTTGCTTTTTACTTCTGCTGATCATACAGGATATTCATTATACATTCAGGAATCCATATAAGTTGCATTCATTCGTGAAGATTACTATGATGAACAAAATGTGTAAGAATCATAAACCTTTGTTGGTGACAGAGCTTATTTTCTGCAATAATCCAAATGCCAATAGAAAAATTCTGTTAGGTTTATATTTTTTGAGAAAACTAGGGGGATGCTAACTTCTCGCTTGGCCAACAAAAATAATCACTGCAGAACTCTATAGCATAACCAACATAAATGATAATAAAAAAAATCAAACAATGTTTGGATTTACATGATATTTGACAAGCATTGTATGACATAATAATGTTAATTAACATTTTAATTGGTATAATCAATAACCTAGGTCAGCTGAGAGTATAAGAGTCGGCTGTGTCTGTAAAAGTTGCAAAGCCCTGATTTACTGGAAAAATGCAAATGACACGCATCTGTGTCTGCCTCCTTAGTTTAACCAGACAGCAACATAGTGTTGGCCCAGATCCGGCCCTTATCTGGTACACGTGGAATCCACACATACCAGATGTGGGCCGGATCTGGGCCGACACTATGTTGCTGTCTGGGTAAACTGGAACACGTTTCTATTGTGTGTACTACTTACATCAATCAGCTGCTGCTGCTCCTGCTCAGTCATTTCGGTCAGGCTGTAGTATTTGCCCGCCAAATCCTCTTTCAGTCCAGAAAGAGCCTGGACCACCACACGCTCCACCTCACGGCGTTCAGCGCGGGTGCAAGCGGGTGGCAGACTGAGTCCACGAATACTGCGCCCTGTGCGCACACGTGATGACAGAACATAATTCTCATCGAACATCCCGGAGGTGATCTGTTTAAAGGCCATCAGTAAAATCATTCAGTGTTCAATGTAACTAACTAAACTAAACTGAGGCAAGTCTCATCTTGCATATTCTTGACGGAATGAGGTTTTGTTAAAGGTTCAGAACTAAAGACACAAGAGGAAGGCTTTACCTTTGAGCTGTCCAGGTCTGTTGGGTGCTTCATGGTTGTAGGGTCATAGCCATTGTGCCTGTCCTTAATGACTGGGTTAAAGATTTCAGCAAACACCTGAGAATCACAACCATAGTCAAAGATAAAGTTCAAGTGCATGTACTCATGCAGAAGATTGCAAGCATAATTCATTTTGATGCTACTAATTTACATAGTTGACCATGAACAATTAAATAATTATTATTTACTATACAATCTCAATATACACTCTTAAAAGTAAAGGTTCTAAATGTTTTTTTGGGTTTTTTTTGCATTGATGTCATAGAAGAACCATTTTTGGTTCCCCAAAGAACAGTCCTTAAAAGAACCATCCCTGACAGCAACATAGCGTCGGCCCAGATCTGGCCCACATCTGGTACGTGTGGGATTCCATGTGTAGATGTGGGCCAGATCTGGGCCGACACTATGTTGCTGTCTGGGATTATTTCCTAGTTGAAGAACATTTAAAAAATCTAAAGAACTTTTTTCCACTATAAAGAATATTTTGTGCAATGGAAAGGTTCCATGGATGTTAAAGGTTATTCATGAAACCATACTGTAGATGCCAATAAAGAACCTTGACAGTGTAATATAAAATCAGTGCAGATTTCTTTATCTTTTCAACTGACTACAACATGCTCTTCAAATTAGACTGACAGTAACCAGAGCACAGAACTAAACATTTAGTTTTTTCTTACTGGCATTCAAAACTATATTCTGCAGTATTTTAAAAAAAAATACTATGACAGTTAAATTATTTTACAGTTTGTTACTTCTGTATTTGTGACAGACAGCACAGGCCACTAGTGTCACTAGTAGTCTCATAAAGATCCATATTTTGGTGAAACTGTGCCTGTAACAAAAATCAACTCTTTTTTCAAACACAGTGGTATCAAAAACTTTGTATTGTTGAGTTTAATATACTCCAAATCTATTTTTATTCACATTTGGTCCAATGTACCTCATAGCTCTCCTCATCACCAGCTACCATGCCCACAGTCTTGATGAAGGGATGACCAGGGTTGTCCACTCCAGTCTGAATGCATTGGTCAAGACTCCAGTTATTAGGGGTCAGCTTGTCCCTCAGACTGCCATAGATAGCAGGGGTCAAAGTAGCAGCCATGCAGTTGTTGTGTTTGCGCAGGTCTGGGTAGTCAGCACTTGGAAAGATGAAGAGCAAATGACATTAAATTGTTTCTGGGTTGTAGCGTTGGACAAAAAGATATTCTCAGGTTAACTGGAAACTAAGAGAAAGTGTAGAGTAACCGAAAGGCAACTGAATCCTTCACCTGGGTGGGTACAGCTTCTTTTTCTCCCCAGCAGAGACTCCTGACTCAGTCATCATGACATAGCTGGATACCAGGGTACCTGCGCCCAGGCTGGCCATGATCACAGCCGTGTTGCGTCCCGAAAGCATTCGAGTGAACATGCTTGCCATCGCCACTACTCACTCACTCACACACCTGAACTTCAGAGCGGAGGACAAAATTAATGTTACATAAAATATACAAATAAATATCTTTGTTTTTATTCAAATTATATTTATATATATGCTTAATCTGTTTATTGAACATTTACAATAATAACAGGATAAAGATACAGGAGAATAGTGAAAAAATAAAAAATATTAATTTTTGTGACTGATTAATCCTGAGTTCTCCAACAAAAGTCATTTTTAAGGGTCAACTCAGGTAGAAATGGTCCCTAAGGTAACAACAAAATGTATCAGGTACAAGTAAACCTTAAGCTCATACCTTTTTGTTTTGTTTGTTTATTCACCAGTTTAAATTCTTAAGTTCCTAGATGGCCAATAAAAGATTAAAAGGATAGTTCACCCAACAATCAAAATTCAGTCATAATTTACACAACCTCATTCTGTTCCAAACTCATTAGACTTTTGTTTATCTTTGAAACACAAATTTTGTATTTAATATTCACACATAATTTTTGTCCATCCATTGAAAGTCCATTCAACCAAGAAGTTTCAAAAAGTTTCAAAAACACACATGCAATACATAGAGCTCATCAAATATGGTAAGCTCAACATGCTTTCTAGAGCTCTGTACAGTATGTGCATTGCTCACAAGCGATGGACAAAAGCGATGTGCAAATAAAATAAAAAAAATCTTAATTTGTGTTCCAAAGATGAATGAGAATTATATGTTTGGAATGACATGAGGATGAGTAAATGACTGGGTGAACTAACTGGATTTGAATTCTAAAACTGATTATGGTTTTAAGTATCAATAAGTATGTGTAAATTTTAAGTAGACATTTGTGATTGATTGATTGATTGATTGATTGATTGATTGATTGATTGATTGCCGAGGAGTGTTTCAAAGTGTCAATCAAAGGTATTCCTGATACAGTAGTTTGACATTGGTGAGCAACCTCTGTGTCCTAACGTACATGTTGATATTTTCCACTGGAGTATCCAAATATACCATGGCTTTGAACTTGCCAAAGTAATATGTGCCACCTTATATTTCCCCAGTAACACACAGCGCAGCCCATGTGTCACACGTTCCAGACATCAGGTAAAACCTTACACCAAAAATGTATACAAATCTTACACACAAACTTCATTTAGTTATAAGAATAAGCACAGCACTTTTCAGAAGGGACTACTTGCTAATGATGTTTGTATTTTCACTATCATGTGAATGATAGTGTATTTTCACCATTCACTATCCCTATGAGGAAATGATATGGTCTCAATGGTTCCAGATATTTTAGCTGTATTCCGAAGAGGTCAGTGCTGTTTACAGTGTTACAAATGACAGTGGAGCCACAGCCAAAGGTCTTATGCAATTACTCTCCTGCCATATGTTACAATGATCACATGACCTGTGGGACAGGGTGGCTCTGCGCTGGTCACACTTCTAGTTTCTAGTGTTTCTAGTGGATATGTAATGGTGTAAATTATATAAACTAAACAAAAAACTAGAAAATGGTGCACTGGAAATGCAAAACAAACATTATTTTACACAATTTTAAATATAAACTAATTTATAAACTTAATTATTAAGTTAGTTATAATTTAAACTAACTTAATTATATGTATTTAATTATATCTGATTATAAATCAACTCTTGTTTTAAACAGATTGGTATCAAAAAGAGCCAACACTTTCTTATTAAACTTTGTCAAATATCTTCAGCATTGTTGCAACTGCAAAAATCTAGCTTCCATGCTGATCTGGTATCTTTCAATTTCTGTCAATAAATAAAGTTACAAATAAAATGATTGCTAAAGTAAACGCTTTATTGTACTCACCTGTTGGATTGAATGGTTCTCAGGCTCCAGTACAGTAGACTGTTCCCTGTAGAGTGAGACCACAGCGGGCCTGTGCTCAAAATAAGAGCTCATCTCTCCAGCCAATCCTATTTCATCTGTCAGCATGACACCACGTCTCTGTGTCCTTGAGCTGTCCCTAACCAGTGGAAACCTCCAGTTACGTGCCAGTGATAGTGTATGGCTTGTGACTGAGATACTACTGTACATACTGTATATACTTCCCTTTTACTCACTGTAGTCCATCAAGAGCCATTATTTTACTGTATGTGTTTAGATATGTTAATATTACTAAATAGTTTACAATGTTAATCATGTCCCTGCTGAAAAATCCAGCATAAACCAGCATGAATTCCATGTTGGTCCAGGCTGGTTTATACTGGTTAGAGCTGGTATAGTACTCATCAATTTTGGGGATTACATGTTACATGTGAGTTACGTAATCATATTACTTTTTAAGTAACTAGTAAAGTAGCATAGTACTTTTAAATTTACAACAAAATATCTGAGTTATTTTTTCAAATAAGTAATGAAATTTACCTTTTTCTTCCATTTATTGACTGACAGCTCTCTTGTCCCCATGTTAAGAGAAATCGGGAGTAAATGCAAACTGCAGAGGCATTTGTGTGCTGTCTAGTTGTGAGCATGCATTGACTCATCTCACTTGCACAAAATGATTCCTCAGAATGATTAATGCAAACTCAAAATACTATGCAAACCTGCAATAATTAAATGTTAAATAACACAAATGTACTTTATGTGTTTAATCTCACTTTATTAACTTTATGTCTTTGCTGCTGACCATCAAGGATCCAATTCAACCATATAAGCAAAAATGACTTAAACATCACATTTGAGTTTCATTTTTGAAGTAAGAGTGTTGAACTTTCTTCTCCTGTGTCCTTTTCTTCTGCAATCCAGAATGACAGCACATCTGAAAGGTTTGAGCTGCGCCCTCTACTGTACAGGCATGAATTTGCATTTCCTTTTGTCTGAGGCTTATTCATATCACTTTTTGTTTGAAAGGGCCTTTACATTTGCAAAAAAAAATAACTTTTTTTCCTGTTAAAAAAAAAGCAAGTAACTTTCCCCAACAATGTACTTATGCAAAATTGAGCTAGTCCCAGCATGCAAAACATACCTTATGCTGGATTTTTCAGCAGGGATATCTCCATTTTCAGAGAAAATACCCTTGTACATTTAATATTTTGTCAGATGTGGCTATAGAGGATATATAAAGCTAGTAGGACAGTGTGTGTGATGGATAAAATTAAACTGGTATTTGATTTGCCCAGCTCAAGCATTATCTGGTTTAACACCAGAGCCATGTTGTGCTCATCCCTTCCTTCCTTGGTAGGATTAGAGAGAGAGAGAGAGAGAGAGAGAGAGAGAGAGAGAGAGAGAGAGAGAGAGAGACTTTAAATTTTTTTACTAGCTGTAGTTCTATCTATCGATCTATACTATATTGCCAAGTTTTGGGATGTCTGCCTTTACATGCACATGAACTTTAATGACATCCCATTCCTGATTCATAGGGTTTAATATGGAGTTGGCCCACCCTTTACTGCTCTAACAGCTTCAATTCTTCTGGGAAGTCTTTCCACAAGGTTTAGGAGTGTGCATGGGAATTTTTGACCATTCTTCTAGAAGTGCATGTGAGATCAGGCACTAATGTTGGACGAGAAGGCCTGGCAATCTCCGCTTTAATTCATCCCAAAGATGTTCTATCGGGTTGAGGTCAGGACTCTGTGCAAGCCAGTCAAGTTCCTCCACACCAAACTCGCTCATCCATGTCTTTGTTGGAGAAAGTTGGAGACCTGGCCCTGGTTGTGGATGGCTGCTCCATTTCCCCATCTCCTGAGGTGCACAATCTGGGCGTCATCCTGGACTACACTCTCTCCTTCCGGTCCCACATCAACAATATCACCAAGTCTGCCTTCTACCACCTCAGAAACATCTCACGACTCCGGCCTTTACTCACACATTCAGTAACTGAGACACTCATCCATGGCTTCATCACGTCCCATCTGGATTACTGCAATGGTGTCCTGTCTGGACTGTCCACCAAGGCCCTTAGCAGACTCCAGTATGTCCAGAACTCTGCTGCCAGGGTTCTAACCCACACAAATCCCTGGCAACATATCACTCCCATCCTCCAACAGCTCCACTGTTTGCCAGTCAAGTCACGCATCACCTACAAGATCCTCCTGCTCACTTATAAATCTCTCCATGGACTCTCACCAAAATACCTCACAGATCTCCTCCACCCCTACACTCAGTCACGTTCCCTGCGGTCCTCTGACAAAGACCTGCTGGACACCCCCTGCACCAGGTTGCGGACTTTTGGGGACAGGGCTTTCTCTGCCAATGCTCCCACACTTTGGAACAGGAAGGGGTCATCCCCAAACTGTTCCCACGAAGTTGGGAGCATGAAATTGTCAAAAATGTCTTGGTATGCTGAAGCATTAAGAGTTCCTTTTTACTGGAACTAAGGGGTTTTACCCAACCCCTAAAAAACAGCCCCACACCATAATCCCCCCTCCACCAAACTTTACACTTGGCACAATGCAGTCAGATAAGTACCGTTCTCCTGGCAACCGCCAAACCCAGACTCATCCATCGAATTGCCAGACAGAGAAGCATGAATCGTCACTCCAGAGAACACGTCTCCACTGCTCTATGGTCCAGTGGCTTTACACCACTGCATCCGATGCTTTGCACTGCACTTGATGTAAGGCTTGGATGCAGCTGCTTGGCCATGGAAACCCATTCCATGAAGCTCTCTACGCACTGTTCTTGAGCTAATCTGAAGGCCACACAAAGTTTGGAGGTCTGTAGCTATTGACTCTGCAGAAAGTTGGCGACTTCTGTGCACTGTGCGCCTTAGCATGCGCTGACCCCGCTCTGTGATTTTGCATGGCCTACAACTTCGTGGCTGAGTTGCTGTTGTTCCCTATTGCTTCCACTTTGTTATATGACCACTAACAGTTGACCGTGGAATATTTAACAGTGAGGAAATTTCACGAATGGACTTATTGCATATAATAATCATTTGATTAGTAATTTAGTGTAGATTCCATTGTTTGTTTGATTTATTTGAAATGAAAGCATATAATTGAAGTACTGAGGCCATACATTCTGCAAGAGAATCAGTGATAAAATAAAGAGGAAGGAAAAATAAGGAAAAATAGTTTGATACAGAAATGTACAAAAAGCAGTTTTCACAGAAGGGATCCAACCCGGACATGCAAAGACATGCAACATAACAAAGCAATAATTCTGTGCACATCACACTAAACGCATAAAAAAAAAAGAGAAAAAAAATGGACAAAGGATTGTAAATTAATCAGATATGCTACATTTTTCTTAACACATTTAGCTAAATGTAACAATTACAGGAGTGCTTACAGAAATTAAAATATTACATGGCGATGGATGGGGACAAAAATCACATTATATCATAAACCCATATTGACACACTATATACAAAAAAGGGTCAAATAAATATGCCAGGAAATAAATACTACCGTCACACTTGCTTTAAAGATAACAACGCTACATTGATGAGAGTGTAACTCACACCTTTCCAACCCACTCACCTCTGAGATTACATTCACACCTACATCTCTCATGCATTTCACACACTCACACATAAAGAATAGAAATCCATCCCACTCTGAAGAAAGGAAAGATCAGACAGAAACAACATTGTCTTCATACAGCACAGTGGTAGATATATATTTATGGCCAATTTGACAGTTCCCTGCCAGTCTATGCATATGAAATCTCCAGCTATTATGATCAAAGTATTTAGATAAAGAAGTGCAGTCAAACGGGAAGTTAAATATATTCATCTATGTGTTTTACTTGAGGTTTCTAGAGAGTTTAAAAGAGGCTACACAGCAGCTGAATGACACATGACCACAAAACATGTCTTGCAATGCATTTTCCAACATGCGATCACTGAATTTTTCATGCAAATAATGGAGAGGCCCTCTTTTCTGGTTAGCTGACCAGGAGGGTCGTTACATTAAAAAGCAGGAAAGCTTTGATTATTGAATAACTTGAAGAGTCAGAATTGGATTCCAGGCATTTTAGCCAATAATCACTCAACAATAATGAGCCTTTTTCTCCAATAGGGGGCGGCAAAGCCTCAGCCTACTGTAAAATCAGATCAGAAAAGGTTTGCATTGCACAATATCAACTCAACTTGTACTTTTTAAATGCATGGATGATGCAACCCACCGCAAGTGGAGTATATCTGCAAGCTGATGCGATTCAAGTAAGATGTTTCAGAATTTGGGAAGAAAATGCTAATTTATACTTAGTCTGAATATCTCTGTTCTGTCGTTTGCTACAGAGGCCAATCGTTTGCTATTATCATAACTTTCAAGCATTGCTGAGACATTAGTTTTCATTTACAAGTGTCTGTGAATGTGAGAAGGCACATTTTTTTTTAAAGAGCCCACATCGCTTCAGGGGAAATTACGAAATCTAAATATCATCTACAACTGGTTAGTATTTTAGAAAGCTACTATACATTCCCATTACTTAGAAGAATGATGTATCTTTTAAAATTATCATGTGGCATTTTGGTTCAATGCAGCCAGCTGTTGGCAGATGGGAAAGCACATGGAGTGTAAAGTTGAGGCAAAGCGCACAGCAAACCCACAGTCTAGTTCATGCACAAAGTCACTACCATTACCAATGAGGGGATGTGCCAGGGGCCACAGGCCCAGGGGGCCACAATACACTACATACAAACTGGCTAATAGCTCTACTTCTGTACATGCTACATATCTTCACCCGCTCTCTTAAAATCTGCTAGACCCTGAAACTCACTCATGACTCATGACCCCTGACCTCTGACAGTGGCCAGTTTTCATCCTTCTGTCCTTTATCTCCATGATAAAAGTCACCCTTCAGGTGACATTGTGGTGGTGAGCACTGTTTAATACTCTCTTCCAAACCTGGACCCTCTACCCTTTCACACTTTCAAACGGACATGTTCCCTCCATCCTTCGCGTCCTTCTTTCTCAAACACTAGGCATGCTTCATGCCTTCAAAACACCCCAAGAGTGAGAAGCACATCTAGATGGAAGCTGCCAGGTACTGAGGTTGTAGTTCATGCAGGAAGCCTGGGTTCAATCTTGAGAGATAAGTCATACAGTGTGTCCTCATCCATAATCAAGGTCTTATCCAGAAGATACTGTGTGACCTGGACATGAAAACAGTACATTACATGAAAACGGTTAGAGTACGGATTACAAATAAGAGTAGAATAAGAGTAGAAGAAAAATGACACATACTGCACACAAAAGTTTCAAGCATTTCATAAAAAACACTGGAAAGAACATAATGTGATGGTTCATCTGGAGTCCAATATGCTCATAATTATTTCATATCACATTTTAAAGCACACAATCTCATTCGCACAAAAAGCAAAATAAAAAAAGTTCAGCAACTTTACAAACACCTGGCAAAACTGCAAAAGTTTGGGGTTGGTAAGATTTTTTATTGTTTTTGAAAGAAGTCGCTTATTTTCACCAAGACTGCATTTATTTGATAAAAAAAAACTGTAAAACAGCAATAACTGTTTGCTTATTTAATATATTTTAAAATGCGATTTATTCTTGTGATTCAAAGCCAAATTTTCAGCATCATTACTCCAGTCATCAGTGTCACATGATCCACATGAAGTCATTTTAATATGCTGATTTGGTAAGTAAAAAACATTTCTTATTATTATCAATTTTGAAAACAATTTTGCTGCTTACTATTTTTTTCAGATTTCTTTGATGGATAGAAATTTCAAATGGACAACATTTATTTTAAATACATATTTTTTTTAAACATCATAAATGTCTGTTACTATTCCTGAATAAAAGTATTAATTTATTTTTTTTATCTTACCCAAACGTTTGAACGGTAATGTATATACTTATTTAAATAAATAAGTAAATACCATCATATGTAATTATTAATAATAAAAAGCTGAGGTTTAAATACAACTGCAAAATATGTAATCAACTATATATATGTATAATTTAATAAGCATTGATTGCTATAAATTGCATCTGCAAATAATAGTCACTGAATGTCTAAAAATGGTATAAGCAGTACAGACAACACACTGTCTGCATGCCTGAGATCAATCAAATTATCTATAGTCAGAAGTATAAAGTCCAGGGGTCAGAAAGTAAAAGTCCTGCCATATGCTTATTCCACCCATGAACTCAGCCAGCTGATTTCACTAATTAGTTCTCTCTCCTGGCTGAAAAA
Organism: Abramis brama; assembly: GCF_963993115.1. Classification (NCBI taxonomy): domain Eukaryota; kingdom Metazoa; phylum Chordata; class Actinopteri; order Cypriniformes; family Leuciscidae; genus Abramis; species Abramis brama. Next base: position 32,375,556 of record NC_139967.1, on the reverse strand, counting down.
CTGTGCTAATTAGCAAATCCAGGTGATTGGAACAAAATACTGAGGAGGACTTTTACTTTCTGAACCTGGACTTTACACCTCTGTCTATAGTAATGTTACTGAAGCAACAGGAATAGATAGAGGTGTCAGGAGTCAGGACCTGATCTGAATATGAATTATTTGTCTAACCTTTGGTTGGTGCTCAATTCTGTAGGGAGTTTGCTGAAACTGTCGGATCTCTCGTATGATATGAGATATCTGCAGGCAGAGTGTCATGATTTATCAGTCTATCCACAGTATCTCAAAGATAATTGACACAAAAATGTATTAATCCCAAAGAAAATTACAGGTATGCAGGATACAATATCATTTCTTACCATTCTCATCTTTGAGAAGTTAACCAGACCTTCCTCTGTGAAGTTTGGGGTTCCCTCTTCGATAAATGCGAGGTCTGTCAAGTACATACCCAGATATGGAACACAAGGTGGATTACAGCTGCAGAAAGACAGAAATGAGGTCACACACAAGTCATAAGTTATCAAACGATAATAACGTAGGGTTCTCAAAATGTCGCAGCAAGAGCTCACTTTTTTAGAGTTTCCCTCAGGTTTTTAAACCTTCCCTCAGATGACACAGTCTTTTGAAGTTTGTCCATTAGTGCTTTAGTCTGTTTGAAAAGACACAACAGTGGTGAATAATTTACCACACTGGTATAATCTACTACACAAAATGTTACAGTGCAGTGCATCTCTCACCTGTTTGCACACTTTAGCCCATGTCTTCTTAAGCCTGTAGATGGCACTCCGATTCAGGGCAGATGTGATCTCCAAGACACCATTATAATTGTTGAGACAACGGCAAATGTCAGCCACTGCTACCCATTTTTCAATAGAGCTGGCTCTAGAGCCAACATCTGTGTGGGTCATGATCTGGGAGGCCACGAGATTACTCATCTACACACACAGAGAGAGAGAGACATTTTTATCATTGGAGGGATGACCGGGGCAAGTTGACACACTTTTTTACTCCAGTGAATATTTAATAGTGTACGATTATTTTTGAAAATCAATGTCTGTATAGACATATACTTTACCTTAAAGTATTGGCTACAAAAAACATTTGCATCATTACTGGAAAGAATATACATTTCAATGAACACATTCTGTGACAACATGGCCCAGTACTGTATATTTTCCATGTTACACAGCCTATTTGTAGCAAAACAATTTAACGGTAAGACAATTATGAGACATTAAATAATTTATGAATCGGCAAAAATGTAGATGTTAACATAAAAGTACCATTGTTGTGGCAAAGTAATCCAGCAATCAGAAAACTGTATACATGCATAACATTTAAAACTTGTGTGAAACATGCCTCAATAAAAACACAACATGACTTGTATATTTATGAAAAACATTTTTGTGAAATCACCCTTTTAATATAGGATTTATTTTTTCATAAATATCAGCTCAAATCATGATGAATGGATGAAATCCAATATTGGAATTTTCCAATTGATTGGCAGCACTTTAATTTAAAACCTTTATGTATAATGCATTACAAAGGTATTCTACATATTAGTATAATGCATTAAATAATTGTAACCAAAGTTAAAATGCATTATAATATTTGCAGATATTACGTTACATCTGAAATGGGTTGTGTTTTACGGCATTACACTTTCGAAAAGTGTAACATTGAATAGATAAGAAGTATAATGCATTATAAATGTGGATACAATTATTCATGAGAACATACAAAGGTGCATTACAAAGCATAATTAATGCATTAAAAATACTTTTATCATGCATTATATATATTTTAAGTGAAGTGCTACCAAATATTCTAATGTGGGAGATTTGAACTAGGTGTTTAAAAGTAAAATACAAGACCATTATTAAAGAAAACTAATTATACTTTTGACTCTATACTTACTGAGACACAGTACACTTCTACATGTGACAACTTGACCCGGTATCTCCTAGCTAAGATGGCCTATAGATATTTCCATATATACTCACATCATTGAAGTGCTGACTTGTCTTCATGATGTATGGAGTTCTCTCATTCTTGTCTGTCTTCATCCATCCTTGGCCCAGAAACTCCCTACAGCAAGAGCACAGTCAGTGTATTCTGATAGATGTAAGTCTGCAGAGGCTTCTTCTATACCGTGAACACAGGAGCTTTTTTTGAGGCCCATAATGAAAATGTTCAGTAAAGCTGACAGATTTGTTCATGCATTTTTCTCTGGTGTCTTTGGAGGCTTGAGGTCTGCATCTCTGTGTACGGTGTTGAAGCTCTACTCACTCGTAGGGAATGCTCCTGAAGACGATGTGATCGAGAAGAGTGATTTGTTCAGCGATCTCCATTGCTGACAGAGATTCGAAACACTCAGCCTTTGGGCATTCAGCCTGGATGAGATGAACAGACACATAAAAAGTTATTCACTTTGAAAAATGGCACTGTAAATGTTTAATAACTCTTTCAGGTATACTGCATATCTAGAAAGTATATGAAAAAAAGTTATATAAAGAAAAAAAATCATTATTTAGTCTCCCTCAAGTCTTTCTTCAGTTGGACACAAAAAAATCCATGCCATGCTGCTTATTTCCATACAATGAAAGTGAATATCATGCTTCAAAAGGAAAATAAAAAGCCATACAGTATGATAGATATATGTGTGAGGAACAGACTGGATATATTAAGGGAAAATCTTGCTTGATATATGTGGTCATCATTCACTTTCACTGCACAGAAAAGAGCAGCATGAACATTCTTCAGAACACCACCTTTAGTGTTACATAAAGGAAAGTCATATAGGTTTCAAAAATGTTGGGGTGAACTATCCCTTTAACAATGTAAACATTCGATTCCGGGGACAACTGTTTTTATAATATAATATAACACTCTTTAATGGCAAAGTGCAAAATATCATGCTGATGCTCATTTGATGGCTAGAAATTACACATTTATGAACTTATGAAAATCTATAATCAAACTGCCAATTAGTGATGAGTGACTGTTGGTTATGTTTTCTTTGGCACAGACACTTTTCAATTAACACAGTAGGTGAGGATTTCAGAAGCAAGATAAGGGTGTATATGTCCAGACAACATGTTATTAAACATGTCCGCGTGCGCACGCACACACACACACACACACACGCTGTGTTTGTAATTAGTGAGCCCAGTATGGTGCTGCCAGTAGCACATTATATCATACAGTTGTGTGTGTGTGTGTGTGTATGAATACATTTATCTGCCTTCAGTCTATTAACAATGGTGCATAAGAAACATTAAAATCAACTAATGTAGCTCACTCAATTCTTTTTACAACACAGAGTGTTGCATAAAATGTTTGTTAAATGTACAATATAAGCAGAGGAATAAGTGGAACTGACTGCATAATAAAGTGCATCTGTATACAGTGCAGATGTCTCTAATGCAATATTAATAAACATCAGTCTTATCGCATAAAGTAATAGCTATTTTTCCTATACTGCCAATGACATGCTTATCCAACAAGAGAAACCCCTCCAAAACCATGCCTCTAAAATTGAAACTCAGCAGATATCACTAGCAGGGCTTTGAAATGTAACCGCATGATCATTTACAACAATACATGGAGATTTCAGAAAGGAAATACCCCTGAAATGTCTTTTCGAGTGTGTTTTTGTGTGTAGAGTTTGCATGTGGCGGACAGCAACAGTCTCGCTGTTTGAAGTTGTAATTAGAGTCCTGCTGCTCAGAGATTTGCAGTTTGAACATGTAATTTAGTCCCTCATGATGATGATGCCAAACTCTGAGATCTAAACCTTCACTGGCTGCTCGACACACATGATGTGAACCAGAAATATTACTTTATGTAATAAGATATCTATGGACATGTGAGACAACTGGGGGTGAACGTCTGTCTGTCTGTCTGTCTGTCTGTCTATCTATCTATCATCCATCCAAATACCCATCCATTCATCCATATTTATTCTCAGCTTTGATGTAATCTAAAGTCTTTTGGCTATTTAGAAGCTAATTTGACTTGATAAGCCCCACATTCAACACAGGTCTATACACATGTAAAAAGACTATAACATATTCTCACCATCTGAAGAATGTCTTCAATCTTCAATTGTGCATCGTCCTGGTCATCTTGAGAAAGGGCACTGAGGATAAAAAGCCAACTTCGTCTAATCAGCTTTCATGTTTCCCTTGAGAACAAAATCTCGAAAAAGATCTACATTTATATTAAAGGTTGTATCAGTGATTTCAGGCCCAAATTTTTTTTTATCACATTCATCTAATCTTTCCTAACGATCCGCTAGCTGCCCGCCCCATAAGCATGCCGTCAAAAAAACGCGTCTCTGTAGGCAGCCTAGGCTCTGAGATCACACAAAAACAATTGGTTTCACCAACCACTCAAAACCAAAACAAATAGTGTTCCAACCAATCACCGACAGGGGTGGGTGTTGTGAGGTTTTGAGGCAGCTTCTTCTTCAGCTCCGACTTCGCGTGCAGCCGTGCACGAGCACAAAACCTCACAACACCCACCCCCTGTCGGTGATTGGTTGTGTAAGAACTGATTTTCCTGCTAAAACAAAATGCACCCTGCAATAAAGCCATAAAATGCACCCTAGACAGAAGATAGCAAAGACAGAGCACAGAACCTTGTCCTGCCCAAACTTATCTCCTTGTCCCCTTGTTTGACTTCAACTCATCCCCCCTCTCCCTCCTCAAGGCACTGAAAGTTCATTAAGAATGTCTATATAACACATATGGTGTATCTTGTGAATATGTTGTTTTTCCTTTCCATGTTTGGTATCATTTTAAGTGTCGCAGTGCGATTGGTAAAATGGTCTTAATTTCATTGCAGTCATTGGTTTAATGAGAAAGATTGAGAACTTAGGAGAATCCTGTTTCTCCTCTCTGGCTGATATCTCTTTACGATATCTCCTGAAACCAGGTGCTACCCCCCTGGGGTACATGGATTGGCCCAAACAACTCTAAACAACATTTGTATAACCCCTTTTGCTCTGGGCTGGTTATTTAAGGCGAGGGGACAGAGCAATCTTTGGGACTCTTTACCAGGATCATCCCCCACAGTGCTGTTTCAGTGTTTTCCTGTTGGAAAGCCCTGACACATTACTGTGTGTCTCTGTCAGGAAAACATTGCTTACTTTTAGAGTCATCTTTGAGTAAATGATGTCATATATTTTCTGAATTGGTTTTTAATCATTTACTTCTGTAATTGGCATGATACATTTTTACCTGACAAATAAATGTTACATCTTGATTATTCTGAAGTTTTAGAAATCATTCATTTTAGTAGATTAATATGTAGTCTGGTGTTTCCGCAAATCTTTGTCCAGGATAGATCAAACTGAAGGCACTATGAATGGAGCATGGGGCACATCTTAGGAAGACCTTCTGATCTCCTGACTTAGCATGTTGTACGCTGCAAATATTATAAAAAATTACACCTATGGGTCTGCAGTGAGCGGCTGCATAGGGTAAAATACTTGCACTGCACCCTCTGACTATTTCAGGACTGGCTAGTTTGTGATTGTGAGCTCACATTCGCGATGTGACGTCTCAAAGCGACACTAGGTCCGTAATGAACAAATAATTGAAAGTATGGGATAATCAGAATAATCAAAGATCTAAATGAATTCATAATCAATATTTATGATTATTTTCTAATCAGAAATACGATCTAAATTTGATTATCATTTGAAATTGGAGTCAATTGAAAGCGTAGAGCTAAAGTAATACTAAAACTAAATTCCAATAAATTAAGTGAACTTCACTGGAGCGCTGAGAAGATGCATTATACACGCATTATACCTTCGCCAGGCCGTTGGATTCCGTCGTTGGGCCAATGGGTGGTCCTTACAGTTGGAACACTATTTGTTTTGGTTTTGAGTGGTTGGTGAAACCAATTGTTTTTGTGTGCAGATCTCAGAGCCTAGGCTGCCTACAGAGACGCGTTTTTTTGACGGCATGCTTATGGGGCGGGCAGCTAGCGGATCGTTAGGAAAGATTAGATGAATGTGATCTTTTTTGGGGGGGCCTGAAATCACTGATACAACCTTTAAAGACACTCCTGTCCGAAGTGACTTTCCAAAAGTGCTTTGGTTTTCATGTGTGAGAGGATGTGCTTATGTAACCTGCCTTAGTATGTTTGCTGTGGCTTTCCTCTCCTGGGGAAGTAGGTCAGGGTCTCTCAACACCTCCTCCAGCAGGCAGATCACACCCATCTTCAGCTCTCCATTCATTTCAAAGTCCTGAAACCCACCACACACACATAATATCACGTTCCACAAACATGTGAGACCAATGCATAATAAATGAAGCTAAGCAAAGTCTAATGGGTTGACATCCCCAGCCAGATGACTGAAACCAACTACTGGGTGAATCTAAACTCATTTCCCTGAAATGTCAAGGTCTTTTTTTCACACAAATGCAGAGGAGTCCAATGCAGATTCTGTGTGTACACTGCAAAATATTATTAATCAATATTTTTCTTGTTTTCCAGTAGAATCATCTAAACTTTGCAAGCAAAACTGCATGCAATATTTAAGACTTGTTTTCAAAGAACAAATCTTGAGTTAAGATTTTTAATAACATTATTTAAAATATAGTGAGGTGTATGCTTAATTTACCTATGGGAAAACATAATAATGTTTAGATATTTTTTTTTACTGGAAAACAAGCACAAAATGCAGATTAATAAAATTAGGCTGTTGTATGCAGTGTGTGATTCATGAAAGTGTTTAAAATGGCACACTTTCTATTAGAGCTTACCAGAAGCTGTACACTACAGTACCTCAGCTCTACAGTTTCCCAGTGCACTAATCGACAGCTAACCCAGTCTTTCTTCAGTCTCTCTGTGCCTGCAAGCAATGCAGGTGGGTGGCAATAGTCTCTTGTGTCACAGTTAAAGCATTCTTCACTTCTTGCTTCATAAAGCCCCGCATCTATTAAACAGTCAATGTTCTTTGCAGTTTTCCCCATTCACTTTAGGTTTATTGCTGAAATAGTTTGGCCATAGGGACCAAAGCTTTCGGCTAATTTGATCTGTCCTTGTTCGTACCATCTGTGTTTAGAGCACTTTCGTCTGCCAGTTTTGGAGCTTACTAATAATCCTGATCCTGACACGAAAAATGTAAATACTCCTCTGCAAAGGAACAGTTATCCGAAATAGCATAAGTGACATGATTTAAACAAACCAATTAATTAGTACATAATATTCTGTCCAGCCTTTCAAATGCAAATGCATAAACCACTTGAGTGTTTGTGCTCTGTTGTTCTCAGAGTATGAGTACTCTCATGTTCGATATGCTAGTTGGCATAATGGGCAACTTTGCTTATTCCTATTATGCAGCACATTTTCATGCCCCAGTTATACAGTATATGTTTTAACATACTGGATAAAATATTAAAATGATCCTTTTTACTCTCCTAAGATATATTTGCCAGATATACTTCTTCCTGCTAACAGAAATATTAAGACAAGGAAGCAGAACCGGATGAATTTAGCTATTTCTGATAATTCTGTGAGTTTTACTGCTAGTGGATTATCTTTGACTGGCAAACCAGTTACCGTGTTACAAAAACCAGCTTAACCACTTTAAGCTGGTACGACCTGGCTTTTCCAGTATAGACCCTTGAAAGTATATTTACTAAATTAATCTGAATTCAAAAAGAAGTAGTACAAGTAGAATCTGCACAACTGGTCAGTTTGTTTTTGTTTTGAAGATGGTAGAAGGAGAAAGACAGAAAGAAGATAAAAACATCTGGTAGAGGATGAGAGTGGCGGAACAAGAGTCTCTGTGCTCATTAATGGTACAGTTGAATCCTCGGTCCTCTTATTCACTTGTGGAGTTTTTCAAAGAGATTCAGCAGCACTGTGCAAAGCGCTCTAAGATCCAACAGTGATTTACGTTAAATCATTCTGCATACCACTGTGAACGGCACATGGCTGCTTCTTTCAGTTTTGTTCCTATAGAGTAACAAAACTGTATCCAATATACCATGGTTTATTGTTATTGTTCACTAAACCTAAAGTTAAAGGGTTAGTTCACCCAAAAATGAAAATTCTGTCAGTAATTACTCACCCTCATGTTCCAACCCCGTAAGACCTTTGTTCAACTTCGGAACACAGATTAAGATATTTTTGATTAAATCTGAGAGCTGGATCACTCCGCCATAGGCTTCTAAGACATTATAACTTGCTGGCCCAGAAAATGTATTAAAGACATCGTTAATATCTGGGCCTCGAGTTTTTTCACGTAGTATAACTGCGCACTGGACATTTGTTTGGAAGCTCAAGATGGTACCAAAAGTGACAATGTTCACAAAGCATTCATAAATTCCATGATGATTTCACGCAATTAAAAAGTGTCAAAAATGTTCAAAGGTTAAAAAACACCATGCGCACGACGGTAAAAAAAAACATAAATAAACAAATACACGCAGACCCAACCACTGCTGTTCGTCGCCGCAATGCAGCGCCGCTTCCGCTTCCGCTGTGGAAAAAATTGCCCCCTTGGGGATAATAAATAAAGAAACATGAAACATGAAACATGAAACATGAACTGCGCAGCGCATCTGTGTTGTACGTCACACGCATCACACACATGACCAGCGTCGGCCAATAGTGAGCCTACGTGTGACGTACAACACAGATGCGCTGCGTAGTTCTACTACGTGAAAAAACTCGAGGCCCAGAGAGAAGGAAATGAAAAGTGGAATAAAGTCGTTATTTTGGGTTTTTTTTGCGCACAAACAGTATTCTCGTCGCTTTATAAACTTAAGATTGAGCCACTGTAGTCACTTGGACTATATTAACGATGTCTTTAATACATTTTCTGGGCCAGCAAGTTCCAATCCCTTAGAAGCCTATGGAGGAGTGATCCAGCTCTCAGATTTAATAAAAAATATCTTAATTTGTGTTCCGAAGATGAACGAAGGTCTTACGGGGTTGGAACAACATGAGGGTGAGTAATTACTGACAGAATTTTCATTTTTGGGTGAACTAACCCTTTAACTATTTTTGTTAACTGAAATAAAGATGAAATAAAATATAAATATTAGATGAAAAACTTTGATATGTTGCCTTGGCAATTAACTGAAATAAAACTGAAATAAATATAAATGAAAGCTAAAAAGAAATATTACTAAATTATACTAAAATGTGAGCTAAAATGAAAATAAAGTGACAAAAGAGACTCTATAAATAGATATCTATCTATCTATCTATCTATCTATCTATCTATCTATCTATCTATCTCTCTCTCTCTCTCTCTCTCTCTCTCTATATATATATATATTTTGTGTGTGTGTGTGTGTGTGTGTGTGTGTGCGTGTGTCTGTCTCTTATGTTCACCAAGGCTGCATTTATTTAAACAAAAATACTGTAAAAGCAGTAATATTGTGAAATATTATCACAAATTACAAGAAATGTTTTCTGTTTGTATATATTTTAAAACGTAATTTATTCCTGTGATGACAAAGCTGAATTTTCTGCATCATTACTCCAGTCTTCAGTGTCACATGATCCTTCAAAAAAATCATTCTAATATGCTGATTTGGGGCTCAAGAAATATTAATTATTATCAATGTTGAAAACAGTTGTGCTGCTTAATGTTTTTGTGGAAATGGTGATACTTTTTTCAGGAATCTTTGATGGATAGAAAACTCAATGAACAACATTTATTACATTTATTTATTAAATATATTTAAAAACCATTTATTAAACAGAAATCTAATAAATGTCTTCACTGTCACTTTTGAACAATTTAATGCATCCTTTATGAATAAAATAATTTATTTATTTTTTATCTTACCACAGATGTTTGAATGGTATCACTGTTTCCAAAAAATGTTAAGCAACAAAAACAGTTTTCAACATTGATAATAATAATAAGAAATGTTTTACAATATTAATGTTACATTTAGTCATTTAGCAGCAAATAGTAAATAGCTAAAAACTGTAAATGTTTTTACTGTATTTTTGAATAAATTAAATTCAGCCTTGGTGAGCAAAAGAGACTTCTTTCAAACACACACACACACACACACATATATATAAAACAACAATTTACCACGGTAATACTTTGAAGTACATTTGAGTTACTCCTTACTATCCGCTGAATTTTTCACCTCTCTCTCTCTAGACAACCAGCATTTGTAAGCATTTTTCCTCTCACGTTTCTCTCACCTGCATCTTTCACCTGTGCAACCATAAAGGTCACTCCTAACAAGCTCTCTCTTTGTGACTTTGTCTGACTTTGTGACTTTTTTTCTCTTTGTCTGACTGTTCTTAGCACAAACTGACAAAGGGTTCAAACAGATCAATGCAATTTGCCCACTCTTTGCCTTCACTCAAACTAAGCAAGGTAAAAGCTGAAAAAGACCTTTATTTCACAAGGCCATTATGAGAAACTGTTTCCACTGCAGCACGTAATTATGTTTGCTGTGTGTGAGGTGCTGTGACTGTGTTTTGTTCTGAAGTTGTCAATATTAATGTTATAATATCCTATGCTTTGACTCATAAAAAAGTTGGCCGGGACTGAAATGATCTTTTATCTAGTTAATGGTCATATTATAACACAGATCAATATGACGAATACCTGGCTTTAATAGCAAACCAAGCACTGCTGAAAAAACTGAATCAATAAAGATACAAAAATACAACTGTATTACACCCATTAACCCATAGTACTTTTTTTCACATTGCACCGAGGGAGTGAGGCCATACAGAACAGAGCATGGTAGATTTGAGTTCATTTTTATGTCAAAATACTTTTTACTATTCCAACTGGATGTGCAGATCCAAAGTCATTCGTATTTCCCTGAGAAGTGTAACATTGTGGCTTTTAGGTGTTTCAAAACATTGCTCTGCGTATTTGTGCATGCCAAGCTTCCTGACAAAGCAACATTAAGGGCTAGTTCACACAGAATGCATTTTTTGCAGTTTAAAATGTGAGACGCAGGTCAGTGGAACAAAAAAAAGCGCAAGGTCTACATGTTCAACTGGATCGCCAAGTATTTAGAATGTTATTTCATGTGTTAGACATTGAGAAAGACGTGAGATGGTTAAAGACGTCTCTAAGTTCGGGGCGGGACTATCTGTCAGTCCAACCAATGGTATAGAAAAAGTTTAAGTAAAAAAAAAAAAAAAATCAATATTCTTCAAATCCATTTGGTTGGATGCAACTGGCACAGAAATTGCACACGTCACCTTTAATAGTCTCTCTTTGAAGAAATGCGTTTTGATCCAGTAGTTGCTGTGTTAATTAAGGTTTGGCACTGTTTATGTAAGGTAATTGCTTTCCCTTGTGAAAATAACATGGAAATTGTGAAGAGGTGTTACGCTTCCTCTGCCCTGTAAAATATGAGGCCTGGGGGTTAACCATGTGTTCACAGCCAGAGCCTGGACACACATTTAAAAGTACCTGTGATCAAATACTGTATCATGGTCAAAAAGCAGGGAGGGAGAAAAAGACACAAATGAGGTTGACAACTTCTGTTTAAGGTACGTAATGACACGCAATGATGCAGTTGACTGAAACATTCTGTAAGCTGTTTCTGAAGGACAGACCTGTGAGTGTTTGGAGACCCAATGGCGCAGGACGTTCAGAACTCTGTTGGTAGCCGCACGACGTATAATGAACTCCTTGTCACAAGTCCGCTCAGAATTATTAAAAACTGTAAAGGAATATACACACTGTAAGGGAAATACAAACCTGTAATATCCAGGCTCTTATTCAGATTGTAAAACCGATGTATATGGATTACATACTGTATGATCAAGAGCATATTTATATACATACACAGTCATTTGCCTTACTATCAAATTTACTTCTTTCTAAAAAATGCAATGTACTGTACTGCATAAAAAAAATCCAAATTCCCAAATGCCATTACTGCCACTAAACAATGCCACTAGTTGCAGTGCTGGAATGCTGGAAACCACAAAGTGGCATAAAAGAACACAGTATTAAAGGGTTAGTTCAACCAAAAAAGAAAGATTCTGTCATTAATTACTTGAGGACTTGAGGAAGCTCAAACATGTTGTGTAACACACGAGAATGAACCTGATTGGTTCTTGAGGAAGCTCAAATGTGCTGCGTAACAAACGAGAATGAACCTCATTGGTTCTTGAGGAAGCTCAATTTTGGACTAAACAGCTAAATTCATATGGCTTAGTTTTACGATCTTTTTATAAACTTTTTGAAGCGTCAAAGTGGTAGTTGCATAGCTTGCCAAAGGAGAGACAGAAAACTCAGATTTCATCAAAAAGATTCCAACTAAAGACTTGCGGGTTTGGAACGACATGAGGGTGAGTAATTAATGAAATTTAATAAAATTCTTTCTGATGGTATTTAGTAGGATGAGAGAATGTTAGTTTATGCAAGTAAGATGATTAGGGCTTTTTAAAGTTTATTCTAAGTAAATTATTCTTAATTCAACATGCAGCTCTTTAGTCTGCTATTCCCGTTCTGATGTTGAACATTGTTCTGTCATTGAGGGCTGATAATGGAGAGGCTGTTAGATCTGCAGAAACTTCAACAGCTGCGTGTAAAGCGAATTTCAATAGCACATGAAGCTTTGTACATCTCTTGGGTTCTGTGAGTGGTGCAGTGTACCTGGAGGGCTGCTGTGTCCAGCTGCTGCTGTGGCAATAGCAAATGCAGAGGCTGGAGAAACGGAGCAGCGCGAGTTCTCAGCTGACTGGACTAGAACAAAAAAATATGGAGAGATTAAGATTTAATGATTGGTGACAACTTTTAGAGAAAAAATTTAATCTTCCCCAAAGTGTGATGGCACCATTTTAAAGATCAAGTCACCCAAAAATGCTTTCAACACTAACGTAACTTTCCTGTAGCTCAAACAGTAGAACGTTGGCCGTTGGCGCTTGCAACGCCCAGGTCATGGGTTTGATTCCCAGGGAAAATAAAAACTGATAAGAATGTAATTGTGTCCCTTGAAATGCAATGTAAGTCGCTTTGGATAAAAGTGTCTGCCAAATGCATAAATGTAAAGTCGTTCCAAACCAACAAATAATCTATACAAAGGTTTTGTATGATTAATAGACCAATAGGTTAGACCTCAATAACCTCAAACATTATTCTCCGGTGTCTCTAACTAAATGAACGCCATGATGTCAAACCTGCACATAATAGTTATATCTAGTGGGGCATTTTAGTGAATAATGACTTCATTTTCAGTACGTTCATCACACAAAGCTATAGGATGGCTTGAGGAAACTTGGAATACAGTGCACACATTGTATGGATTACTCTTATAATTATTTTTTGTCCTTTGGAGCTTGACAGCCCCTGGTCACAATGCACTTGTCTGGAAAAGACTGATGTGAATATTATCTTTAAAAAAAAAAAATTGTGTGTGCCTATGGGATCAATATCCCGTCAAAAGTATTGCGGACATGGATAAAAAAAAAAAAAGTGAATCAAAAATTTAAAAACACATGTAAAAAATATATTGCACAAATATTGCACTGATCAGAATAGCAAACAACGTGGTCACGGATCAAAATATAAGCGTGAATCAAAAAAATAACAAGCATGTATAAAAACTTTAAACACATTAAAAATTATTTTGCACAAAAGTTAAACTTATGTTCATGTTTTCTTAAAAATAAAGTTTTCCTTGATTTTATTACTCTGCACTTTGTGCTCTCTTACATTTTCTGCTCATATTTTTCTCTTTTGTACGCTTGTGCTGTTTTTCTCTTCGCGCTTCTTTCCACGTTCTGCACTTGCTTTTCCAAATGTTGCAGTTCAATGTAAATAGCATACGGGTTTGGAATGATATTATGTTGAGCAGATAATGACAGAATGTTTATTTTTGAGTAAACTGACCCTTGAATTTTTCAGGGGACGTGGAGTACGGTATGTACATAAAGCCATAATTATCACATATCCAGTCTTTCTGCTAATCCAGTGATGATAATTCAAAATAAATGATGTTTTTTGCCCTTTAGTAACCATATTCAATCAGCAACTGCAGTGAATATATGGAAATAGCTTTTCATGGAAACAGACATAGCTATAAACCATATATTGTATATAAATATGACAGAATCTTGATTTGAATGCTTATGTTGAGCTAAATGAAGATGCAAAAGATACCCAAATACAAACAGCCTGGATGGAACAATATCTGTGCCACTCAGAACTAATTAAGTGCAGGTGGAATGTGTTACATATAATTTACTCCTCTCCCAACTCTCCCCATATATGGCTTTATCTAAAGTCATGCAAGCACAATATTTAACTGTTTAGTAACATAACTGGACTTTATTGAGGAATGCACTGAGCAAGCTTCTCTTAAGGAACCATCAGGAATGCTGGTTGCACTCTCCTCTAAAATGCAAAGTGAACAATTTATAAAAGAAACTGATCTAAGACCAGCATAAAGGTGACTGCATGCCATGCATGTATATGCCACTCACTACATGCAAAAGGACTAATGGGACAAGAGCTAGCAATATTGGAATGAAATTGTTACAATTACAGATGTATCTATTTTTCCTTTAGAAAGTCATAACTCACTACTGTGTTTGACTCTGCAGTTGGTCTCAAAAGAGAGCCAAATGGCAACAGACATGTGCACGCTTACCTCCTGGCTGTCTGTAGCGGAGGTGGCGTGGAGTGGAGGGTGAGCGGCAAGGAGAGATTTCTCCTGGTTCACTGCCCTGGGGCGACTCTGGAATAAATTTGTCCAAAGAAACTGACTCCAGCACAGCTGAGGGGAAAGTCAGACTCTTTATTAAAATGGATGATACAACCCCTCATTCTTCAAAAATGAATGGTTTTAGGGCAACAGCTCTACAAGCAAACAGAGCAGGGGGCAGGGAACAGCAAAAAACTAGGGCAAGTGTGTCCCTAAAAAAAAAAAAAGTCTTAAAAAGTAATTTCAACTTAAATTGCATTAAACTGACTTTAAAAAACGAGTTGAATCTTGTATAACTTATAAAAAAAAGTTGAAAATTGCTTAACTAATTTTGATGAGTTAAAGCAATGTAAAAACAAATGTTGTTATAAATGTTATATATATTTTTTTTACAGTGTTGCTACGCAGTTGCTAGGGTGTTCTGGGTGGTTGTTAGGTTGTTGATATGGTGATATGAGAAGTTGTGAGGTGGTTAAGTAAAAAAAAAAAAAAAAAAAAAAACACCCCTGTAGTTAAAACTAAAACCATTAAAAAAAAACATTTCGGTAACTTTTCATTTAGTTTAGCTTGATGTACTAAAATAACTAAAACTGAAATAAAATAAATAAAAATAATGTCTAGTTTTATTCATTTTTATTTCATTTTTATTTTAATAAAAAAACAAAGCAATAGAAATTACAATAATTAAAACTATTAATAAAAATTATAATGGTATTTCAGTTTAAATGATATTCTGGGCCATAGATACGACTGGGGACATATGTATATGAAAATTATCATTTTGCCAGGTTTATCATTTGACAGACCAAAAAAAAAAAAAAAAAACTTAAAAACTTAAAGGGATAGTTCATCCTAAAATGAAAATTCTGCCATCATTTACTCACCCTCAAGTTGTTAAACACCTGGATGAATTTCTTTCTTCAGCTGAACACAAAATAAATATTTTGAAGAATGACCAAACTATTGACTTTTATGTTTTTTGTTTTTTTTTCATACTATGGAAGTCAATGGGGTCCATCAACTGTTTGGTTAATGATGACAGAATTTTCAATTTTGGGTCTGGTCACAAAGTAATATGTGGCTGATGTCTGATGCAGTGTTAAAGCTTACTATTTAGTGCCAATAGTTCACAATAAGACTGACCTCATAATATGGTGGATTTTATAGCAGAAAGAGGGAGAAACAATACAAGAAAATCTCTTTAAACTGGCAAACACAAGAAGCAAAATATCAGTGTTGTTCGCACATCAGAAATCCTAACCAAAGTCACTTAAAGACGTGCATTTCCTAAACAAATATCAATCCTTTGAATGTTTCTGAATAAAGAAAGCGCTTTATCATTTGGTTGAGGTTTCAAACATTTCCTGCTTCTCATTCCGAGCTGCCTGGATGCCAGTATAATAGAGGGCCATAACTACAAGCATTATGGGTGTTTCGTCAAAAATCTTAAGTCCTCTGTTTTGCATTAAGGAGGGACTTAATACAAGCACGTTTGCACTTTATATGCGTGTAGATTTTATGTGGAGACAGGAGAATGCTGGTAAGACTAATAGCCTATAAAAAGAAAATAACACATTAGTTTGGCCGTTAAGTTATAATGGTTTTCAGTGTAATTTGGAGCATCTACAGAAATTTTACCTACAATATTCACTCTGCCAGCTACTTCTAGATGAAATTATGCTTTTAAAAAGGCAAAAGCCGGCTAATGAAGGTCATGTTCATGAACATCCACGTTCCTATCCAGCTAGTGTCTTGACCTACTTCCAACATCCAACACTGCTCTATTCCAAAACATAGTGAGCTGCCTACAGAGGCACTAGGCATGATCCCAAGGTGAAGGCTTTTAAAATAAAATAAAAATCTTACTTATGCTGACTCATAGGACAGGCCTACCTTGTTTTGGCCATATTATAAGGCAGCATCACATGTATCCTTCTTGGAAAAAGCAAACCCAGAATGTATTGTGATAAGCCCAGCAAAAAAGTAAATCCATGAGGGTGGAAGAAGCGAGATCATTTTTAATGATAAATTATATGCGCACTGTAGTGAGCTCAGCAGCAGACTTCTACCCGACAGTCCAAGTGGCAAGTTTACATCACGAAAGTGTGGACTCGTGGGAAGATTGCAAGGGCTTAGGGTTCCATCTGGGACAGGGCCTTTGAATTGTGTTTGCATTCTCTGATTGGTGGAGATTTATTCGCAGAATCATGGGTAGTAGGGGTGTAACAATATATCGTGCCACAATATATCACAATACAAAATTGACAATATGTATCGTGGATAGTTCACCCAAAATAAAAATTACTGTGTGAGAAAAAATTCAAGTTTTCAGAGTTTTAGTGTCAGTATTACATTAAAGTACTTTATATAATGTTGATTATAATGTATAATAATGCAATGGGGGAATATTTGTGGGTCCTGATAATGCCAAATGTCTTATGTTACAAAATAATTCTGAATTTTCAGCTTCAGAATCATGAATATTTTTATTCTGGTGTCACCATTGTCCTTGGGTTACGAGCACCAAGCCTATTCATTTAAACCCACAATGTAATATCAAAGTTAGCATTTTAATCAACAGTAATGTTTTGGAGTATCGCAATAATATTGTATTGTGAGTTCAGTATCGTGATACTGTATGTATCGAATCGTGACATGAGGGTATCGTTACACCCCTAATGGGTAGTGTTGTTTTCACCAGGAATTTCGTTGTAAAGCACAATAATTTGAAATAATGTCGTCTGATGGCTTCAACAAAAGCTTATGTCATTGATTAACAACCTCATAGCTCACAGTAGGTCTGTCTTTAAAGGCGTATAAGTAATCGTTAAAAATCAATTGCCCTATGGAGAAAATGAATGGGGTTTTTACTTCCAGAGCCCGTTTGTTGCATTCTATTGGAATCTCCATGTGCTTCCAACTTATGAGGCTCTATTTCAGTAGATACCCAGAAGGCAGTAGACAGTGGGGCCACTACCTAGGTTTTAAAAAAGAGTTAATATGTTTCTCTTACTACTACTAGAAGTAGAAAATCTCTTTTAGCTCACCTCTCCTGATGCTGCGGCGCAGTTTACCACAGAGGGCGTCGATTCGCGGCACCTCTGCATTCTCATCCAGAGCTCCAGGGCTCTGCTCAGGGGAGGATGGACTTTGTCCACGGCTAAGGTCCACAGGGGGCTTGTTATTGTTGTTGTTGGATGGTGGGGGTGAGATGGTGGGGTTGGCGGAGGTTGGGCTGCTGGCTGCAGATAAAGAGGTTGTGGACAGATCCAGGATGCCTACTTTTGAGCTGATAGGGGAATTAAGAGAGAGTTTCCTGATGCGAACTGGAGAGGAAGTACGGGAGGGGATGGTAAGAGGTGGAGGAGATGAGAACTTGCGACACAGTCTGGGGGATTTGTCATTTACGTGGTCCCCGCTGCGGTTGTTCTGGTTGGTGGCGAAGAAAAGCTCCAGCGATCTGAGTTGTGGAAACAACATTTAAAGATGGGGCATAAATGGCAGAGCAACATTCTCCATACTTGCATGCTCCAAGTACATGTAACATTCTTGTCAAACGGTGTGTTGGTTGCATTCTACGAGTGAAAACACATATGGAGCATCGTTTGTTGAGGCATGCCTCCTCTGCAGCTTTCAGAGTTTGAGAACAACCGGTAAACATTGCAAGATGTGAAATCTGCAATGGATGAAAGCAGTTGTGCAAGGGCACAATCCAGGATTTAATAAAGTCACATAATAGTAACTTCCAAAAAAAAAAGAAAAGAAAAGAAAAGGATAAAGACAAACACTCCAAAAAATACAGACAAACAGAGTGGAAAATGTGAGGAGATAAACCAGAAAAATGGACAGAGATGAAATTGAATCGGTAACAGAGAGATGGGTATGTTACTTTGACTGATCCAGTGCCATCTTCCTGATCTTCAGGCTGTAGTCTGGGCAGATGGATGTAATGGACAAGCGGTCAAATGAGTGATACTGGACCCTGTGTGACAGCAAAGTGGGTGGAGTGATGAGGAGCATCAGAGACAAAACATTAAACGTCACATCACTCACAATGACACCCTCTGACCACAGACATCTTCACATGAGGTACACATGCTGTGTTTGCATTCTGCTCAAGAATATTAAACATTCAACGACAATTGAGGAGGAATTGCTTAGCACTTTCTGGGCTTCTGCTTTTTAGGTACAGGTTACCAAAAGTGCACCACTTGGCAGAACACCTGCTTTTGGAATAGAAAACATTTTTCCATTTGAAAGGACATTCAATCTGAGCACAAATGTATGCAGAGAGATAAATGCACTACTTCTCAGGCTCACTCACAGCAGTGGTTTAGATTCATACACCTTATGCTCTCTTTCATATATTTCAATCGCACAGAACATTTCAATGTTAAAATATGGTATTATTTTAAAGGGATTAGAAAGGCAGTTTCGTACACTGTGGCCTATGCAAGTTTCCAACGTTCCCTGTCCACACTAAATATAAAACTGCTGTGTAACGCATATATTTACAGCCAGAAAGACATTTCATAGTTATGTGGAGCAGGACCAATGAGCCGGGCTACCCACCGTGATGCAGCAGAATTAGACACTAAGTAATTAACAAAATTATCTGTTGATTGTTGAGGTTAAAGGACAAAAATTTTGATTTACATTGAAGGACACAGGTTAGGACAGTTTTTGTATAGATTGCGAAACAGATTATGCAGCACCCTGCGCTAGATAAAATGTTTTAAAGCCTGTATAAACAGAATATAAATTAGAATCATTGTGACTGTCTGTTTTACACAATTTTTTTAAATCCCTTTCACATCTGGTGTCAAGAGATGTCTTCATGTCTTCAGTGGTAAAAATGGTATTAGAGTTGGTTAGTTTGCCAGTTTGAACTTTCCGTTTCAATAAATCGATTCAAAACTCAATTGATTTAACAATTTGTTTGCATCATTACTCAAAAACGTTAACAGAAGTCTCAATGCAATGTTTGTTCATAAATTACATATATTTTTCAGTAAAAAATGTATGTAGGTTAAAACAGCTGTAATAAATATTTTTTTGAGAACAGTATCACTATACTTTACTTGCAATAAACGTTTGAAATCTACTTGACAACAATGGCTGTTGGTTGAAATGAGGGACTGAAAAAATAGCCATTTAAGTTATTTCAGACTAAAGAGTTAAAAAAATTAGATATATACTGTACTGGACATCAAAACTAAAGGCTGACATTGTTTTTTATTTATTTATTTTTTTAGCTCTAGCGATGACTTTTAACCCTTTGAGAGCTCCATTACCTGACTGGTATGGATGTGAAAGGCTTCTTGTAGATGTCAGCCAGTTTCTCCATGACCACGATGGCAGTGGTGAAGATCCGGTAGGTGTGCAGGAAGGTGTTGAGGAAGTCTATGGAGAGGAAGCGCAGGTCGGTCAGCCTCTCCAGCAGCCTCTCCACGCTGGCGTAGCGGATCTGAGGAACCTTGCAGGAGTTGAGCGTCTTACTGAAGCAAATGTCAACATCATCTTTATGGAGACGCGCATCAGATCTAATGAAGAGCACAACCAAAGCATCTTTACGGTCTGTATGCTGTGCATTTATGTTGATGGTGGATGGAGATGTTATGAAAAACTAGTGGAGATGCACTGATGTTACAGTTGATCTTAATTCTAAATATGTTAACTAGTCCAAATGTAACCTAGATTTGTTGACTAATAATAATAATATAAACATTATTTGTTTTCTACTTTTTAATGGACAATTTTTAGAAGCTTTATGCTAATCCACAAGTAGAATATTAAAATGATTTAAAATATCATATAAATATTTAATATCTGTATAAAACACTTTTTTTTCTTTCTTTCCTTTTTTTTTGTGGCTTAAGGCCCTTTTTACCAGTTGGACAGTTGCACTGAACTGTCGCATTCTTCCTGGACTGGTAATACCAACATATTTTCCAGAGGGAGGGAAATTAGTCCCGGTTGCATGCCCTCTCTGTCACTCTGATGTTAAGCTTGGACAGACGTGTTTGCACAAATGTAGGGCTTCAGTGCATGTTCACCGTGCTTCCAAAACAAGCTGTTAGCAAGATGCTGTTCTCGGCTAACTAATTTGCTGAATTTGAAGGTCTAATCATTTCAAAATTGTAATTTTTGGTCAACTGAAATGTTATTTTTAGTCATTTGGTCTTTTACTAGATGAAAAAAAATCACTTGTATGTGTACATGGGGTGTTACTGGCCTAAATTTAGTATGAACATGTAGAGGAAGTGCTTCTTTAAGTACAATACACTGACCCATGGCAATAAAAGGCTGACCCACACTACAAGATATTTAAAATCTTATCAGATTTTCAAAATGTGAGAGACCACAAACATGACGATAAAAATCATAGATTTAATTGTTTTGTTTTTTTCTCTAGTGTGTGGACAGATTCCATTCTCAAACAACCAGAGTCCCGACTGTGAACACGAGAAATCTCTCATGGTCAAACAAGACTTTAGAGGAAACAAACATGGAGGATGACAGGCAAGAGGAATAATAGTGTAATAGCGATAATAGTGTAGGACTGCTTTTTAGAGAAAATTTGCTGTAAAAATATAAAAAGGTTTGGATGAAGTCGTATTATGTTTCCATCTTCCATCACCTTGCTTTCTGATTTGGTATCGTTTTGTTCAACGTGACAATCTGCAGAATGTGTTTGTCCTCGAGGTTCTCGCAAAACAACAGGATTTCTTATTGTAAATATTCAACATGGTGGATATGTATGATTTGAGATCAGTGCAGCTCTGACGTTCATCCAGAGCAGATTCAATCACACTTAACACCATAAATATGATAAGATAATTTGTCAAGATAATTAGTACTTTACCTAGGATTGATGGAAAGGGGAGAATTGGCCCAAAATCGGCCCGGTTATCTTGTAGTGTGGGTGCCTTAAGACACTTAAGACATGCTTCTTTATAAACGCAGGTCTGACTTACTTAATCATGTGTGGCACTGTGACTTTTGAGTTCTCCTCAAACACGCTGGTCATCAGACCGTTACAGCGGATGTTATCGATGCACTATATTCCAAAGAGCAGAAATTTAAAAAAGAGAGGGATCAAAACAAGGAACACAGTATAGGCAACAACACAATTAATCTAGTCATTAAACTCATGGACAAAATGTAGTTTCTTTGTGTATATAAGAGACTTGGAGGCGTTCAAGGACAGAGAGACATATCTTGTGGGTTCATCAGTAAGCCAAGTTCCGTCCACAAGTACAAAGTGTTCCCCTCCAGGAACAAGTCTTAACCTCTTGAATATGGTGTGAAGTTTCAGTGAGGTGGTGGTTAGCTGTTTTGTTCCAGTGCTTCTGCATAGCCATAATCATTTTTGTTTTTAAAGGCTACAGGGGATTTGTATGGTTCAGAGCAATTGCACAAACTATAGATGAGGTGTCATGCACTGTTATCTGTTATAATTTATATTAATCTGCCTTTGTATGTCTTTAATCAACAGGAGAGAGGAGATAAATAGGATCACAGTGGGATATGGGAAATGAAGCAGACTAGATTTGAACCTGCATCTACAACACATGAATTAACAACCATGCCACAGCAGGTTTATCAGTGAGCATATGCAGAATAATGATAATATATACACTACTGTTCAAAAGTTTGGTGTCAGTAAGATTTTTTTTAAAGAAATTAATAGTTTTATTCAGCAAGGATGCAATAAATTAATCAAAAGTGACATTAAAAACATTTATAATGTTACAAAAACCTTCTCTATTGCAACACATAGTGAGCTGCCTACAGAGGCACCATAGGAATGGTCCAAAGGTGAAGGCTTTTAAAATTAAAAATCTTACTTATGCTGGCTCATAAGATATCTTGTTTTGACCATATTATAAGGCAGCATCACATGTACCCTTCTTGGAAAAAGAAAACCCAGAATGTATTGTGATAAGCCCAGCAAAAAACTATGTTTTGCATTAATGTTTCTGTTTCAAATAAATGTTCATTTGAATTTTCTGAAGGATCATGTGACACTGGAATAATAATGCTGAAAATTAAGCTTTGACATCACATGAATGAATTACATTTTAAAATATATTAAAATAGAAAACTGTTACTTTAAATTGTAATAATATTTCGAAATTTAACTAATTTTAATGTATTTTTTAATAAAAATAAATAAATGCAGCCTTGGTGAGCATAAGGGACTCCTTGCAAAAACATTTCAAACATCTTCCCAACCTCAAACTTTTGAACAGTAGAGTAACCTTGAAATAACCATGAGCAGTTCAGTGTAAATGCCGAAAAGGAGCTGTTGGTTACAAGTGGCTTCTCTGTTCTCTCACCTGGCTGATGTCGCTGGTCCAGGCCGCTTTCTCCTGACGGGAGGGCGACAGCAGCACTACAGTAAAGGCAGGAGCATCTGAGGGCTCTACCACAATCTTAAAGTCCAGGTGACCAAACACCTGCCCTGAATTCTTAGCTGGAAAAAACAACAACAGTAGGTTGCAAATGAACGCGAATCATGCGCAAAATCCAAACTATCAGTCCTATGGGATCACTCAAGATAACAATGGCAATACAAACTAATTGAACTGAAGGGATTTCTTCTTAGGAACACAGTAATGATGGTGATGTTTATTAAATAAGCTCTTAGGGACCAAATAAAGGGATCATGAGAGGGTCATTGTGATGCAGTTTTGAATTAGCCCATGCGTCTCTTTCTGTACCCTCAAGTGGATAATCAATCCATGACAATTATCATCTCTGCCCATTTGACATTTAAACAGCAGGCAGTTTTCACTCTTTCCTGACCTGTTTATAACAGTTAATTAACCCGCACTATATAAATAATGGCCAATATATAACTAATGATGCATGTCTCCAATCATCTGTGCTGATGTGTTTGAAAATGTGCATGAAAGAAACAGGCTCACCATCCTCGTCATTGGCGTCAGGCTCCTCGATTAGAGTGCACTCGATCAGGGACAACACACCACCTTGCTGCCAGAGTCAAACCATTAAGATGAGAGGTTAATCACAAAGGGAGAGTTTCCTGATATTGATTGTTTGTTAGAATAATGGGTTTGGGATGGATCTGAATGTACAATGACATTTCAATTGTGTTTTCCTAAAGTCTTTGTACTGCTTGCTTATAACTCTCATTTTGCTTTGGTGATCACCAAATAATTATTATAACTTGTAATTATTTAACTGGCAAACAAAAACGAGGTGTTGCTGAATTTGAGAAATTGACTTGATGCTAGTTTTACAACTAGAGTATAAATTGAGGCTTATGAGGTTTCAGTTTCAGAAATTGTGCCTGTGGATCGACCCGGTCAATTAAAGAAGAACAAATGAGAAGTGTTATGCAATAATATGCGCATGGGCTGCATCATTACAATTATCAAATATTTGCTTCTGGGTTTCTAGGTTAGTGATCATCAGGGGTTAGTTTCACAAAAGACAGAGATGATGTTAGATTTAGTTATTTTTGACTACTGTGCTGTAAATGTCGTTTTCTCTCGGGTTGCATTTACTCTGTGTGCATGTGCGTACTTTGAGCAGGTGAAGTTTGCCTCCCGAGCTGCGTGTGCAGATAAGGAAGTGCTTGGTGAAGAGGAAGCACTGTCTCTCTCCTTCTTTTTTGAGCGAGAGAGAGCCTAGTCGCACCTTACTGAGCTTCCCTCTCTCCACTGAAGGCAACTGGATCAAAGAGCCTAAGAAAAAGACAGCAAGAAAATGAAATGGGAAATGTGAAAAAGAGTGGCACGTCAAGTTGAGACAAGAGAGCCACAGCAGCACACCAGCACAAATGATAAATGAAGATCAAAGACACTTTTACCACTGAACAAAAGACTACAAGAAGAAAAGGAAACATGGCAGATTTTCAATCAGGACATGGAGAGTGGAAATCATAAGAAATCATATTCAGATCTCATAAGCCACAATCCAGGAAATTCCTACAAAGACAAATTTGTCAGGGTTCTGTCACTTCGGTCTAGTTAATTCTTAGTTTGGTGTAGTTTTGTGTTCACTCGAGTCGTACACTCTTTCGTCCACATGTGATGTTGAATGTGCGGATCCCAGCACTTCGGTATAGTTTGGTTTTGGTTTGGTATCGTTGTTTGGACAATCATGCTCATTTAAT
Organism: Abramis brama; assembly: GCF_963993115.1. Taxonomy (NCBI): domain Eukaryota; kingdom Metazoa; phylum Chordata; class Actinopteri; order Cypriniformes; family Leuciscidae; genus Abramis; species Abramis brama. Next base: position 32,350,731 of record NC_139967.1, on the reverse strand, counting down.
CTCCTGCTTGCTAAATATCCTGCTAAATATTTGGCAAGGCAAGGCAAGTTTATTTATATAGCACATTTCATACACAATGGCAATTCAAAGTGCTTTACATAAAATAATAAAAGGAAATAAGAATAATTAAAACAGTTTAGAAAAATAAAAAATAAAATACAGTACAGTACAAACAGTCGGACGAATTGATTTATTATTCAATTTATTATTGAATTTATTTGATTTATTATTTTGTTTATATTTTGACAAGGAATCAGTTTTATTATTGCTAAAAAATAAACATTCTGGAGAGATAAAGCATTTGTATATACTGTAAACTGTAGCAGTGAACAATGCATCATCAACAAGAAGAACAATTATCAATGCATAAATGAATGATTTTTTTTATTACATTACTGTATGTGGAAAGAGACAACTCAGACAGTCAAATCAATGGTCGCTGTTGCTTATATATTTTGAAATCAGAAACTCACATTGACTTCAGGTCGCTTTGTCACACTACAGATTGCTGTTTGTATGAATGACCTTTTAAAATGAAATGTCTATTTTATTTCTGCTGTGCCTTTGAGAAACACCCTGTTAAATGTGAAAAGGGAAACTTATTTTCTGTCCCAATATAGTGTTTAACTCCCCCATCGTTCAATAATGACCTTTTTGCAAATCCTCTATAGGCTTTATGCTGAACGTCACATGAACAAACAGGAAAACAGATCTTATTGCATCCGCTTGTTGTAGAAAGTGCTAGCAGCAGTACGAACTGACTTTTAAGGTAATCAGCTAACCAAGTTAGTTATTTTTATTGTTGGCCTTTCATTCAATTTTAATATCCATTTTTTAATTTCTAATATTAGTGAGAAGAAGAAAACTTAAAAACCTTTGGATATCAATCTGCGTATATGATGGACATTGGTTATGCTCATCTTTGGTAGCTCCTCTGAAGGCATCTCGAGTAAAACAGCTCTATATTTAACAAAGCATATACAAAAGACCTGAACCGGAAGCGATGCAACCTGTTTTACAGAATATGTTGGCTGCGCATTGCTGACAGGAATCAGTATCCTAAATGATTTTTAGCTGATGAGATATATAAACCAGACAGAAAGAATAAGGGTACTTCACAAATTCGTTTGCCCATATAATCTATAAGCTATTAAGGTTAAACGTATTTGGCTTGCTGTCTGCAGTGGAGGAGCTCAAGGAAGAAGCTTTAACTCTAGCTTAGATATATCCCCCAGTGGGACTACTAATGCTTGGAAGATGAGTCTAGTAGGAAGATGCCTAAATTGTGTTGGTGAAGTTGGGGAGGTGGAGGGATGCCAAAACAGCGGATGCCGGAGCAAGGTGAGCGGCTGCTTATATGCTCCGGACGTTAAATGAAAGATTAGATGGGTTCATTCCTCCCGTAATTACATTTAGGAAATTGCACTTGTAAAAAAAATTTATAATGTGGGGATCCTGCAGAAAGAATGCAATACGTCAGTAAAATGCTTTCTGAATGATATTTCATATTGTCTTGAGCTGAAGTCATAATAATGATAAATCCTCTCACACGGACTCATCGGGCTTTGGGTTTTAAAAATATGAGAAGAACCAAATGAAAAGTCAACAACAGAAATTGCTTTCCCTGTCACTCATTCTACAAAAGAACATGAACTATGAACTATCATTGTGAAATGATGTCATTTCCTATTCCACACATTCCATGCAGGGACCCCCCAACTCGTTGTTATTCCTGGTTTTCCTCTTCTCTGTTACAGTGCTGGATTCTAATACATTATAAAACACCCGACTGAAAACATCAAACACTCTGTCAATCCTGGAGACAATGCTGTCCAATTCTAAAACTATGAATTATTCAGAAGCCGAGGGGATCAAACCAAATCTGTCGCTGTCGCTCAGGTGCTGCTTCTGCTTAAGCGTGTCAGGTTTTTGGCAGCTTGAAGTGTTAACAACTCACCTTGTCTCACAAACGTCTGGCTGGTGTCAAGGAGGATGTCACAGCCCTCCACGATCATGCGCTCAATAGCCAGGTTTTTACGGATGTTTTCTGTGTCACTCACTTCATCGTGCATCACCCTGGAACAATGCGAACATGACACTTGTGTCACAAATGAAAATGTGAGAAATTCCCCCTATTACTTTTTGCCACTTTGATAAGAAGTGTCAGGATATAAGTAGCACTTAAAAGTGTAAGTGTAACGTATTTACAACCACTACATAATGTTAAAAACAGTCAGGGGGGAAATCACTAAGCTAAAGTTATTTGCAAGCACTGTCTGCATTGTTTTGACATAGTATTCACTAAAGGAATTCAAATAAATCAATTACAATTTAATTGTGATTCAAAATGTAATGTACTTTATGTCTATAAATGCATGATTAAAAAGGAATTCTTATGATCATCGACTGTTGCCACAATCAATATGTTCTCTTTTCAATTAATATATAATAAATAGTGCTGTTTTGTGAATTGGGCAAAATCACTAATGATTTTACATAGAAAGGAACGTGTTTGTGCTGAGAAAAATGACTTAATACTATTGGCACAATGCTATTTCGATGCATTAAAGGTATAGTTCACCCAAAAAATTAAGATTCTATAATTATTTACTCACCCTCATGTCGTTCTAAATCTGTATGATTTCCCCCTCCCCCCATACAATGGAAGTCAATGGTAACCAAAAAAAAAACAATATCTTATTTTGTCTTCAGCAGAAAAAGTCATACAGGTTTGGAACGACATTAAGGTGAGTAAATGATGACAGAATTTTCATTTTTGGGTGAACTATACGTTTAAATGTATGGTTACATTGGATTGTGGTGGTTAGTGAAAAAAGAAAAAGGTTTTTCTGCACTGAAATACAATGTGCAACTTTTTAGTGAATTCAACTCGGGGTGCTATTCTCACCTGGAGAGTTCCTCCAATTTGGACTTGGCAAATTCTAGACTTTTCCTTTCCACATGCTCATGAGGTGTATGAGCCAGTAGCTCATGGAGAGTGATGATATAACGAGGGATCTGTCAATCAGTCGTACAAAGAGAGAAACACTGTAAAGAGTGAAAGTGTACAAAGAAAGTGAGAGAATCTGCGCCCACAGAATATCGGTCCATCAATCAACCAAGGTTTAAACATCCTTTGCTGCATATCTGTTCGTTACTTACATATTGTGGCTAATTTGATAATGCTTTCATCCATTTCACTCCATTTAATTCTACAGATTTGACCCCAAAATTTCCTTTAAAAAAGTCTACAGATTCTGTCTGGAAGCTGATTGCCTCAAATGTTTGAGGAATTGAGATACATCAGGTTTCCACAAGTGATAAATGAGGGAGTTTGAAGAGTTCGCTCAAATGGTTTATGGAAAACAAATTTCTTGTTTGTAGAAACACAAGCAGGCAATTCCCAGTGGCATTTCAAATTAATTGAACAAATCAAGCTCTTCAATGATCCGGCTAGAATTAAATAAGACACTAATGAGAGTACGAGAGCAGCACCTGAAACATGGGGTACGTGAGGAAGGTTTCCAGCATCCTCCCCTCACACGCAGCGTTTGATTCATACTGCTTCAGGAGTTTGTCAAAGTCCCGGTTCTGCTTACAGTTGGCCAGAACCTGAAGACTGTACTGGTGGTTCCTCACGAACTCCTGATAGATGTTGAGCATTGGCAGCAAGATATCAAAGAGATCCGCTAAAAAGGAGAACACAAAGTCAAAGTCATTAAAAATGGATTCTTTTATTCACAGCAGCGCTTGAAAATTCTTATCTGGGGTTTAGGATGTTGGCGGGTTTTTTGTCTGGCTACCATTGTTGCAGACGTGTGTGTGTCTGTATACGGTGAGATAGGAGAAAATCAGGCGTCACTGACGGGTTTGATTGAGATGCTGTGCGTCAGCGGAAACAGCTTGTCCTTGATGTTAGTGTCACCCTGCAATGTGCTGTCTTTGTCGGTGGGATGTTCTGAATAGCTTTTCCTGAGTGCGGTAATTAGCTTTCTGAGAGATAAAACGTAACGATCATGACATACCTAGAACCAGTGTAGGCCAGTTTGCTATCCTCGCCTTCAATCCTTGATGGAATATTTCATGCAGGAACATGATTGTCTCACTGAGGACAAAAAGAAGAAGAAGAGTATATCAATACAACAGCCCATTCAAAATAATGAGTTAAATATCACACAAATCTGATTATTTCATGGTACAAGGGTAAAAACTTAACATTCACTTTGTGCCAAAGGCAAATAAAAATAAAAATCTCTCACCAGTAAGCACATTGTTGTATTTTGGTTCTTTAAACATCTGTAGGATGTTTTATTTAGGTTTAAAAATAACATAATCAGTACATCTGAATGAGATGTTTCAAAAACAGTGAAAAATACAACCAGTCTACATTACATTAGGAACATTATTTATCATCAGTATATCATCATCTACTAAAAATGGCAGGTGTCATCTTCTAAATGACTTTGAAAAAATGTACTTTGAAACCTGGTAATATTACTTACTATTTCTGTGTCGCAGAAGGATGTGGATGGATTGTCCAAACCAACATGCAAACAAGCTGTCACACCATGCAGTGATTATGAGGCTCTCTTGTATACATATTTCGCAACCCAAGTTCATTGGAAAAACGTGCCTGTGGCGTTAATGCTTCTTGCACATTTCGCTACACTTTCAAAGTAAAATGTCTGGTGAGTGGCACTAAAAGAGTGTTCAGTTTTATCCATATCAGGATGGATGTGAATCTGGCAACATTTTATTATGCTGGTTGTTGTATATCGCGGCAGTTCAGAAATGAAATGTCCAGTGAGTGGTTGCGTTCGAAAATAGCATACCACCTACACTAAACCTTCCCCTAAACCTAACGGATAGCGTTAACAAAAGCAAACGTGAGATAAAAACACATTTTCTGAAGCAACCATACCATTTTAGCTTACTTGCGCAAGTTTTTGAACTCTTTTATCATGACTTGAGTTCCACTGGATTCATTCCTAAGTGTTCTGTAATGCAATGTTCGCAATGCAATGTTTACTACATCAGTGGAGCTGGTTATACAATGCAAACGTCACAATGTATTTGTTTGTTTTTTAAAAATGTACTATGGTAAAAGTGTAATGTGTATGTAACATTTTAAAACACTGTAAAAAGCAGCAAAGAGTTATACATTTATTATAAACAAAAGGCAAAAAAACTATTATGTACATAGTTTAGTCATATTCAGTGTCTACTCAGAGCTTCTTGTCTTGTCTCTGGTCTTCATTAAATGGAGCACCTCTTGTCACTATCCAGCAATAGTCTGTAAGCATTGATGGGCTCCATTTGCTCCATTTGAAGTTATCTGCAGTTCACACAAGTACACGGCATCTCTGCTCACTTTGGCTAAACAGAAATGTGTCCCTTTGCAAAATCAAACCCCGACAAATGAGAGAGCACCACTCTGTATGACAGAGGAGCAAAACGGAGTAAGATGGGAGTTTTCTGAGAGCTCCTACTTGTACCACGTGACCGCTGTACCACCTGACCACTGCAGATTAATTAAGGCATTGATAGTGGTGCCAGAATAACTTTTGTCAGCTCGAGACTACGGTAATTACGATATGGCATGAACGCAGCATAAACTCTGCAGGGCTGTGGCCCTCCAGAAATTGAGTTTTGCACCCCTGCTGTATGATTTCTAGAGCTGATAAAGCGCAGTTGGTGATATAAGTTTTATTAAGGTTGCATCATCCATGACTTTTACGAATAAGATGTATGTATGACGGAATACCAGTTTCAGATTGCATCATTCATTGTTTTTCCTAAAAAGCAAGTACTGTCATCGAGTCATCGATTTATTCATAGATCCAGTCAAAGATGTATTTTAGTCATTTCTGGTTTAAATTGAGATTAATTGCCTTCATTACTCCCTTATCCTCCACCATTCACAAGTCAAGGGTCCTATAACCAATAGTATATCTTGAAAATTAGAGCCAATCAACAATTTGAGTGATTTTTGTTCTCAGTGACCCAGAATTAGTTTGACTACATCTATTTCAGAAGAAATTTTAGAAGAGTAAGAGTAGAGTAATCTGCCCCTGTAATCATGATGTGTGTGAAAAGGAATAAAGGTTGTTGTTGTTGTTTTACTGCCCCTAGTGCAGGAGTGTCAAAACCAGTTATCCTGCAGAGTTTAGCTCCAACACTAATTAAAAACACCTGAATCAGCTAATAAAGGTCATGCAAGTGTTGTTGGAGCTGGTTGGAGATCATGGCTGTTTCTCAATTCCAAGAACGCAAAGAACGGATTTGCCACTTCAAGTGTCCGCCCGCAGTGTCTTCTGGGATTTCTAACGGTTCGATTCTCTCAAGTCTGCATTCGCTGCATCCTCAGTATCAGGAACACATCCGGGTACTTTCATGTGTCCTCTGTTCTTGTGTTCTTGAGTACTGGAATTGAATATCGATGGTTGATGAAACAAAAACACAAGGACGCTAGCCTGGTTAAAACCAGACCATTCTCAGTAGTAACTGAGTTATGGTCTGGCAAAGCTTCATTAATAACTCATTTCCAAAGGGGCGTCACCAACGGATGTCGCTCAAATGCCTCTGGGCGCAATTGGATAGACCTAAAACCAATCAGAGCGATCGTCATCGTGTAAAGCCATATGCTGCGTCCCAATTCGCCTAAGTTACACTACGCCATAAAAGTATGTACTCTTTTTGTGAAGAAAAGGTATTTACTTTTGAATGTGTAGCAAAAAAGTAGGCAAGCTTTGGGACATACTACTTCGTCATCTTTATCGGACGGATCTGTCGCGTGCATCCTGTCACGTAAACTGCCCTGTCAATCATCTTGTCACAGTTAAAATCCTCTATTAAATCTAATTTAATTTCCTACCGTTTCAGAGAGAAATGTAGTAGGACGTTCATCTGCCAGTGGGTCTTTCATGGAGACTGTCCTCATGTGTTTGCAATTTGAATATAATAATGCATTTAAAAGTTGGTGCGCTTCACCAACGGACGTCGCTCAAATGCCTCTGGGCGCAATTGGATAGACTTAAAACCAATCAGAGCGATCGTCATCGTGTAAAGCCCGCCTCAACGTTTCTGGGGTGCGTTTCCTGTACAACTATATAGCTCGCTGCTTAACTACCATAGTACGATGCATCGTTGGAGAAATCAACTAGCTAGTCACGACTGTTTCCCAAAACCATATGTCGCAAAGTATCGTTCAACCACGTTGGTTTATGACGTCTCGCACGTGGTGGACTAATAACTTATTTTAATTAATCTGTTTGAGATCGAATTAACGCTAGATTTTGTCATATAAGTTACAGACATGGCATCTAAAGACTATTTCTAATTTTTCTCAGTTATTTTGTTTTATTACCAGACTCAATATCTGGCTCGTTCTCACATAGAAGAGCACGTTCGCACATGCGCAGTCTTCAAAAACGGTGCTTTAAATCTCTTGACAAACTGAAAGACGTAAATTACATTTGTATGTATTCTAAATAAATAACACGGGTTGTACTGAATTTCAGCTTGCTTATTTGGCTAAAGATAAGGATTTATTAAGTCTACATTTCATGTAAACTAGAAACTATGCTTCCAACCACACAAGTTTGCGATGCTGTTTGCGAACGTTCGTTGGAACGATGGTTTCGGGAAACACCAAATCGTTGAACTATGCTGATAACGACGGAACTTGCAACCATAGTTGACTAACGATGCTTTCGGGAAACTCACCCCTGATTGGTGCATCGATTTGGACAGATTAGAAATCGGCTTGAATGGGCTCTTTGCCAGACTACTTGCAGAGCAAATCTAAATTTGCCAGAAGTTTGTCTGGGTTTTCCCAAGCTACAAGGACACAAGATCGCTTAAGAATTTGTCCCTCCAGGAGGAGGATTGGACACCTCTACTCTAGTGTTGATTTCAGCTGAAACTGAAGTGAATTGTATGCATTGGAACATTTTTGGAGTTTAGCATATGTTGATTTTTCAAGTTTTCAAAAGCCCTATTCGCACTGGATTAGTATTATCTGGGGACCTCGTGTGATTTAGAAATTACGGCGCAATCACACAGGATAAGCGAAGCCTGTGATTTTACTCGAATTTACTGACTTATCTCCTGGATATGATGTCAATAGGCTATTGCTTGGAAATGTCTTGTCGTTATAGGTCTGTATGAAATATCATAAACTGAAGAATGTTCCTTACCGCATGCTGCTATACATGTCATCCATCTCCATCTAATCATTCTTTTTGTTTTTGCTCTTCTGATGGTTTTCAGCTTTCTTTTTCTGCAAACTGTATAGTTGTATGGTGTATAGCGATATGACCCAGCACCCAAAATACTATCAAAACACTCCAACTCCATTCACTCCATACACTCTATTCTTCGCGAAAGATGGATAAAAAAGCGCACAGGAAACAAAAACCTTGAAAAAATGATATACGACCCCGCCAAATCACAGAGATGCCGATTCGCACATGACTAATATTATCACAGGACCTCGGTGTTCGGTGAAATATGGTGGAATTTTTACAAATTACAGACATGGCCGATTCGTGCGGGATTAAGACCACAGACATCCTCTGCAATTATTACAAATGACTAGAGGTCACCAGGTTATACTTATCCCGTGCGAATAGGGCTAAAGCCACAGAAACCAAACTACACACCTGTTAAGGAAGATGCTACTGACATCATCGTGGCTTATAGGTGGTTTTTTGGAGCTGGCAGCCATTCTGAGCGGCCTCAGGAAGCAGTTGACCAGGATAGAAAGCTGATGGACGTACTCTGTCTCAGCCTCCACCATGTTGAAGACGATCTGGTTTCTTTTCCTCATGCTCTCAGCATGAGGAGAACAAATGTAGTCCTGCACAATAATCTTCCACTTCCTTCTACACAGCCACCCTCGCATGAAGCTCTGGACCTACAGAGAGAAAGTGTGAGTTGTTTTAGTGTATCTTTAGGATTATTAGTTGTGGTCACTGTTTGATGAAGGAATGATGACGAGATGCACAACAACAGAAACTGAAAAACTTCTCTCAAAAATTCTCTGAAAAATTTCTCAAACCAATAGCCTTGGTTAAATGTTCAACAAGCCCATATGGCTGCATTGTTTAGATGTCCACATACTTCTGGCTATGTATTATAGACAAAAGAGCTTATAACGAAGTTCTTTACCTTTTTGATTTTCTTTATATCAGGATCCTCATCTTCCTGGTATACGTGGTAGGGACGCATTCTTTCCTTAGTTTTGTTCAAGGCTACAATCTTTAAGAGAGCACAAAATACAACATGACTGAGCCTTACAATGTACAGAACACGTGAGAAGGTACATTAGCGGAGATAACTGTCAAAACAATTGGGCTGCAAATGGTCTCTGAAATTATAATTTGACAACTCAGATAATGCTGGTGTATTTAGCGCTCATCATTCTCAATGAATAATCAACGTGTCATAAATTTGGGTCATGGAGACCCTGTGTGGGTGCTGGCACATCAGATAACCATCTTAACTTCCTCTAAATGGACAATTTCCTTCCTTCATTCAACAGCCTTCATCAAAAAGCTCTCTCACCAAGCCTTTATCAGGCATTTACTCTGGATGCAAATAGGTTAAATGCCCCGCAGGGTATCTCCCAGTATGTGTGGTCCACAGACCGCAGTCACAAGCTAAAGACTTCAGTTTATTGAAGTGCTATTGTACACTCTAGATACAGGTAATTATCATGTTTGTCATTTTTTCTTTCTTTATTAAGTGTTAGTTTGGAATTTAAAAAATGTATCTGGTTATCATCACTACTCTTTGCTTTAAGAGGATGATGTTTCCTTAATCGGGTTTTGTGATCTTATAACATGCAAAATTTATCAGTATGTCATTTCATTTTTTACAACAATAATAAATTATACTGAGTTTCCGTAATAAAAAGAATCGCACACGAAAATGCAGCTACACAGAACGGTATAGTATTTGTAAATATCTCGGCTTTATGTTATCGATACAAATGTTTTTCTACAATATGGGGATTTGAGTCTGTAGTAGCTGTTAAAACTGAATGGATTTTTTAATTTTCTCCTTATAAAATATTCATAACTAACAACGAGTTCAAATACAGATGTTTCTGTTTAAAACAACAAAGCATTGCTTTTATGGCTTCATCATTTATTCATACAAGAAAACTACTGATACAATCGTGACACTACAACAAAAGTGTATATTCTTTTCCATTATTCACCATATGCCTATGCAAAGAAATAGCACAAGAAAAACAACACCATGCAATAACAATGATAGATAGACAGACAGAGAGAGAGAGAGAGAGAGAGAGAGAGAGAGAGAGAGAGAGAGAGAGAGAGAGAGAGAGAGAGAGAGAGAGAGAGAGAGAGGCGAGAGAGATCCCTTCCTCTGACATTGACCAGTAAGGATAATGATCTTAATTAAGATTACACATTCCTTGTTGCTTTGCATTGATTTATACTCAGAATCATGTGTTCACACTGGCCCTGCAAAGTCAATAATGGGGCATAATTCTTGTCCCCATGGCGACTGGGCCAATGGGGAGGATAATTCCCTGGTAACACAGCTAGGGAACAGATAAGGTGCAGAGCCTGAGAGATGCTCTGTGGCACACTGGGATTGAATATGTTGCTGGTAACCTTAATCACAAAAAGAAATACTCCTGGAAAAAGCAATGTGCGAAAAGTAAACCTCCAGTAAAACTCCATATCAGGATTGTGTCACTCTGTGTCAGTCACAAATGCTTTTAGTACACAGGATCATTCAGTAATGGCGACATTTTGGAGACCTGCACTGTTATTAGATTAATGGGATCTAGAGTGGTTCACTGATTCATAAAATTGGACCACACATTGGAAAACAGCCCATTAAATAGCACAGCTCAAGCATATACATTACCTCAGCTTTGAGCCTCTCAATCTCTGTGTCTTGGTCTTCCAGTTGTGTGCGGAGCTGATTGGCTGCCACCTTCTCGGTCTCCACAATCTGCACCAGGTGGATGTACTTCTGCATAAGAACCTCACGCTCAATGATGATGTCAGAGTAGCTGAGATGAAAATGACAGGGTTACTTTATGAGATCTCAAAAGTAGGAGTTTATGTATGCCAGTGTTCATTTTGCAGGCCTCAACAATAAAAATGGTGAGTTGAGGGAACTGCCACTATCGGCAAATGATAGCCACTGGAGAGCCAAATTGGTCAAGTGGGTGGAGCTTGACCTAGTACAGCTCCATCTCTGTGGATCTAAGAGGTGGAATTAGGGTTAGGGATTAGGGGTTGATGTTAGGGTTTTGGTGTGGTTGGACACTCTCCAACGATTATGTCCAGAGAGCGGGAGCTGGCCGTCAAGCTCCACCCATTGGCTCTGCAATGAGCAGCCTCTCACTATCGGGCAACCGCTATATTAGTTGTCACTATATCTTCACTTAATCATGTGTTTTTCCCAACGATACTGTCGCATCTAGCTGGATTACATATAGATTAGGTTTTGTAAAAATTGCATAAATGAAGCAGATTTTTTTCAAAAAATCAACATGGGTTGAAAATGATTAACAGCTTACCATACCATCACTTTCCAGTAAAAGTGTTTTTATGACATTATTGCTGTTTGGGTTTTAAATTATAGCTTTAAATTATAAATTCCAGATATAACTGAAAAAAAAAAAAATAATTGTTGTAAGTTTTTAAAATGGGTGGGTGGGGGGGTAGGGGGGCAATTAAACAATAAAAAAAAATAGCTAAAAAAAAATAGTATTTTAAAAAATGCAACCAAAATATGATGCAAAAACAAAACAAAACAAGACATTTATCATTTGATGTTTTAGGGCCTACGTACAAATGTGTTTATGGTGCACTTTGTCTCTTTGATGATGTCCATGATTTACTTCCAGTTACATTTAAGTGAACAATGTCAGCCTGTTTGTTCAATGTGGCCTGTCCAGATGTTCACAGGCACATCTGCCCATGGGTAACCCAATAATCCGTTAGATTCAGCCCATCACCCCAGTGACGCAACACAAATGTACACTGTGGGAGGCTTGAGTATAAATCTGTATAGGGAGTATAAATCTCTGGTGTGTCAGCATGTGAGTGCTTTAAATCTCAGAGGGTTGTGTGTCTGCAGAATATCATGTGCGTGCGTGTGCGTGTGCGTGTGCGTGTGTGTGTGTGTGTGTGCGTCTGTGCATAAGTTTCTAACAACAACACACCTTTATCATAACATCATAAATTAGTCACCCCCCTACCACCCCCCCCCCCCCCCACACACACACACACACACACACACTCAAGACATAAAACTGTATTTGTTTTATTGTTGAAGATGAAGAGCACACGCACACTCTTCCTCTTCTTTTCTGCATTTCACCTCAAGTGACAAGCTCTAGCTTGTTTTCTAATGTAGCTTTCTAATAAACTTGACATTGTATACTTTAAATATTGTTGGTTCTGGGACAAACAATATACATTTTTTTTAAACTTGTTTTATAAAATAAACTTGCTGTTCCTCTTTTGAAGTCACTTTAGATAAAATAAGTGGTAAATGTAATAAAGAAAACTGTGCCATTGTCTCAGAAATGTTTGCATTTTCACAGTCAATTGTTAACAATTACAAAATTGCCAAGTACAGCAACAGATGTTATGGATAAAATAAATAAAGAAACAAGCTTAAATAAATAAATAAAGGACATGAAGCGGGAGATAAAAGAAATAAAATAAAAATGTATTTGAAAAAAAATGAACTCCACAAATTAAAAGAAAACTGTCCCACTAGACTTATACTTGAATAATGAACTACTAAGTTACTAAAAAGTTTTTAACTTCCTAAAAAAACATTATCTTGCCTAGGGCTCTAAGAGAGACAAGACTGGTGCGCCCTCAAAAACCAAGAAAATTGGTACAAGACGCTTCTGGCAACAGTGTTTCCACAGTCTGAAATTACATCTTAATATTCCTTGCTCTAAGGCAGATCTGAGATACAACAAATAAAGCAGTTAAAGCTTTCTTTAGAGATTTGTCTCTTGGAGATGAGATATAAAACAAAGTTTTATCTTAGGCTGCACGTCTGAGCACCAAGAAAAGAGGAATAACAGTGCTGTCAACCTCAGTGCGGCTTATTTGTTGCTGTGCTGCTCTGTAGTGACAGGGATAAATGCACAATGCGCTTGATTTAACCCGCTCTGATGTGTCTCTTTCTTATTATGATGATTTTATTCTTTCAGCCTGAGAGCAAAGCTTCTTTAGCACTGCAAAATATTATCCTTGACTGAGCAGGATATATATATATATATACACACACTGCCGCACTAGTACCTGGCCTGCAGGATGGCCTCCACCCATTCATCACAGTCTGACTCCTCCTCCGTCCGCAGTTCCAGAGGTTTCTGTCCATCATGCCCGAAGATGACAAGGAAATAATGCTGAAACAATAGACAGATGGAAACACATTAAGAAGTTAGCAGACCTATAAAAGCCTGTGTGTGTTTTGAATTACTGAACTTCAATCTGTACTTAAGGCGCTTTAGACAAATAGTGAGCTTTGGTGTCCCATTTTAAAACATTAGAGGCACAACTTGTATGTTGTTGTTGTTGTTTTTTTGTCATAAAAACTATTATATATGTTAAATAAACTATTATCTAACATAAAAGTAACTTAACATTGCTAAGCTGTTTTAAACTAAACATATGTCTGTGTTCTGTCTACTTAAATTGGTAGGTTCCACTTTATTTCGATAATCCACTGTAGACATTCTACTTACTATAAGTAACTTTGCAACTACATGTCAACTAACTCTCATTAGAGCATTAGTAGACTGCTAGTAGACTGTTATGTTACGGTTAGGTGTTTGGGTTCGGGTTAGTAGAATAAGTTGACTTGTAGTTGCCAAGTTACTTATTGTCTGTTGGGGGACCATCAAAATAAAGTGTGATCAGATATTAAGCAGACAGTCTACTAATACTCTAATGAGAGTTTGTTGACATGTAGTTGCAAAGTTACTTGTAGTTAGTAGAATATCTAAAGTGGACTATCAAAATAAAGTGTTATCAGATGGTAATTTTGGCCTTTCTTACCTAAGATGAATTAACTGTATCCAATAAGTAAAACAACAATGTCATAATCTTGACATCATTTTGTTATTTTTACTATTTTTATTTCATTTAAAATTTCCCACATTTTTGCACATCCCTCTAAGTATCCAATTTTACCCTTTTAAAAATAAATGTGTTCAGTGCATTTGTCAAACTCAACCTTCATCCTTTTTACCAAGTTATTTCTTTACCAAGTTAAACATCTGTCTGATTTAATTTCATTTAATAAATTAAATTTCTTTTTTTTCTTTTTTTGCTAAAAAATACAGGGTTGAAAAAAAAAAAGAATAGTAAATAAATTAGCTCATATATTATTTAGTTTAACCTCCTCCTGAGGTCAAACTAACTGGCCAGTTTTAGAAGTTTTATTTTGTAAATAAAATTGTGTTGTGCTGACCCAAAGCAAAACAACATCCACAAAAAGCCTGCATTTACATATTATTAACAGAGCACCTGCTCTTTATTACAAACTCATAGAAACGTCAGCGCCAGCACACAGATACTGACAAGCACTGTGAAATAAAATGGGAACAGGGTTATGAGAGTCTGAGCACTGTGTGGCTTGAGGCCATTGGCAAGGCAAATAAACACATGCAGCCGCTTAACAGCAGGTGCGAGAGGAATTGAATCAGCTATTGTCATGTAATGACCTGAGGGGAAAATTCTGGTTAGCGTGTGTGCGTTCATAGTGATATTAGTAAGTTGCTTCACAAGCTTTAAAATGTCACATACAGGACAATGAAACTGAAAAAAAACCACAATAATTTATTAGTATGGTGTAGGGCCTCCTTTTGTGGCCAATACAGCATCCATTTGCCTTGGGAATGACGGATACAAGTAAGAGGGATTTTGAGCCATTCCTCTTCCTGATCAGTGGCTAAGTCACTATATGATGCTGGTGGAGGAAAACGTTTTCTGACTTGCTTCTCCAAAACACCCCAAAGTGGCTCAAAAATGTTCAGATGTGGTGACTGTGCAGGCCTTCACTGTGTTCAACTTAACTTTCAGGTTCATCAAACCATTCTGTCACAAGTCTTGCTGTGTGTATTGGTGCATTATCATGCTGATACATGGCACCCCCTTCAGGGTACAATGTTTGAACCATTGGGTACACATGATCCTCCAGAATGGTTCGGTAGTCCTTGGCAATGACGTCATCAAGCACAGAATGCCGTGATATTGCAGCCTAAACATCACTGATCCACCCCTGTGCTTCACTCTGGGCACACAACGGTCCGGGTATTAAGACTCTTTGGGGCTTCTCCAAACTGTAACTCCCACAGATGTGGGAAAGACAGTGAAGGTGGACTCATCAGAAAAACTTACATGTTTCGCATTGTCCAAGGTTGCACTACTGGCACAGATGAAACAGACATTTTTGATTGGCACGAGTGACCAAAAGTTTGGCTATAGCAGCCCAACCATGAATATCGTGAATGTGAATTGACCATGAATATGTAACTATGTGGAGCTCCAGACAAACAGTTTTGGTGGAAACAGGAGAGTCGAGGTGTGCATTTAATTCAGGATATGCTTTTTGGATACAATCCGTGTTAATTCCTGGACATCCCTTTCAGACAGGCGTTGACAGTTACTCCGCCTGAATGTGGTTCGTCCTACGTGGTGGTATGCCGACATTACCCTCGATAACATAGTCCTCGATACACCACAAAGACTTGCTGTCCTTACCACAGATGCACCAGCGAGACACGCACCAACAATTTGTCTCTTTTGAAATCTGGTATGTCTCCCATTATGTTGTGTGGATTCCAATATTGCATGTACAGTATAGCTGTGCTATTGCTCTTCTAATTCAACCTTCTTACTCTGATGGAATATAAAACCAGTGAATATATAGGCGTGAAACCCCCAACGCTATATATTGGCCAGTGTTTCAGTTTCATTGTCCATCCCCTGTACATTTTATTGCAGATTCATTGTGTTTACACTTTTTTTTCTACACCCAAGTATAGGAAGTAAGACAAAAATAACTAATATGTAAAAAAATAAATAAAAAAAAGTCAAGTGAATAAAGGAGTGGGGAAATGTAATAAACAAATAAATAAACAATTCAAAAATAGAATAAAATAGAAAAAAGTCTGTACATTCAATCAGATTTAGAAGACCCTGCAAAATGGGACAGCTCACAACATCAAAGTAAAAAGCATATAGGTTCTTGTTTAATAGGGGAGTGAACTGTTACTGCAGTCTTGTGTATCCATACCAACTGGTGTTGCTACAAAGCCAATAATTAATGAAATATCAATTGCTTCGAAGCAGCCAAACTTCTCTTTAAGCATTACTAACCAAAGCCTGACATCTCCTTAAAAAAAAAAAAAAACCTGAAGAAGTGAGGTTTGGCCTTTTGCAGACAGTGAACTTCACCATCACTTACAGTACTCTAACGGTATTTAACTGACACTGAGAGAAACTAATCACAGCCTAAATGCATGAAAGCTGATCATTTCCATCCCTTGGTGCCTGAATCAGCATACACTTAGAATCCAGTGGGAAAATAAGCCTAAGACATCTACAGAAGATAATTATCGTTATGCATATAAATGCAATTTGCTAATGCAAAGGTTGAGGGGTCAGAAAGCAGAACATATTGCATTTGTTTGTGTATCTGATGTTTACATTTATTTCACATCTGCAGCCGACACTAATGAAACAAGCTACTACAGCTGGTCATGCAACAAGAAACAAGGCAAGCTCCACTCGTTGCTCCTTGAGTTACCACTGGATTCGTGAGAAGGAGATAAAATACAGCGCAAATATTTGAGTCAGTTTGATATAGCCATGTACATGTCAGTGATATAAAGAACTGCTTGTGTGTCAGCCTGTTTACATGTGCATATTCGTCCATTATATGTATGTACACATATATAAGCGTAAAACTGCAGTTGAAGTCAAGTTCAGGGGATTAAGTGTTCAGTGTTTTCTAGTACAGACAGGCATGAGAGGCCTTATGTAACCCTCCCTCGATCTATTTACAGTCTCCCAGGCTGACTGGGTGTCCTGCTCCTGCACTCCTCTCTTGGCGTTTAAGTTGCATGTAAACAGAAGGATAAAATCAGCACCAGGTATTCTTATGATTTCCAGATACATACTCAAAACCGAGATAGCTTTGTAAACTATTGGTAAACCTAGCAGAACTTACTTAAATATCCAAATGTACTCATGGACCCTTTTCACAGATCCTAATGATGCATTTCCACAGGTATTGACATCATAAATCTATTTTTTTTTTTTTATATATATATATATTTTCATTTTTTTAAAGTACATTTATTACACTACAGTTAGTGTTTTCTTATAGCTTGGCATTCATTTTCAGAAAACTAGTTTACGCTGCTGTGTGGATGTTTCTAATACAACAGCTGAGGCAGTGACAGTATCTTTCTCTCTTCTGACCAATGTAATCAATCTCTCTATATTTTTCCTCTTTTGAAATGTAATAGAAACACTAATGTGGAAGTTTTCTTTTGCTATGGGGGCAAATGGGAATGCAAAAATGATATTTGTTGTAGTTTCCATTCACCACTATTGACATTTACCCAACTATGATGACTTCCAATAATCAGAAACCATGACAACAAACTAGGGCATAATCAGTAACCTATGGCAAACAGAAAAGCAGGAAAATGGGGAGTAAAGGAAGCAGGAACCAATGAGAATCAATGACATACAAACTAAAAGTCCATTAAAAGAAACATCTGACACATGTTAACTGATATAGTTAACTAATGTAAACAAATGAAACCTTATTGTAAAGCATTACCGGATATCAAAAGCTGAAACATCTGAAGAACTCTACTTTTTCCCAAGCAATGGACTAAAGAGTCTGTAAGCAGCCTTGTTGATACGATGAGATAAAAACAAAGTCAAAACAAATACACATACATCAGAGTTAATACAGAACACAATATTACATCTCTGCAATCATAAGCCCTGGAGCATCTTTTAAACGGTCTATTGCAAGGCTCTTGTGTACTGATACATCCTGCAATAAAAGGAAGCAAGTCATTTGCTCAAACTCAGAACATTTACTAAGGAAGGCAATCAGATTTTTCACAAAAAGAAGATTCAGAAATGAAATCAACTTCTGTAAATGAAAAATGGCCTGACAAAACAAAAGCATATTTATTATTATTATTATTATTATTATTGTTATTTTAATTTGCATTTAACAGTAATAGTTATTTAGTAATACATAAACGCAATGAAAAAAACACTAATAAGTGCATAACACAAGTTTGTAATTTTCAAAGGTAAAAAGAATGACAATAAAAGGTACTGGAAAAATAATCTTTGCAGATATATGTAATATAACCACAAAAAAGAAAAAAAATGATCTGTTATATGCGTCATAACATGTTTAGAATTGCAGGTAATATAGATGGTCTTTACTGTATATGTAACGCACTGTGCTGAGCATAAGATACTTTAAAATAGTCTCGTTTTCAGTGATTTATTCTACATTATTATTATTTAGTCTTGAATGCATCAGTAAAAACTATAAACCAATCAGTAATGTTTTGCATTACACCATTTATTTAGCATTAGAGTGTTTATGAATTTATGTTTTATAAGTTATATTATAGGAGTGTCTTATTCATTTTGCATTTTGTAAAGAAAATAATTAATTTTATTAAATAATAATTGAAAATATATATGTATGTTTAGAAACTATGAGGATACACTGAAACAAAGATCTTTCTGTTGTGGTGGAGCCAGAGTAAGTAATAATCAGAACTACTGGCCTGAGTAGCAAGCAACAGAAAAAAATTATGTTTAAAAAATGTATGTCTTTGAATCTTTAATCAAAGACATTTTTTGACGTACAAATGTAAACAGACATGTGCGTAAGAACACCAAATAAGCCAGAAGAATACTGTTTTACATGCAGTTCTGGCTATTCCACTAGAAATCTACAGTATTCGTGTTGAGAAACAGCCCACACTGATACTGACCTAGTAAACTAAATCATCAGCACTCTCCTCCTTTACACGCATGAGCTCATTTCATTGCAGCTGCGAATGGACCGGTGACCCTTCCACTATGCCGGTCTTCCCCCCTGTAATGGTCTGACTGAAATACTTCCTAACCTATTTCCTCACACAAATCATACATTTTCTAAATGCTGTTGCCCTGCATTCACAAGGCCATGCCCTGAAGTGCTGAATTATATGAAGAGATTCTGTTCTGGGAAGAGCGCTTATATGGAAGCGGTACACACAAGTTGTGTCCCAATTCAGAAGCTGCATCCTTCGAAGGACGCAGACTCCAAAGGCCATGCCTTCAAAGTCCAAGAAAGTTGGACCGAGCATTGTTAAATGGAACGGTGAGTAAAGTTTGTACTGGACTGAAAATTATAGTCAACTGTTTGAAAAGAAAACAGGGTTCACAACCTTTCTAAATGTTCACCACACTGCATAAAAATCACATAATCAGTAAGTTACGACAACATTGTTTTTTACATTATTTTACCTCATCAAAAATATACAAGTTATATTATATTCAAAGTTATACAAGATTCAACACATTTTTTAAGTCAGTTTGCTGTGATTGAAGTTGAAATTACTTAAATATCCAAGTTGATTGTACTTAAAAATTTAAGGCACTTTTACAGTGCATGGTCCATTTCCGTGCATAATAAGGAGTATGCACTATCTATAAAATCACATTGGTAAGATATGCGTTGACATATTTGAATGGCTTTCAAGTAAAAAACAAACAAACATTTGTATCGAATTTGCTGTATAGAAAATTCCACCAATCAGAGAGTAGTAACAAGCAAAAATCAAGTCGGTCTCCCTATTCACTCTCAAAATATTTCAATATTTCAATACATATGCATATTTTGCAATAAAGCTACAGAGAAATATAAAACTACTCATTTAAAAACAATACATTTCAATTCGATAATGCAATTCGCAATGCCTTTGTAGTTCTTTCCCTCACCAAAGCCGTTAAACAGTCTTGTACCTCACCTTCACCCCATAGCTGGTTGACTTGGTTTCTGGCTTATAATGCTTGAAGTCTTTTTTGAAACCCCTATGGGAGAAATGAATGGAAAAAGTACTTCCGGAAACAACGCCACTGAAAAAGTGGACAGGCACTGTTGCACTCTATTGAGACCAGCCTTCATCGAGCCGCTGTGAAGCATTCATTCTTTGAAGGATGCAGCCTCTGAATTGGGACGCAGCTTTAGTATGCTCTTGTTCGACTCACAGGAGACAATGTCGCCGCATTAGTGCCCAAGGCCAACACAAACCAACAGGCCTGGTGAGCAGGGGTAAAGGTCCAGCCCAACACCTCTAAATCTAGTCACCGAACACTCCACCAATACACAAATTCATCTCTGCATGTATCCGCAATAGTAATTTGCTCTGGCAATCTGCCAAGCCAGAAGGGAAAAGCAGAGCGGGTGGGTGAGAGAGACAGAACCTCTTGCATAACATTTCTTAACAAGTGTCAAGCATATTTTTAAACCGTCACTTCACATAACAAATCCTGTTTCCATGACAACCCAGTGCTCTGCGCAAGAGCAGCGTTCAATAATGCTTTTTGCACTGCATTCATTACTACCGTTTTATTCGTTCAGCACCTTGCCAATCTTCATTTAAACCTCCTCATCTATTACACTGAAAGCAGTCAGAAAATGTGTTTGGCTCAGCCGTTTGCAAATAATATTTGCAGTGATCTCAGCACTGTAAATTACAATACTATTTTGAAAAAAAGGGTTTGATCCGGTTTAAACTGTTTTAGCCTGTCAGCCGGCAAAACCACTCAAACCCCTTATAAAACCAGCAAAACAGAGCAGCTTGAGCCTAACCGGGCTGGAAGACCACCCTGGGTGGTTTAAGAAGGGTGAATATTTGTCTCAATTAGCAGCACTTGTTTGTTTTATGCGTTTCTATCATTGGGCGAAGGGAGAAGAGATGGAGTTGTCAGCTTTGCTGTTGGTTTTCAGGAAAAGTGTTGATGTTCGCCGTCTGGATAAAATAGATGACGCTTTCTGCTCTCACTCCTGCTGGGTGCTTACTGATACTGTTTACAATCATGCAGTTCGGCTCTGCGCTATGTCTAGTTCTCTTTGCTGCTACAGCCAGATATAAAACAATCAATCACAAAGCAATATTTGCTGTTGTCACAATACACCTTTGTGGTTTGTTTGTGACGGGCGGATGCCATTAAAACAATTGGAGCGGGCCCTGCTTTTTCCTCAGGATGAAAGTGCACTGTATCTTCGAGTTTTTATGGAATCTATTGTAATATAGCACCTCAGTTATTTCAAGACATGCACGTAATATATTAACCACGGAGAATAAAGTGGACTGTCAATAATATTCTGGACTTTTGAAGAAATGGCATAGCAACAGCTAAAACCAGCCCAAGGAAAACTGGTCTTTTGGCCCGGCCATGCTGGTTTGGCTGGTCTTTAATGTTGGTCTTGGGGTTTTGCCTACTTGACAGCTGGGAGACCAGTTTGCAGATCAGCTAAACCAGCTAAGACTAGCAAACCAAGTATGCGAGAGGTGCGTAGTGAAAGAGAAGCTTGATTTCACTTGAGCCATATGTGGACAGGACTTACTTTTGAGATTTTAATCCCATCTGAATCTGCCAAGTTTGTGTTTTTCCTCACACAACCTCTGTAACAATTCCAGAGTAAATTGACTACTGTTTTTCGGCAAACTCGGTGGTCGTCTGAGAAATCCAATCCCGTTCGAATGCAATAGCCTTTGATTGCTGATCCCAATAATTCTCCTCATGTATTTTTGACTAACCAGACCTGCCATTTGCACACTAATCTTCTGCATGTTGCACCTTTCAATATGGACGTTATCTGATGAAAAAGTCAAATAATATAAATAAGAAATTAAGGAAAGTCAAAAAAGCGAAAAAAAACTTACAAGACTGGCCATTTTAATAGCATCGGGTAAGATATGAATAGATTTTTCTGCTCAGTTGGCTTTATTATAAGCAGCCACTCATCAAACTCATGTGAAATTTATTTAAACAAGGTTTTTATAATACATAAAAATTCAATAAAAAAAATAATTAATTAAAATATGTCATATGTGATGCGCAGAAACATTATATGACCTTTTATAATGCCCACGTCTAGAAACATCTAGTTGTTAGTCCTATCCTAATCTATGCATAAAAATAACAGATGTAGTGTGAAAAGAGTTGTAACTCGTACGTCGCTCAAAAAACTGGAGATTCTGTGTTTTTTATCTGATATTACATCACAAGTGTAACATAAATGTTTCAATAAGCGTGAAACGTTTCTCCAAAATATTTTTTTTCTTTTTTTCTTTCAATAACAGTATTTAAACGGCTTAAAATATCTGAAATGTTATACATGATATAGAAAATGAATAAGATAAACTTTACACTGTTCCGGGAAATCGAAGAGGGGGAAATGGAAAACCCAGAGTGGAGCTGGAGTGGAGTAATTACAAAACACTTTCAGCAAGAGGAGAAATTGCAGTCACTCCACCTCTCTCATGCACTGTGCAGAAAAACACCTTAGGCTGGTGTAAGTTGTTATTTTCTGCAGGGTGCACCACACAAGACTCCTTTCAATTTCATCATTTTAATTATGAATTGTTCCCCTTTCTCTAGCTTCTATAAATCTTTTTTGCTCATTCTTCAAAGCCATAATTGCACAATTAACAGTCAATAATATTAACTGCACAATTAAATTGCAAATTTACTTTCAAGTATTGAAATCCAGTAAATTGTTTCATGATTTTATTGCAATGCAATAACCATCAAAAATAATTCCTATTTTCCACTATAAATTTCTCATCTCTATCATGCTATTTGTGCTGGAGAGATGTGCCTTTTGCCAGCCTCTCTTTATGGTTATTTTGTTCATTATTGCTAATGTTTTTTATTATTTCATCCCAATTTCAAATGTTTTAGTTAATCTTTTTTATCAGCTAATGCAGCTTCATAAGCTTTTGAAATACAATATAATTTGTATCCAAATGAAACAACAGGTAACAAAGAGAGAGTGTGTTTGTGTATAAAAAGCTCCATAACAAAAATAAAATGCTAATTTGAGTTATTCTCTTTTTGTGCATCTTACGACGCAATTTTTTGAACAAAAGTATAAAAATTTATGAATGAATGAAGTAATTACTTAAACTAAAAACAAGGTGCTAGGTCTTTTTATTGCAAACATGGAAATTATTTCAAATGTTAACAAAGTGATTGGTCAGTCACAGTTGATTCTGACCTGTCAATCATTCATAATAACTGTTGAATAAATAAATAAATATTTTTGGAAAATAGCGATGTCGTAAATAACTGTTATGGACTAATATTATATTCATATATGTGAAATTCTTTCCACCATGATATTTTCCACCATGACAAACTTTTTTGCACCTTTTTTGCACACAGAGCATCATCTAAAATTCAGAGCGTCTTTTACAAATAAATGTAAAAATAAAACACTTGGCAGTGATTGGGAGTGGAGTCACAGCAAAACCGTACTAGTACAACTGATGAAGTATTCATGAACCTTTTTCCTTTTTCCATGAACCTTGAGGGTAAGAGTGTTATAACTGTTGAGTGTTGATTGTGTGGGAGAATGTGTGGATTGGATTGATTTTTACTTTGTTTTCACTCACACAAATATTACAAGCAAAAACATTTCCTTAAAGGAGAAGTGTGTAATTTCTTTTTTTTTAACCTTTATTTATACAATGCAGACTGTTTCAAAGCAGCTTTACAATGATCAACAGGAAAATATTGATTCAATGTTGCTAACAGAATTCAATTCTGCTGTAAAGCAGCTCCAAAAAGACAACAGTAAACAGTCAATATTCAGCTGAAATCATTTTAGTGTTGATTTAGTTTGCTTCGTTAAAGGAACACGCCGACTTTTTGGGACTTTAGCTTATTCACTGTATCCCCCAGAGTTAGATAAGTCCATACATACCCTTTTCATCTCCGTGCGTGCCGTAACTCTGTCTGACGCACCCACCGCTAGCCTAGCTTAGCACAAAGACTGGAGGTAAACGGCTACAGCTAGCATACTGCTCCCAACAAGTGACAAAATAACACCAACATTTTCCTATTTACATGCTGTGATTTGTATAGTCACAGCGTGTACAAATAACAAGGTCACATGAGACACAGCCATCTTCTAACCGTATACATACTGGGAACTATATTCTCAGAAGGCGAAGCACTGCTACTTCTGCGGAGTGATTTACTCCAATTCTGAGCGAACTCTCTGCTCCTCACCACGGGGCGTCTCAGGCGCTGCGAGCAAATCACTCCGCCCAAGTAGCAGTGCTTCGCCTTCTGAGAATATAGTTCCCAGTATGTATACGGTTAGAAGATGGCTGTGTCTCATGTGACACAATTTTTGTCCCATTTTTGGTATATTTTATGGTTCTGTTGTCAGTCACAGCATAGGACTATATTGAGAAAACGGTCAATATAGACTTAAAAACTTTTTTTCTGTCCCACGGCAAACAAAGTATTACATGATTAACAATGGTTTAAAAACAATTAAAGAAGTGTCATTCATTTTTAAGTTTTAAAGTGTAGTCTTGTTTAATATTATGTAATCCTTTGAAACAAGTTTGCAGCATAAGTCACAGAACAGCGCAAAATGTTACAATTTTGTAAACTGCGTTTAATAAATGCCACTGAAAATGTCATTGATAAAACAACTGAATACAATAAAATTCCACATAAATTAATGCCACGATTTTAATGTTCATAAATAAGGATTTGTACACATTTGTACGTCAGGAAAGTTGTTCATACATAAATAATTTACATTTTAGTGCTTTTAATACATCAATATTGTGTTTAATTCTCTATGTACGTCTATGTAAATGTACGTGTGGTAGAGCCACACATTACATAAAAATACATATACTCATGAGATCACGTTGGATATAAACTCTCAATTGGAAGTTATAAAGTTCTACACTTACCCTTTTC
Source organism: Abramis brama (assembly GCF_963993115.1). Taxonomy (NCBI): domain Eukaryota; kingdom Metazoa; phylum Chordata; class Actinopteri; order Cypriniformes; family Leuciscidae; genus Abramis; species Abramis brama. The sequence goes on along the minus strand of NC_139967.1, from coordinate 32,325,658 downwards.
TATTTTTTATTTCATGGTGGAAACAAGCTTTCACAATTAAAACATTCGATGTCATCCTGAAAGCACTGCCACATGACCAGTGCCAACCTTACATTTCTTCAAAAATTGCTCTTTATGAAAAAACTAAAAAATATCCTAAATTAAAACAGAACCACAATAACACAAAGCAACAAAACAGCAGGCTTCACGTCCTGAAACAGGGGGGACCTGTCATTTTACAGCTTCCCATCTAGATCTCATTTCTGAAGCCAATAATCAAAGCTAAACTGGGGAATAAGTTTTCGCATCTCTCCCCTTAATCTAGTGAAAACATTTTGAGCTGAAAGATTTCCTCACAGGACGCTTTGTAATGAGGAACACAGGGACGAAATAAATTTCACTGAGAAAATACTGTAATTTAATGCTGAAACACATCAGTTATAATTGGAAAAGATTCACATTATGTCTGATCTCGTTCTTCCGATGGTAATGGTAATGATAATTCTCGAGGCGCCATAGTGTTGGAACTGTCATGGGGCGTGATAAATTTCATATATTAAAAGTGTATGAATTTGAGATCATCTGCTTTTGTGTGAAGATGGATGAGCTTAGAAAGGATGAGCTTTCTTCTGAGGAAGAAAAGGAATGGTGGTCATGGCCCTGGAAATAGCCTCTTAATATGAATAATTAACAGAAGATGTTCAATAATAGCAACTGCTGCACTAGATATACTGAAATGTGTTGCAAATTAAAAAGAAATGCTGCCCTATGTATTGTCACCTGTCTGATGTTAAAGGACAATTCCGGTGAAAAATGAACCTAGGGGTAATTAACACATGGTTACCGAGTCGATCGTTCCCTGGGATGCGTTTTCATGAAAATCGAATGTAAAGAGTTTTATCTTTAAAAACAGATTAGCTCATAACACTAGTATATGGGGCACAGAGTAAGTAAAAGTAAATCGCTAGTTAATACCACTAACAAGGCTCAAAATAGCCTCACACTAACACGGTAGCATAACGAGGGTCCCTACATACAAACCGAAGCATTGAGAACTTTGTAAGTGTACAGACAGTTTAATAAGAAGATAAAGACAGTACATTACGCGTATACAGGCAGGCGTCATCTTGGAAAACAGTCTCGACTAATCGAGTCACGAACGATTTACTTTTACTTACTCTGTGCCCCATATACTACCGTTATAAGCTAATCTGTTTTTAGAGATAAAACTCTTTACATTCGATTATCATGAAAACGCATTCCAGGGAACGATCGACTCAGTAACCATGTGTTAATTACCCCTAGGTTCATTTTTCACCGGAATTGTCCTTTAAGTGTCAGCATCCAAGTATCCAGACAAGCGACAATTCGCCCGTTCTCTACTTGTATTTTTGAGAACAACAATTACCCTCTTCCTGAAGACTTTCTTGAAATCAATGTTGTGTCTAGTCTTTTCTATTTGTTCACAGTTAGAAATGTTTACCAGATAAATTTTATTTTATTTATTTATTTATCCTTTATTTTACCAGGATAGTCCCATTGAGATATAAAATCTCTTCTTCCAGGGAGTCCTGGCCAAAATGGCAGCACAGAAAGTTTCACATAAACAACATACAAACATAAAACTCAGAATCTTTCATAAAATTTTGTCCAGCACTCAAAATAACAACACAAGCTACTTAACCAAACATACACACGTTTCCCTTAAATTGGTCAATAAGAGATTTTTAAAAACTTTTAAAGAGGGTAGTGCTTCTATCATTATTATACTCTGCAGCTCATTCCATAACCAGGGAGCATAGGAAGAGAAGGCAGTTTTACCAAGCTCTGAACGTACTCTAGGAACCTTTAAAAGCAATTTAGCACTAGATCTAGTGCTATAAGTACAGGTATAATACGATAAAAGACGACAGATATAAATTGGTAGTTTTCCTAACAATGCCTTAGCAATAAACATCAACATGTGTATTTTTCTCCTTTGAAACAAAGAAGTCCAACCCACCAATTCGTACAAGGTACAATGATGAGTGCGTGAAGAGGCACTCGTCACAAAGCGCAAGGCAGCATGGTATACACAATCTAACTTTTTTATAGAAGATGAACTTGCATGCATATAAATCACATCACCGTAATCTAATACGGAGAGGAAACAACTCTGAATAATTCTCTTTCTTGCTTCAAAAGGATATAAATACATGGATGCTTGATAAAAACCACTTTGTTAGCAGAGGCATTATGCTTATTATGATGTTGTATCAACATCATGTCCAGCTGTGCTTATCCCAGTGGCTGATGGGAACAGCAGGATGACATAATTCCCATTCGGGTGTGAACGGTAATGAGATGGCCAGCAGTGATTCTTTAATATTATTAATAACTGCAGTCAGGGAGCAAATGTGTAATCTAATATCATCATGACTGCAATGGCCATGGCTCAGCATATATCAGTTAATCAACATTAGGTGGTTTGGCATTTAGATTGTTTTGTAGGGAACACTGGTTTACAGGTGTTCAAACTAGCTCTGTTTCAAAACCTATTGAACCATCTATAGCTAGTTAGGCAGCTAACTTCTAAGACAGCACTGTAACCGCACAGAAACCTCAGAGGTGACTGAATTGAAACAGTCTACACTGCAGGAATAGTCACTTATGTAGACACAAATAACGCTCTCATGTGAAGTACACAGGTTTTTCCAATAGAGTCTGGTGTTAGCATGTGGCTAAGCTAATGGCAATACTCTAAACATTACATTACATACACAAATACACACAAATAATGCATGAAATTGGGTTTTTCTTATTTACTAGGATAGGAAGAGCTATTTTTATCAACACATTGCAGTATTGAATCAAATGGATAGGGTACAACGGGGTAAAAGGCGCCTTTGAATTTATTTTCCTCTAAACCAGATGCCACAAAAATTTGCCGTGGCACTTTCCAAAACATCCACATTTCAAGATGCACGTGGAAATTTGGCTGATCCTTGACACGAATCACGATCAGCAGTGCAAAGTGTATTCTGTGCTAATCTGATCTAATATTTGATTTTGAATATTTAGAATTTTTTAAATGTTGTAGATTTCAGTAGCAAATGAGATTCGCTAAAATGAATATATTTTGAGACAAAGGTCTTATTAATGGTTTTAAACAGGTTTGCTAATTAATGCAAAAAAAATTAAATACCGGAAGAATATGTAAAAGTATGATATTTGGGACAAAACGCCCCTGCTGTCGGGGAAAAAGGCACAATAATTAACATGAAAATAAACAGCCAGCTGACTTTTCCTTTTGTTGACTTGACATGTTAGATTCAGATGGTAAATATCACATTACGTTGGGTGTCCACCTTCGAGATAATCACCATATTTATAATGAAACCAACACATTTAAAATATGATATTAATCATATCATATAATATAATATAATGTATTGTTACTACTGTAAATCTATATAACATTTTTATGGGATCTCCTTCAGTGCTTTCAGAATCTTTCTGTATTTTTAAAATATATTTTATATTAACATTTTAATGACAGTATATTTATTGAACAAAAATTAATACTTTTATTTATAAAAAAAAAATTAAAGAGAAAAATAGTACAAACTTTGCTAAAGTGGTTGTTTTGAAAAAGTGTTCACTTTATTTTAGCTAAAGTATTTGTATCAATACTTTGTGCCTTTTCCCCCATGCTGGTGAGACTTTTACCTTGCGTGTGGGGGGTAAAAGGCACACCTTGCCACATCATACATTTATCAGATGTTTTAAACAAAATAAACTACTTTTATTTTTTATTTTTTTACTGAGCGCATTTTAGTGCAATGTATATTGCCATAGAATTTGAATCTTAGAAGAGCATAATTTTGCAGCTCACTGGGGTTTTGAGCAAAGATACGTCACAGTGTTTTTTTTTTTAAATAAATAAATAAATAAATATGCCATTTGCCAGAAAGAAGAATCATGTACTGTTGATTGTTTTGGTAAGTCAACAAGAGTCTGGACAAAACAGGCTGGGACAAAAATGAAAAAATAATGAAAAGACAGGCATTCTGTCCTTCCTTGCAAATTATAGAGCACTATATCAGCTATATTAGAAACACCTGTTTGTTTTTCCACTCCAACATTTTCCATTTTAGAAAGTATGATCGCTGACCCATTATCTCAGTTGTGTTTATTATATCAGCTCATGCTATAAAAATGTTTTATTGTGCACTATCTGGACCCGAACAGAACCATTAAAACAATGAAACAGGTCATAGTGTAAATTACAGTGCAGTAGATAAGGCCAGACTACTTTAACTTTTTTTCCACAACACATCCATCCAACGATCTGCTGGGAATTATGTGGGATTTCCTTACGTATGTATTTCCCCTAATTGGAAAAACAAAAGAATATCAGGTCTCTATTAATAAAGATGCAAAAAACGCATTTAAGGTGTGTGCTACATTAGTTTCTACATTTCTGGCAAACATTACTGCCAATTTTCCCAAATTAAATGAACTTTATTGTATCAAACTAATGTTCACTATAAGAGAGTAACACATACTTGAACTGCAGTGATGACACACAACCTTGAGCTTGCATGTAACCGCTTCCGATTTATCCAAAACCAAAACCAGTTATATAACTTATTTATAAAAGGAAACCTATTGCAATAAAATAGTTCATTTAACAAGACATGAATCATGAATCAGAGATGCTCACTGAATGAAAAGTTTGGTCTTTTATATTTAGTAAAAAAATATATTGCAGCAATAAAGTCATTTCATTTCAACAATTCATTTCAATATTTCATCCAAAATATTTACAAAATAATAATAATCTCAAGACGTCCCATACAGTATATCCTCCAGAATAACAATACATCTCAATCCATATGGCAGTTTGAAAGACGAATGATGGGATGAAGAGTTTTGTGGCATAAAGGAAATTATGAATCTTCCTCCACAATCTTCACATCGATGACCATAATCCTCCCAGAAAAAAAAAAAAGTCCTTCTACAAAAAACAAAAACAACAAGAACAATTCTGTTCACATATTTGTATGTTTCTGCCGTTATTAGTATACGTACAATATCCTGTAAATATGTAATGCAACAACATTCAGAGATTTAGACTGGTGTCTGTTTGAGTAACTTAAACTGACTTCATACGGTCACCTATCCCATTCCATCTTATTTCTATAACTCTTTATCTGATAATTTTACGAGAGCAAACCTACTCATCCTGTGCTTTTTTTTTTTGGTCTGCTGGAAAGAATTATCTACATGTTGTAGTCTCCCAGTCGGATTAAGCCATTCCAATGCACAGTAAACAAACGTCTACTTTCAGAAAAGCGGAGCCGCGGATATTGTAGGATAAGGATTACATGCAAAGTGAACTTATTGGCGAGTAGAGCCTTTTGGAATGAGCCTTTTACAAACACTGCTAACACATAATGTGTCTAACTCCATCAACAACATTTATAACAGAGATTGGACACACTCACTGTGTAAAATGATCAATAATGAATGAGATCTCACTGCTGTTAGAGACACAAGCTTAGTGGCTTCAATCTTTCTCATCCTCTGTAATAAGACTAGCAACACAATAATATCAATAACCTATAAACGCTGGTTTCCGCCATTCTGAGAATTGCAAGCTTGCAACTGCAAGGTTATATCGTGCAAATCTGACTTTATAACGCAAATGTGACTTTATATAACGTAATTCTGGCTTTACAACATGCAAATGTGACTTGATATCACACAATTCTGACTTTATAACACGCAAATGTGACTTTATATCATGCGATTCTGACTTTAAAACTGCAAATTGTGAGTTTATATCATGCAGTCCTGAGAAATAAAGTCAGAATTGTGAGTTAAAGTCACAATTACCTTCTTTTTTTTTTATTCAGTGGCGGAAACAAGATTCCACAATAACCAGCGTAGGGGAAATGTTTTTTTAAATATCATGTTTAATAAATTATCAGATAACATAGCAATAGTTTGCAAACTGAACCTAACAGACCTTTAAGTGAAAGTGAACGATGTAATGTTTTCAAAAACATCAGTAATGTAATATAATGCTACCTTGCAACATGAGTAATACATAATCTGGTCTGAACTGATGAAGCACTATTTGAAACTTCAGGCTGTAACAATTACAAGTGATCAAGCAATTGATCGGAAGCTGTAAGCAAACAAGATTAAGTGGAACCCAAGTCAGTTTAACTTGTCAAATGACTCGTTCCAAAATGGTACATTTCATAAGCACTCATAAAGATTCAATCCCCCGGTTTCACAGACAAGGTTTAAACCTAGTCCCAGACTAAAATTCATGTTTGAGCTGTTTTAACTGAAGTAACTTGCACTGACATACCTTAAAATATGTCAGTGCCATTGTTTTGCCTCAAGATTCAGTTTTTTTTTATAAGGCACGTTTAATAAAGCTACTTAAATATCCTAATTGAACTAAAGCCTAATCCTGGCTTAATTTTAGCCTTGTCTGTGAAACCAGGCTGATAGGTTTCAATATAAAACGCATAGGGTTCTTGACTCAATTTTACAGAACTCTTTATGCCAAAAAATACTTTCATGTTTAACAGGTTATTCCAAATTTTTCTGGAGATAAACATATTTATGAGCTGTTTAATTCATAAAATCTAATAAAAAAAATAAAAAATGTATTAAAACAAAGTTAATTACTTGCAACTTAAAATGATCACATGATGAGAACCCCGAAATTTCTATAAGAAGCGCCTGGCAGAACCCGTTAAGCATCTATTATAGTACGATATCAGTGCAGACTACACTATATCAATCTTACCAAAAAAAAAGACGACAAAAGAAAACAATTAAATGGACAGTTCACACGAAAATTAAAAGTTACCTGCATGACTGACTGATTTCTGTGTAACATAAAACAACAGTTAAACGGGGCGATCCTGAATGAAAATGGTGACGGCGGTCAAAAAGTAAAATAAAATTAGTCCAGGGGCCAGTTGCTTAAACTTAGCTATGTTAAGACTTGAGAACTAGTTTGACCAACTAGCAGTTAGTTAGGAGATAATCAGTCTTACTTTTCCAATTCAAGTTAGACTAATCTACATTTTCATGTCACTACTGACTTGAAAAAGTTAGGACTTGAAAAAAAAAAAAATGTATGACTAACATTTAAGACTATCTACTAATCAGTTTGTGCAAATGGCCCCAGATGTGCTCTATTCTAAGCCTTCTGATGCCACAAAAATAGCTTTACATATGTGTAACAACAGAAATAGCTGTACAGACCAAAAGGTAAGCAATTATTCACTCACAATTTTGTCTTTTAACTTGACAGCCCCTGCACTCTTAAAAAAAAAAAAAAAAAAAGGTTCCAAAGCAGAGGGTTGCAGTTCTGCCATAGAAGAACCATTTTGGTTTCCCCAAAGAACCTTTCTGTAAACTTTTTTTTCTTTGTGTGAAGAACATTTTAATAATCTGAATAACCTTTTTCCACTATAAAGAACCATTTGTGCAATGGAAAGGCTCTATGGACGTTTAAGGTCCTGTCTGAAACCACAGACGCCAATAAAGAACCTGTAAATGAATTAACAAATAGTCATTTTGGGGTGAACTAACCCTTTTAATAGTGCACATCTTGACACCTAATCTCATTACTTTGGCTAAAGGTACAAATGGAACCCAAGCAAAAGCAAAAATCCTCATTTTGCTCAAAAGAAACTTGCATTATTCCTTTGTCATCCTTCCTTCTGTACCTTAAAGTTATTATCTGAGTATCTTCACACAGAAATTTACACACAGATGCATCTCTTTTCCCTTCATTCATCAAACTGTCAGCTCATAAGATTATGATTGTTATGAATGAACTACACACAAAGTCCAAGGAACATCAATGAGTATTGGGGTAGTGTATGAAATATAACAATAAATAATTGGTATTATCAGCAATTAAGGTGCATGTGACCATCATGAGAACAACAGTAAAGGCTTTACCACTGTAATTGCATTTTGTTGTATTTATACTACTAGTGCAAAATGCCCGTGCAAAATCAGTTTTTAAGTGTGTTTTTAGTAATTGTTGGTTTGGTGTGTTTGAGTGCACATTGTTACAATTACACAGCAAAAGTTCAGTGACATTTTTATTTGTGCATGGTAGAAAGCACAACATGAACTCCGAGAAAACGCTATGCTTGAGCAAACTTTTGTGAATAGGCAACTACAAATGATGCCCGTGAAAGAGACTGTGAACACATTGAATAGGATATGTTTAGTTGGTGAATAGCATTTACACAGTAGTGATAACGTTAAGCGCACCAGAATGAAATATAATATTCAGAAGTAAACAGCATAGCTGACTTATAGATTCAGTTTACATCCACAAATGAATAAGCACGTCGATTCAGGAAGCAGTGCAAAGTGCCCGTGCAAAATCAGTTTTTGTGAGCTGATCGCCGTCAAAAAAGTTCAGGAGATATTTCTTAGCGAAGGCTGATTTCAACAGTTTCAATATGATAAAAAATTACTTTTATATTGATTCAATGGATTAATTGCATTTTGGAAAAAAAAAGTGGCATGAATTTATTACATTTTTGGGGGAAAATAATCAGTTTTTATAATAAATCTTTGAAAATCAAAATCTGGATTTTAATTTTTTTATTTTATTATAACCTAAAGATGCTATGTGAAAGTTTGAAACAGAAAATAGTGGTTTTCATCTTGCCACTTTCTTGGTAAAGAAAACACATTTTTACTCAAATTAATCAAAATGGATTTATCACGTTCTGGAACCAAACTATAATATTCAGAAGTAAACAGTGTAGCTGACTGAGTGTTTATGTCAGAATGTTTATTTTTAAACCACAACCTTCTTGGGGCTTCTTTGACCGATACAACCCTCTAATGTCAGAATGTTTATTTTTAAACCACAACCTTCTAAAAATGACATATTTAACGATATCTTTTGCTTTTCTCATCCAAACAACGTCAAACTTGGCACTGCACTTGCCCGTGGCAAGACACCTGTCGAATTTGAAATCCATCGGACTAACGGTTCGAGAGATATGCGGTTAACAGACACACACACACACTCACAGACATACAGACAGACACACAGACAGACACACAGACAGACAGACGTTTCTGTAATTTATAGATAGACTAGTGCAAAATGCCTGTGCAAAATCAGTTTTTGTGTGTGTTTTTAGTAATTGTTGGTTTGGTGCCCGTGAAAGAGACTGTGAACGCATTGAATACAGGGAGCAGGCTAGGTTACTACAATTGATGGCCGTGAATAAAATATAATATTCAGAAGTAAACAGTATAGCTGACAGAGTGTTTATGTCAGAATGTTTATTTTTAAACCACAACCTTCTAAGTGCTTCTTTTACCGATATATTTAAGAAAACGCTATGCTTGAGCAAACAGTTTGTGAATAGGCTACTACAAATGATGCCCGTGAAAGAGACTGTGATCACATTGAATAGGATATGTTTAGTTGGTGAATAGCATAGGCTACTATTACACAGTAGCGATAACGTTAAGCGCACCAGAATCTATCTATAAATTACAGAAGTAAACAGCATAGCTGACTTATAGATTTAGTTTACATCCACAAATGAATATGAATTACATCCACAATGAATAACATCCACATCCGTCGATTCAGGGAGCAGTGCAAAGTGCCCGTGCAAAATCAGTTTTTGTGTGTGTTTTTAGTAATTGTTGGTTTCTTGGTAAAGAAATAAAATCAGTTTTGTGTGTGTTTTTAGTAATTGTTGGTTTCTTGGTAAAGTAAACTATAATATTCAGAAGGAACCAAACTATAATATTCAGAAGTAAACAGTGTAGCTGACTGAGTGTTTATGTCAGAATGTTTACTTTTAAACCACAACCTTCTTGGGGCTTCTTTGACCGATACAAATCTCTAATGTCAGAATGTTTATTTTTAAACCACAACCTTTTAAAAATGATATATTTAACGATATCTTTTGCATTTATCATCCAAACAACGTCAAACTTGGCACTGCACTTACTCGTGCCCGTGGCAAGACACCTGTTGAATTTGAAATCCATCAGACTAACGGTTCGAGAGATATGCGGTTAACAGACACACACACACAGACAGACAGACAGACGTTCCTGTAATTTATAGATAGATGGATTTATCACGTTCTGGACCCAAACTAATATTCAGAAGTAAACAGTGTAGCTGACTGAGTGTTTATGTCAGAATGTTTATTTTTAAACCACAGCCTTCTTGGGGCTTCTTTGACCGATACAACCCTCTAATGTCAGAATGTTTATTTTTAAACCACAACCTTCTAAAAATGATATATTTAACGATATCTTTTGCATTTATCATCCAAACAACGTCAAACTTGGCACTGCACTTACTCGTGCCCGTAGCAAGACACCTGTCGAATTTGAAATCCATCGGACTAACGGTTCAAGAGATATGCGGTTAACAGTCACACACACACACACACAGACAGACACACAGACAGACAGACGTTTCTGTAATTTATAGATAGATACGCACAAAGTCATTTCAATCTGAAAACATCAGTAGATATGCACTGAATCAACTACATCCAGCTTTTAACGTAACAAAAAATCAGCTTTCCTCATTACAAATGCAGCATGTTTGTTGTTGCTCTAAGGTGATTATTTATTTAGAAATGAAAAGATTATGATATTGATCCAGGACACGACATTAGTGGGAATACAGTATTTATAATTTATGTCTGTTTCTAAGCACTTCATGAGCCTCAGAAGTGTTTTATTGTCTCATATAGTTTCTGTGTTGATGTAATTAATCCTTCATAAAGGCAGTTCATACAAAAGGTCTCGTAAAAACAAAAGACCCAAAATCACATCATGCTGTTGTCTGATTGTTCCATGACCTTTATGAGTTTAAGGGCGTCTATTTGCCTTATTTACTATTTTCTGCAAAAGCCCAGTCCTCAGAAATCTGGCATTATAAAAAGAGTCTTGGACTTCATAAACAAATAAAATCAGTCAGGCACAGGAAGGTTTTCATTGACTATGGAGACATTAGTGTTGGCTTTATGTTTCACATAAGCACCTGGAAATCTCTGCCTACACATTTCTATAAAATCTGTATTCTTTGCTCATCAAAAATAATACTTTCTATTTTCTTAACTAGTGGGAAATGCATTTTGATCATCAGTTATGGCAGAGCTGAAAACATTTATTTGTAATTGTTGGATTTCATTTCTATTCCACTGGGGGGGTTTTTCTCCCCAAAGGAGTTTCAGTATCCCTATCGACGGCTTCTATACCTGTCTATACTCTTTATAGACTAGCCCACATTTATTCCTTTGTGTCTTTTTAGTTGTCTGTGGGAGAGAATGTGCATACTTATATGCAGCCGTGTGGGAGTCTGTGGGTGTGTGATTGAGAGAGGATTTCTAACTGTGTTCTCACAGAGGAAAGAGTTGATATAAGCTACAAACATGCACTCTATCAACTACATTCACATTGTGAGAGAACTAGGCCTACATAACATGTAGATTAAAAGTCATCTCATTTCTGTTTGAACAGGCGTAATATTCAAAGCGATACACGACTGCTGATACTTCACAAATCTTTTTCCGGTTATACATGCCTAAAAGTGTCTAAAAAGTATATAAAAGCGTTTTTAGTACCGCTGGTTTTCCACAAGCTTAATGACATTGTAAGCTAACATGAGATATCATCATTTTGATAAATCAAAGCAGCATTAACAGGCAAAGGAAACAAAACAAAAGACATGATTACGCTCTTAAAATAATGGGGGGGGGGGGGGGGCACAGCAATGCCATGGAAGAACCATTTTGGGGTTCTCCAAAGAACATTTCAGTGAACGATAAAAGATAAAATAATCCTTTTTTGTTGTTGTTTAAAGAATGTTTAAAACAATCTAAAGAACCTTTTTCCTCTATAAAGAACATTTTGTACAATGGACAGGTTCTATGGATGTTAAATATTCTTCATGGAACCATACATACCAATAGTGCCAATAAAGAACCTTTATCTTTAAGAGTGTACATGAATCTTTGGCAACTGCAACATGAAATCAATAATAATTACATTAACTCATCAGCAGTTTAGCAGAGTTAGTGTTTAGATGGTTGACTGAAATCTGATTCAATCTATTTTTGATGCTTCCGAGAATTCGCGAAAAACGTTTAGGCTAAATTACAAGTTCATAATTAAATCAATTGCTTTTGAAAAGACTGGACACAATCTAAAGACATATGAACTTACCTTGACATCTCAAATGGTTTATCCCTTTAAAATAAAGTCAATACAGTCTTTACTTACGTCATAGCCACAAAGCATGTTTTTCTACCAAGAGCTCAAGGTTTAGCTGAGCTGCACAATCTGGCTGCAAAACCATCTTTCTACATCGACGACAAGTCTGATGTAATATCTTTTTTGTACACAACATTTAAATCGCTATGGGGAGACCTGTGCCAGCTAAACAACATCCATATTTATTTGCTAAAAGTGAATTTGGACAACGTTTAGACTAACAATGACTTAAAAAACTAGAATAACAGACACAAAATCTCACTTGGATTTCAAGAGATTCAACTTTTACATAAGACTAGGCGTTCCATTTTAGTCAGAAAATAGTGAGGTCTGAATAATTTGACATGAGATAAATACTATGGCAGCAGGTGAGATCTACACTATAATGTTTACATAAATTATGACTGAAAAATGGGGGGAAATTACCTCTTATTTTGCAAGTGATTATATGAATGCAACTGCAAATTTGTACCTGTGAGAGATTTATCAGCAGATGAAAATGTTCAAACTGAAAGATAAGCTTGGATAGTTCCCATATTAGGCATTACTTGTGATACTGTGACACTTGTCTTGCATACATTTTTGTTTTTCCTTGCAAAGGTTCCAGTCTGCACCTGTTGAATGGGGAGTAACGCTCTAACTGACATCAATTTATGACATCAGTGGCCACCTATTTTACATATTTTTTTTATGACACCAGCAGACCACTGCATTATATGAACAGAAGGTGAACATTTCTGGTTTCATCCACATTTCTTTGCCAGAAGAACCTCATTTGAAATCCAATATTACCACTCACATGCTACTAAAGACATCACGAGACATTATAGATTTTATAGGAGTTCTCTGGATGTGATGGTCTCATTCATTTAATGCATATAACATCATGGTCACGTTTCTGCGCTGCTCGAATCCTATCCAAAAGAGGACTTGGGGTGTCCAATGCAACAGGTTTTCACATGGAACATAAATAATTTATTACAAAGACAAAGACATTTGTAATTATATTTTAGATATTTGCTACATATTGTCGACATTTTGATTATTATTTACAATATGAGCAGAAATAATCTAATAGCTATATCTTCAAGTTGAACATTGCGTCAGTGATAATTCCATCGGATATTTACTCAAAATACAAAAAGCACAAAGGGTAACTTATTCCCTTTCATTTCCAGTATTCTCTACTTTTTTATTATTATTATATTTAATGTGAAAATTGTTCAATTACTTTAGGGGTTACGGTTTTTAAAAGGTATTTCAGTCTGTCATTTTAGGGCGCGATTTGTGGAGGTTCCTCACGCGCAAACAAAAACGTATTTTGGACACTCAGTTAGCTAAGCGTCAACATCTAAAAGACCTTTACACAACACAATATAGTTTTTGAGATTGGGCGATATCTATATATATAATAAAGTGATTATGTATTGTATTGTATACTGATACAGATCCTAACTGAAAGATCTAAAGCAGCGTAATGTTGCTATGGTTACCTCATCAGGAACGCGACTTCTATTCACACTCCGACGAACTTGTAATTAAACTTTTGTCTTTAAAGAAACGTTGAAAATGCAGATGTAACGAATATATAAGACAACCCTCATAATTCGTACTGATATGTTGAAGAAACTCACCAGCTTGTCAAGTGTGTCTTTGCCAACAGTGGACACCTTAGGCGCAGGGACTCGTTCACATGTGCATCCTTCCAGAAGATAAATCCCTGATGGTCGAGCGCTCTGGTCGGTGTCGAAGTAAAATAAAACATTCTGATAAAGTGCAAAAAACTTCTCGTGCCATTTGCTGTTTTCTGTGGTCTTCTTGCTGAGATAGCCTCGCTTGGTGCCCTCTTTACGCGCGATAACGGAGAGATACAGAGCGTGTCCCTCATTGTACCGAACACTCTTCTGCATTTTCCGTCTTGGTTTAATGTGTGTTCACTTGTTTGTCACCATATCCCATGTGATTTTAACTTTCCAACAAGGATGTTTGGAGAAATGCGCACGGGAAAGTTGCCGAGCTGAAGCGCGCACTGCTCATACGCGACTCATCCAAACGAGTTCGGAGCCCAATCCATATTGGCCTGAAGAAAAGTTTGAACCCCGACGAACAACACTGTCAGTCAACGAGTAAATCTCATGTAGTACAGCAAAATAAGCAGTAGTAGTGGACAGACGGTGAGAGAGAATCACTGTTGAGCTCGGATGTAATCGGCTTTGGCATCCTCTTAAAGAGACAGCGCTCCTCTCTCTCGCTCTCTCTCTGAGATTCACTTTCCCTTGAGGCTGAGCGCAGGTTTTAATGAGTGGGCGGATCGAAAGCGCGGGCAGAACGACTCGCAGATATTAATGAGGGGGCGGGCATTGCAGATATTTTAATGATGGGGCGGGGCGGGGCGACGGGCAGGCACCTGACATGGGCAATTAGGCGCTTTAATGGTAGGTCAAGTTGCAGTAAAAGAAAAATTCACATTTAGTCCATGGCAACATATCATATTTCAGTCTTAAAAATTAATTATCGAGGTACTAACACAATACTGTATATAAGCCGACCCCCCTTCCCCTTTTTCAAGATGTACCTTTTGGAAAAAGGCTTTTTGATGACACTTTTATTCTAAAATTATTATAAACCATACCAAAATTCCATGCAAATACATGCCGTTTATCGCTCTATTGCATAAAAATCGCCATGCAAAAAAGTGAAAGGGTGAGGTCACATTAGCAAAAAAGGTCCACTGTTAATTACAAGTGAAGCCATATGAAGCACAGCTCACACAAAAAGGACCATCTTGAACATGATGCGAAATCTATGTGGGGAAATCTTTGATATTCTCAATCGTGTGGATTCCTATTGAATGACTGGATTTTGCCTGCCAGAATTCGCTGAACAATGGTAACACCGGGTCTACACCGGATGCAACCGTTGCAAATCCATTTGTCATTCATATCAGAAGTAGCGCAAGCGCTTGGGAGTACGGCAGAAATAAAACGGGGCATCAGTTTACTTTGGTGAATTTGTGGTGTCGTGCTGCAGCAGGCTGCATCCAGTGTAGACAGCATTACTGATTATAATGGGTTCCATTTGCTTTTGTCGCGTTGCGTTGCTCGTGTCTGGTGTAGACACGGTGTAAATGTGATCGCACGTTAAAGTCGGCATGAAACGTAAGTTGCGATAGTCTTCCCTGCTGTGACGTATATTCGAGTAATATGACTTCCTGAACAAGGAGCTTTCAAGAACAAGGGCGGAGCTTGATTTTGTCCTTCAGAAACTGATTGGCTTGTTCGATTGTTGTGATTTGCTATAGACCTTATTCATAGCAGCGCCATGCAGGGGTTGAAGATGTTTTAGGTTGGGGGGGGGGGGGGGGGGGGTTGGTGCTTCGTCACCACTTTTTATTAAGCACAATATCAAGTCTATAAAACACGTCAAAACTCCATGAATCACAACAAGCGTAGTGAGAACACTCGTTTAAACAGCACACACACACCTGGACATTTGACTGCACATCACATTTTTGACATTATTTATACTGCTTTTATTCGTAATGCAACGGACTGGTCTACAGGACATAAATGAAGCCTTTAAATAAAAGGGTTATTGGGCTGTTTACAGTGTCACATACAATAAAAGAGCCTGGACAGCGACAGGAAATTGAAATGAACACAAAAAACCTGCCTAGTGCCTGCCTTACACAACACTGACAGTGGACTTGCGCTCAGGAGTAGAGCGGCTGTGTGTGTTTCTGCGCACACACATTATGACATCACACTCTGCGCGTATGTTTTAAAAAACATAATTTAACATATACATAACACATTAAATAGCCCACTTAAAGTGTTTATTACAAATAAATGACTAAATGCTAAAAATGAATAAATGTAAATGAACAAAAATTTGCATTGCATTTACAATCCTGTGAAAACAGGGGGTGCTGCTGCAAATCAAATATTTTATAATACTCCAATATTATAAAAAAAACACAAAAAAACCCAAGAATTGTACATTTTGATTTCATAGTGTCTTTAAACAAATACTTACAATAGGGCTTCTGGTTCTCCATCTTTGTCCTGGAGGATCCCAGCGCAGCACATTTTGAATGTGTCCCTTGTCACACATGAATTATCAAGTTGAAAAGTTTTGCTCTTCATCCCATTCACTTCATAAGTAAAGGAACTTGGATGAAGCTCTGAACTGGTCAGATAAGGGTCAGTGCAGGGGTACTTCAGGACCAGGACAGAAAAACACCAATTTACATGGACGCTTCCAGTGCAGATGCAAGTGACATCAGTATCTATCAACTTCAATTACATCTAAGAATTCAACACTCATTTTCTTTTCCTTTATTTGCCTTTTTGGATGCTAAAATGACATGGGTTAAGATGGTTGTGATAACCGATATACTGTATTTTTGCCATAAAGACAGAAACTAATCCAAATCTATGTTAAAATGCAATTAAATCAGTTTACTTTATAAAGTGCGGCATATCTAAAATACTTAATTTGAAATGACATTTAAAATAACATTATTAAAGCAAACCTGGGGACTTCAAAGCAATGCAAATGTGAGTATGGGAAGAAGACACAGGAGGGTTTTATGTTCTCTGACTGCTTCGGCTTTCATGAAGACTGATTATCATTCACCTCAGATGTTCATTCACCAGTTCAGATGTATCATTCACCTTTGGAGGACAATGAGATTACAGAGGAAACTTGTTCACCCATATATGAAAATTCTGTCATCAATTACTTGCTTCTCATTTCAAATCTTTTTGACTTTTCAAACATGCTTCAAAATATCTCATGTTCCGAAAAAGAAAGCAAGTCGTAAATAATGACAGGATTTTCATTTTTGGGTGAAACTATCCCTTTAAAGAGAATGAGCACCACAATTTCCACAATTTGATGTCCAGTTTAATCAATGTAAATACCACATTACACTAACAATCTTAGAAATATGTGTCTTTTTTCTTTTTCATACGGTCACAAATATATTGAGAAATCTTCTGGTCAAAGCACCTGGATATGAGTGTCTATATAAAGACAACAAGTTTGAAGTTGTAAGATCTACTGTTTTAAGGTAAAACAGGTGATGTAATACATGATGTTTTTAAATACATGATATTCAGTGTTTGTTTTTTGAGTTTTTTTTTGCAACCATCATCCTATGGGAAAAACCTGTCATGCTAATATTAGGGACTGCACTTTTTCCAATTCAGCAATGTTTCCTTGTTGTTGATACTCCAGGCATCAGATAACAGTCTCACCATATTCCTATGTTTGTAAAAAGAGAAGGGGATAATATCATGTTACATCACACCATTACAAAAAGGTATAAACAGCATCTTCACTGAGTCAATACTTCAGGAAATATTTTTAATAATGTAGCTAAATCAATCAAGACATTTCTGTTTTAGTGGCTGGAATGCATTATAGATAACTGATTTTAAATATTAACATTATAAATCAAAGGGAGACATTAATCTATTTACTTCCTCCTTTAAATTTATTTCAAGTGTTAATAGAAAATACATGCAACTGGATAAACTGGTTTACGTGCTGTATGTGAAAATCTATGCAAAGCAGCTGACTTTAATAACAGGACATGTACTTTTTAATACTGACTTCCATTTCTATGATCAAATGCATCATATGAATACGTGTCTACTACTTTTTCAGATTGAAACTTTATCTTTATAACACTTTGTAACCTCTTCAGATTTTCAGATCAGTTCTCTCCCTGAATAGTCTAAATATTTGTTCTAAAGGAAGCTCCTCCACAATCCAAATCTACTACAGTGTTCTTTTTCCATTGTGTAACCAATCAGCCCACGTACCTCCGGCTGTTCACGAGAGCCTCCAACTCTTTGGACTTGAATGCAGCGGTCCTGAGGATGGACTCTGGGATTTCAGCCAGACGTGCTACATTTAGCCCGTAGCTCCTGGCGGCTGCGCCTTCAATCAGCTGATAGAGAAATGTGATGAACTCTGGGTGCATCTCCTCCTCTAGAAATGAGAGCAACAGAATTATTAAACACTTCGGAAGCACTCAGTGTAATATCAGAGAAATTATCAGAGGATGCACTGGGAAAGATCAAAGTTTTGAATTTTTTTTTTGTAAAACAAGATCCATTATAATCCTGATAATGATGCTTAAAGGAATAGTTCACTTAAAAATGAAAATTCTGTCATCATTTACTCACCCTTACCCTGTAATACTTTAGTGGAGTACACAAACAGTATAAAGTATATGATTACATGACCTTTGGCAAAAAGTGTAAAACCTGTGTAAAATACCCACATGATGGCATAAATGAGAAAATAGATTTTGTCTGAGAAAAGGTATTTCAGTGAACAAGGGCAGAAAGTGAGTTTTGCCTGATAACTTTTTCTTCAGTGCTTAGAAAAAGTCAGTTCCTGTGTCATGGTGTGACAGAAACCGCAGATTTTTTTATTAACCTTATTTGTGAATATGGTTTGCGAATATTATTAAGCATTTCTCCCAATTTTTCTCAGCAAATCTGTCACAAACTCAATCACCTTTTAAGTATTGCACAGATTATTAAGTGCAGGAAGAAAAAAAAAGAGAAAGCCTGAAGAATTTGAAGGAAGGAGGAGGAAAGAACCATGAATAAGTGAACCAAGCTGAGTTTAGATGATCTCAATCTGAACTCTGAATCTGGATAGGATTTGAAGATGAATTGCAATGCTGGATGGGAAACTACACAGCACGGTACAATGAGAAATAGAAGAGGAATGACTACTTATGCAATAGGATTACTGTCATACACACAAGCCAGTTGTTAAGTAACCACTACCTGGCTCTTTAGAGTTTAATGCTCCAGAATTTTCTTTCCTGGAAAAGTGTAAAGTTCCCCTGTAGTCAATAATTTTATCTTTTAAAACTTATCTTTGATCACCAAAATTACATATTTAAATGTTTTTTCCAGTGAAAAAAATGTCTTCGTGGAGGAAGAGCAATTTGAATTCGCTCACTCCTTTTCATTCACTCCTTCAAGTGAACAGTATTAGTGGACTAACGTAGGGAATAGTGAATGAGGGTTTAGGGGGCGATTTCAGATTCAGACCCTGTTTCTCATTCGCCATGCCTTCTAACAATCAGTATCCTTAGAAACGTCAGTGGAGAAAGGCATATAGTTCATCATAACATTGTAATATACATCATGTACATAATAGGGGTGTAACGGTACTCACGGTCACGGTCATGAAAGCAAGTTATGACAGTAACTGTGTAAATTACTATATTTCAAAAATGAATTGGAGAAGTTAATGTAAAACCTGCCTAATGTGCAATTTACATTATTATTTTTTTATTTTCGGACCACGTTTTTGAGACTGTCTTTGGTTCACTGCAGTTTTAAGGAGAAAATACTCAGCAATGGTGTTGACTGATGAATTTGCACATGGTTTGTCTTAAAGCATATTAAAAAACACCACATAGACATATAAACAACATTAAAAGCTTGATTTTCACCACAGGGGGTCTTTAATTTATGCCTCAGAACACCAGAATGCTTGACCCTGGTTGGTCAACAGATGTTTTAAGGTGCTCATCAATTTTCTATAACAGCATGACAATGAAGTCATTCAAGTTCCATACGTCATTGTCATGTTCCTTCATGCAAAGCTGCTTCAAAGTTTTAAATGAAAGGATCGGTAACACTTAATTTTACAAGTACATATGTACTTTTTATAGTAATAACAGTATATTATGCATTATTACATGCAACTAATCATAAACCAAACCCTAATCCTAACCCTAACTGTATATGTACATGTAGTTAATCAATATTACTCAGTACTTAAATATATAATTACACTGTAACAAGGACTCCTTAAAATAAAGTGTAACCAAAGGAACTTATAGCCTGACAATCTACCACAGCAAAAGAAGCAGAAAAAGACACTTGAAAAATGTCTTGAGATACACAAACATATGTCTGCTAACCATGGTAAACCTGAAATGGTGCATGTACACTTTGGGTGTTTTCAGTAATTCATTATTCCTTATTTGAATCATTATCAAAAACGTTCTCGTTTTTCGCAATCCCATCTGCTCAACACGACATACGAGCAAACATGATCTGTTGACCAGTCACTACCTGAAGTCAGCACAAATTATGCGATATGATACAGAAACCTCTCATGTTTCATAAAATATCTTAATATGTGTTTAAAAGATTAACCAAAGTATTAAGGGTTTGGAATAAGTTAATGATGACGGAAAATTATGACAATTTTACTTTTTGGGTGAACTATCCCTTTAAGGCATTTACTTTAAATCAGGCTCTGCTCTGCCATGTCAGTAGATAACATGGACAGAAACCTGTCAAAAAGTGTAAATAAATTAAAAGCGAGGCATGGAGCAGAGACGATTAAATTTAGCATTCAAATGTGAAAAAGTGACCTTTCTTATTCTTCAAGTTAAATGTAAGGCTTTACAGAAAATCATGAAGCACATGAGAAACACAGAAAATGATTTGGTATTGGTAAAGAGATCAGTATTATATTATATTAATCATCATCATCATGTATTGGATAGAACTATTCCTGCAGACAGATCAAATAGACAATAGGTGGATTGACTAACAGAAGGTCTAAGAAAGTGTGCTGCACTCCTTGATCACTCAAGCAACATAAGGTCAATGCAAAGGTAACACAAATGAGTAAGTGATCCATGAAATCCTGGATGACTTAGCTGACATACAATAGAAGAGGAACTGGTTCAGAGGCTATCAAAACCAGCATATTCCAAGACAATGCACTCCTCACTCTCTAATACTGCTTAGTGTGCACTGATGAAATCAACTTCCTGAACCAGACACTAATGGCTTTCTCAGATCATATCAAGTTGAAGTTAATAAACGTGCTTGACTCATTATCAAGAAAGGCAAGATCAGTAATACTGATGGATTGCATAGAACAGCCATACATCAAGCTATATCAAGGATGCAGATGCCAAAATATAAAAGTACAAGCAGGGGAACAATGCTATAACTACAATATTATGGGTCCTGGAACAACAAAAATAATTATTTGGCCACTCCCTGAACAAGGGCTTCATTCTCAAACATTTATTTACCATGGCTGTTGTTGTTATACTACTACATAATCTTGTGACAATGTTTAGTTTCCCCCATTTCATATTAGCAGAATTCTTAAAGTGGTCACCCTGTGGTGAAAATCAAGTTTTTAATGTTGTTTATATTATGTTTTAAATGTGCTTTAAGACAAACCATGTGCAAATTCAAAAGTCAACACCATTGCTGAGTATTATCTCCTTAAACTGCAGTGAACCAAAGACAGTCTCAAAAACGTGGTTTGAAATCGCTGGTGTTTCTGATGTCACAAACTACCTTGTAACCAATCAGGACAACGTGTGAACGTCAACGAGTGGATCTCTGAGCTGGTGTGAGTGAGTGGAAGCGGGGCTAATTTGCATATTCATAGAACCGCGTATACTAAATGAGGCAAGGGTGTAGAGTTACATTCAAGCTATTTTAAGGCATGAAGAAATTAGTTTTCAAGGAAAAAGCTTTTAAATATGTCATTTCGGTGATCCACCAGGGGACTTTAAGTCCTTATCGATGCTCTTAGTTTCCTTTTGGAAGGGTCCTGTTTATCTGCCTTATGCATAGATTAATTTTAAATAGACTTTTACTGCATTTTGAGTATAATTAGCCGCAATTGCTGTTTGGTTACAAATATCCTTTGCCAGATTAAAACACCCTTTTAAGCCATACATGAATATTGATTGGATATCATCAAAAAGCTACCAAAAAGTCAGCAAGGATGCATTTAATTGATCAAAAGTGACTGTAATGACTTTTACAATGTAAACATATTTCACATAAATGCTTTCTAATAGATCAGAGAAGTAGCTCGAGCAGCAAATCAGCATCTTAGAATGAAGGATCATGTGAAACTGAGTAATGACTGCTGAAAATTCAGCTTTGCAATCAAAGGAAAAAAATATTACAGGAATAAATTCATTCTTAAAATATATTAAATTAGACAACTGTTGTTTTAAATTTTAATATGTCACAATATTTATTAAGAGACTTTGAAGGAAAACATTAATCTTCTTAAAAATGATCTTAACAACCCCAAACTTTTGAACAGAAGTGTAAATATTACATAAGCTTATGTAATGCAAGTTGGTAGATATATGCATACACACCATCAGAAGTGCTCTCTGGCTCATTGAGAAGGAAAGCCATGTGGTAATTCCCCACATGCTGCGGGTACAAGTGCTCCAGCTCACATAACGGAGGATAGTGGGTCACAAACAACGTCAGACACTTCACCTGCAGAAACACACAGAGAAGAAAAATAATCTAACTCCACACATCTGAACATAATATAAAGATAAAGCCGTCAATTCTGCACCGCTAGTGTCATCAAACAGAATTGCAAAAGTAACTAGAAAAGGAAAGTTTGTCAGATAAACTATAATGTCGACTTGATGAATTCTTACCTGAAAGTTTAAAATCTACTAAGCAGTTGCTAAGGTGTTCTGTCAGATGGATGGCAGATAGATTGAAGTTAAAGGGATAGTTCACCCAAAAATTAAAATTAGCCAATGATTTACTCACCCTCAAGTCATCCTAGGTGTATATGACATTCTTCTTTCAGACAAATACAATCAGTTATATTAAAATATGTCCTGGCTCTTCCAAGCTTTATAATGGCAGTGAATGGCCGTTTCTGTTTTGGACCCCATAAAAATGCATCTATCCATCATAAAAATGTACTTAATAAAGTTATAAATATGGATATTTTTCTTACACTAACGCATCGCTTCACTTCAGAAGGCCTTTATTAACCCCAACAGGCCCCAGAGCAGTGTGGAGCACTTTTATGATGGATGGATGCACTTTTATGGACTTCAAAACAGAAATGGCCATTCACGGCCATTATAAAGCTTGGAAGAGCCAGAACATTTTTTTTATATATCTCCGATTGTATTCGTCTGAAAGAAGAATGTCATATACACCTAAGGATGACTTGAAGGTGAGTAAATCATAGGGTAATTTTCATTTTTGGATGAGTAAAAAAATAAGTACGAACACTGACTGTGCGAAGTTTGGTGATTTTAGCTTGAAAGCTACAGTCAGAAAGGACAATTTCTACTAACTACTAAAGACAATCCATTAGGAATAACAAAACAGATTTGGTTACTCAGCATCCTGCCTGTGTGAAAGAGCGAGACATCCTTGAGCCAGACGCACAAACCACGCAAACAGCAACCGCCCCCTCACTCGCCACTTATGAACATTATCAGCAGCCCATTATCTGCATAGCGTTACCACCTCACACCAATGCGCACATCTCATTCCAGAGGGGGGGACGTGTTCATTCCTCCATTTATTGATGTGTTTTTTTAGCAGGCTCATGTGAGGTATTGAGCTAGAGTGTGAATATGAGACACACAGAGGATACGCAGACAGGGAGCTGAAGCAGAACAAGAGACATGAGGCTGCTCTTGGCATTATCATTCAGTTTTGCTGACAGAAGTCTTAGTTTGGCAGGTCAGAAGATTACACATGGGTTGGCGTGAAGGACGTAAAAATGTGGCACAATCAAAGAAAATGCTGCTTCTGCACTGTATATGCCATAAATAAGATTTATGTCTTGGTTTTTTTATGTGATGCAGTCCTCGCAAGAAGTTCACATTTATTACAGGCAGTCTCTACTTTTACTGATGGAGGTGTTGGAGAATTTCAAGGCAAAGCTGCTAACTTTACCATCCTTATCAAATACAACCAACATTACTTGTAAATACTTATGATGAGAACATTACTGAAGCTTACAGTGTATCTTATTGGTCAGCAAGTTATTAAACACTGGACAAAGAAACAATTTTTTTACTTGAAGGATAAAAAAAGTGTTTCTGTTATATGGCGAATGCTCAACCTAGTGATGAATAGGAGTGCATTGCTTCTACTCAAATTCTTGTTTGTGGCAAATATTCATGTTCGGTGTGAAAAGGCCTTTAGTTTAAATTTATATTTACATTACAATTACAATAAATAGTGCAGTCACACAGTTCAATTATTATTAATGGTGCTCAATAAACATTTCTTATTATCAATGTTCTTATTATCAGTTGTGCTTCTTAATATTTTTTTGAGGAAACAAATTTTTTTTCAGGATTCTTTGATGATAAGAGCTTTTATTTGGAATTGAAACCTTTTGTAACATTATAAATGCCTTTACTGTCACTTTTGATCAATTTGATGCATCCTTGCTGAATAAAAGTAGTATTTTTTGGGGGGGGGGTACATACTGACCCAAAACTTTTGAACGTTAATTTAAATATTTTAAACAAAGTGTTGAGTACATAGATTCAATAACATGAACCTTGTAAACTTCGGTAAATTCAGTTACTTGTTTTTCTGTCTGGGAACTTTTAAACATGACTGTGTCTTCTGGCAGGTTAATAAAGACTTGTGCCCCCTTACTCCTGGAAATGATGTAAAGCCAGCCACTCATATCGTAATGTACAGATTGTAAATCATTAATTCAATTAAGTTTTCAATCAAGTAATTTATCTGTCTATGAAAGCGCACTGTGATACCAAACACATTTGATGTTTAAATGGGACCTACTATGCCCCTTTTTACAAGATGTAATATAAATTGTAGGCATCTCCATAATGTGTCTGTTTCAGCTCAAAATACTCCACAGATCATTTACTATCCCATGCCCAAAATGGCCCTTTTTGAGTGGAAGCAAAACACGCTGTATTCATACATGTATCTTTAAATGCAAATGAGCTGACTTCTACTGTAGTAGTCGATGGAATTGACTCTCGCAATTGACATTTGCTCCATTTACTTTGAGTCAAAACAGGGCCGGCAATAAGAATATTTATTACACTCTGAATAGCGCAAAAAAAGCTGCTTGAACAGGAGAGTTCAAGATACTAAAAATAATATTGTCTAAATACATATAATGTACACTTATTCCTGTTGGCAGTTTTGTTTTTAAATATTTGTTTAATGATGAACACAAATTAGGACATCATGGAAACCAAAGCTGGCATGGAAGTATGCATAAAAATACAATGTAATTGGCTGTTATTTTATTGTAAAGTAAGCTACAAGTAGGATAAAACTGTGACTGATATTGTTTCTGCGACAGCTCCAGCTCTAGCTCTCTGACACACGAGTCAGCAATTTCAGACACAGCAAAGGAGTCGATATAATGAATAAAGCTCTGCGTTTTACCCAAAATTGAACATTCTTTATAACGTGGGGAAAAAAACTATATGCTAACTATATAAAATATGCTAGCCTCTGGTAAAAACCTTGTGTAAAACCATGTAAAAGTTGCATAATAGGTCCCCAGTCAAGTGCATAATATAGTTATGTGAAGCAAGATTTCAAACTGAAATACCAAGGGCAAAAACCCTGATCAAGCGAGAGTTCAGTATAATCTGGTTTTGACAAGACCAATGAAAAAGCAGCCACTGAGTGAAAAGAGTTCTTAAAGGTCAAGACAAAGTTTCCCAAGTTCGAAGTTCCGAATAACATTACGGGATCTTAAGCACACCTTCTCACTTCTTCAGTTATCTCAACTTAGAAATGCTCTCTCTAAATATTGAGGAGTGACTGCCTGCCTCTAACATGTGCCTCCAACTGCCTCTTCGCTATGGCAACCAATGCTGCTCTACTACCCATTGCTCACAGAAGAAAGTTCTGCGTCAAGGCTGCTCACAATGCATCATTCAAGGGTGTTACACAACAAACGTATTTACATTCTTAAATACAGCGCAGGTGAACGAGTGAGCCTTGTTGCCATGGCGATGTGCAGACACTCTCTGCAAGATGCTGCCAGGACACATATATGCACTATAAAGGCAAACGGGCATGGACAAAAAGCTATTCTAGTGTGAAGGGAGGAATTTCAATATGAAGCACACGCTTGAGCAAACACTGAAACGTTGTATTTTTGAACCTCTGTGAGTGCGCAGTGTCACAACTACAGCTGTGCAGCGCGAGTCTGAGCGTATAATGCTCATGATATTCTAAGTGGATTCTAGTGTACAAAATAAGACTGGAATTTGACATTTGAGGAAACTGTGAGTGGTTCTTGCGCTTTATAGTCAGCACCACCTTGCTAGGGTGTTGGCATGTAATTACTAAGGTGTTCAGAATTGCTATTAATTTGCTATTGTAATTACACATTATTTTACCGGAATAAGCTTCACATCAAACCTGATCTCCGTTTGCAACTTTCTTCTCTTCAGTCTGACATACAGTGCTTGGTAAATGCTAAACAACACCAACCTTTGCATTAGGTGAGTCACAAAGATTTTAGTTTTTAAGGTGTAATTGTCTAATTATGTGCCAGAGTCTCTTGAGGTGCGGTAAGGCCCGGTTCCACGGGAAAGCAGAGGGTGCCAAGCACACTCAAATGAAAGCAAGAGCACCCTCAGTTGAAGCTGTAATAATAGGATATTGGCGAACTGATTTGGCAAACGGTCCATTGCGTATTTCTTTTTACACTCTGGAGAGCGTCAAATGCTTCTGTTTACAACATTCTTTTGCAGTGTTGAGCAATGTAGCCAATCACAGACATATATGTTGATTTCTTGAATGCAATGGCCAATCAGAGGTGTTTAAGTTAGCCAGAATTCACTCACCGCTCAAAACGCTGGAGTTTTTATTCAGTGCTGAGCTTTGCAAGCTCATGAATCCTCTCATTTTAACAAACAAAGTGTAGACGGCTTCACTGATTAACGGCCACAAACAAGTTGCACATGCAACATTCACTCTCGAAATTGCAATGATTGACTTAGTGACCACTGCAATGGAAAGTTTTTGCAAAGTCTGATTTATGTGCATTAAGGCTAGAGCACCTGATTTGATTCTGGAACTGGGCCTGAGCTCGGTAACCCATTATCTGCATTTTCTGTTTGTTGTCAGTTTATTCAATAAAGACTGTGTTAATCTCTGTTTCTAAGTCCTCATTAACCAATTAACCAATATTACAGTTTTTTGTTTTTTTTCAGTAGATTTCCTTCAAAAAACCTTTTAAAAGTCATACCAATCCTAAACTTTTGAAAGATTTTATTTTATTTTATTTTATTTTTTTTTTATATATATATATATATATATATATATATATATATATATATATATATATATATATATATATATATATAAAATAAAATCTTATATAAAATCTTATCCTTTATACATCATATATATATATATATATATATATATATATATATATATATATATATATATATATATATATATGATGTATAAAGGATAAGATTTTATATAAGATTTTATTTTATATATATATATATATATATATATATATATATATATATATATATATATATATATATATATATATATATATATATATTTATATATATATATATATATATATATATATATATATATATATATATATATATATATATATATATATATATGATGTATAAAGGATATATAATATATAAAATTATACTTAATATTGTAAATGCTGGCAGGATAAGTAAAAAGCTGTACTATGACAAAAAAAAAAAAAAATCCCCATTGTACAAAACATCTGAAAGACCCCTGAACCCCAATCATGAACAATAGTAAAATGCCTTAAACACCACCAGTAGTCATTTTGTTTTCCATAAAACATCAACAGCTTTGAAACAAACAGCTCATGCCAATTCTGTGAGCAACATACATCAGATGGTCAGTGAATGGCCATGGCTGTAACGTCTGACACTGCCCCAACCAGGCGAGACACGTTTCTAGTTTCCACTGAGTAATTTGTCAAGCAATTAGTCTCACCTCACTGAAAACGAACATGTACATTACCATTATGTCGCACAATCACACCCAATCAGAACATATTTGATGTTTAATATACAGCAGAGTGGTATTTTGGACCAATGACATTTCCACAACTAATAGAATGCCAAAGAAATAGAAAAAGCAACCTACAAAATGTTTTGCTTCTTGTAGCTGGTTTATGACAAAAAAAAAAAAAAACTTAGATAATTTAAGTTTTATTGCATCATATAAGGCTGAGACGTGATGTTACAGGTGGTATGAAAAAGTGATGGGAAATAGCTATCTGTAATAGTTATGTTCTGTTAGTTTTGTTTTCATGGACTTTTAGTTTTTACCATTTACCATTTATCACAGGTGTTCGTCATCAATTACCCTTGTTTTCCTTTGAATATAAGTTGCTGTGTTTTTCTGTCTGTTCTCGTCAACGCATACGCTGAGTTTGGTTGTTTTTTGCCCGTGTAAATAAAGCCTGTTGATCATATTTCGTCTTCATCTTGTTCCTGTTTAACCACGCTTTGCCAAGTGTGACACTATCAAATGAGAACCCTTTTTTTGCTAGAGAAATGCTTTGAAACATACAATTCATTAAACTTGCAAAACCTGACATATGTATGTTCATCTTGAAATATTAATAACAATATAAACTAACAATACAACAATATTACTAACAATATAAAATTCTTACATTTAATTTATAAATTTTGCTAACAATTTCACAGCAAAAAGACATGTACAACAACCTGAGGGTGGACATCTGTACAATTATACAAAAAGGCCTTTTATTTGCAAAAAAAGAAAAGAGAAAAAAGAATTATCAATCAGATGACAGAAGGTAATAGTAGATTGTGTACAACAGGTTTTTCAGCAACATTTTGATCATGCTGATAATTTAGAGGCCTTAGAAATTTGGGTATCAAATATGATACAGTAGAGGCATTATAGGGTCAATAAGTGCAGACATGGCAAAATTAACTTAAGAATGTAAGTTAACTGTTGAAATTCAGCTACATTTATACTCTCTATTGAATGCATAAATATTCTATATCCCTGTTGCCACATCCCCTACAATGGCTGATGATTGTCTGAGACTACGGCCACATTTACATAGCATGGTTCAAGTGGCCCAATTCCAATTTTCCCTCCCATGTTGAACAGATTGGATATGACCCATGAACATGTAAAGCAGGAAAAAAAGCACATGGATTCCGATATACTCAGATCGGTTTCAGGCATCACTCATAGGTGTAAATAAATTTATCATTAATGATAATATTATCATTTCGTCTGCGTCCATTGCAAATCACGCCATTTTTACTTCCTTTTCAGCCTCAGTTTTTCTGGGTCAGTGTGTCTTCCTTGGATTGTTTCGCCAAGTGCACAGTGTAAATGCAGATATCAGATATGGGTCACTTTTAAAAGATGTAAGCTGGTCGTCAATAAAATCTGATATAGTCAACAAATCGGAATTGGGCATCAAGACCTGCAGTGTAATTGCGGCCTAATAGTCAAAGAACTTCGTTTGAAAAAAATCAACAGAGAGAGAAATATTACCCTGCAGTAAGGGCAAGTACCCAAAAATAAATTTCATATTGAGTGAGAAAGAGGAAAAGAATGGAAGAGAGGGAGAATGATGTGAAAAAGATCTGAAAAGAAGACAAAAGCAACATTGCCTTGGCTATTCTGTATCACAGTGGAGTTGTGGCAAACAAGCCCATCCATGTGCCAATAAATAAATAACTCCAGCCTGAGGCAGTATCAGTACAAGAGAACTGTGGTGGGAGAAAGAGAGCAAAATAGAAAAAGAAAGAGTGATAGATCTTGCACCTTAGCCAATGCCATAGAGACGCACAATATTATGCAATACCCAGTGGAGCCCACCCTCTGACAGCCCAAACACCAGCACAGCATCAAAAGTGACGCTTACCTTCAATATGAGTAACTACAGCCAACAAGAAACTAATTAGCACTTTTAATTTGTCACACACAGGATGTGATTGCCAATTTCACGAGCATCCATCTCATTTAACTTGGCAGCAATAGTTGGTGATCACATTGGTGTGAAGTGGCTTATATATTGAGAATCATTTGTTGATAAATTTATACCCGTGGAGGATGCTGTAAAAAAGACAAAACTGTATAAACAGTGAGTTAACATATTTGTACGTTTCCTCACACTTTTCCCCAAACTTACTGGTTGAATCAATGTTGCTGTATCGGACTGGTTGGGAAGGTCAAACAAACAGAATGTTTTGAAACCACCACAGAACATCTGAGAAATCACTCGGGAAAATAAACCTACCAATGGTTAACTTTAGGAGAACGTTTTTAAAAAAAATAATGTCTCACGGGGGATAAACAGGGAGACTCTAGATGTACTGTGTCCCAATGGATGGACAGGTATAAGATATTTTTTCTATGTGTCTGGGGAGTAATAGGCTCCCTTGAGTCAAACATATCACCCTTGATGCTTTGCTTTGGAGTATAAACCATTAAGGCGCTACCCAGTAACAGAGAATTTTTGACCTTGTAGCAGTAGGAAGAAAAACATTTTTAATTTCTGCCAGAATTGCACCTACTATGACATATTGCATATCATACTTTCAAACGCTGCCAGATGCCAGAGAACTGTTATTAAAACTGTGAATGCTTTAATGAAGTTCACACTTTCAACTAAGGCATCATTTTGGCTCTTTTGATTCCAGTCTAAGACTTGCATGTTTTTCTTTTTGCAGAGTAAATGTACTGCTGATGGTAAACACAGCTGTCCCCACAGAATGTCATTTTAACACAAAGTCTAACATGGTCACGTGGTCAAAGAACTGAAAACCTTTCATTTAATGTATCCTCTCAAAAGTCACGACTATGTATTTAAGGACCAGTTTTGAGTGAGAAGAGAAACCAGCAAATGAAGACAAAAATATGATCCATAGAGAGTGTTTAGCCTTTTTTATACTTTTTCAAAGTTGACTTTAAACATAAAAGCAACACATTTTTCTGAAATTATTAAATAAATTCAGATGCATTTAAAAAAAATAAATGTATATTAGCAGATATTTCAGTAGTCAATACTTTCACCCAATCTATTTTGAAATTGCATTTAATATACCTCATTGAGAACGATTAATCCATTTATCCTTCCAGTGAAAACGACAGATTTCTCTTTAGTGACGAATGCCAGACTTCTCCAATCATTTACTCCAATTAAATCCAATGCCTCCACAATTGACTGTAAGCTTACATACATTTTTGAGCATAACACCCACATCTCAAATTGCAATTAACAACCTATATAGATAGAACCAAGTCTCCGCTTTACTTTTGATTTCCGATAATCTGTTATTTGCTACTTCCATTTCAAAGCAACTTTATTGACCAAAACCAACATCAAGGGTCATCTTTAGGGCTGCCCACGACTAAAGATTTTCCTAGACCATTGGTATTTCTTCATTTAAGCCATTAGTAGTCAACTAGTCACACATTTAAATATATTAGTTATTTTTATTACTTAAATTATTTACTGGGGGGCTTCAGGGGCGTTTTAGGTCTAAAAAAATTATATTATACTGTAACATTGTTCTGCATAAATTTTTTTAAACGAGCCTTTAAAATATAAATTAAGCTTGCCACAGCACACTGGCAAAAGTAATGATTATAAGGTGTAGTAAAAACAGCAAGGAAATATTTAAATCATTTATTTAAAAAATGATTGTTTTCTGAGTCTGTGTCAGCTACAAAGATGAAAGTTGACAATGCTGACTCATTATCTTTGCAGTATAGTGGATTCACCTATAGAGAGAAATGTATGTAATGCAGTAAGCGTGGTACTGATTTAGCTTCCACCCTCTGCATGAAGACTTGGATATTAGGGGTGTAATGGTACATGTAATGTCCCGAACCGTCAAAGTATGGATGTCACAGTTCGGTGCATAGAGTCAGATGATGAATACAGTCAGTCAAAGGCAATCCACACTCCAATCCAGAAGGGGGTGCACACGGTTAATCCAATGCTATTTACTAACAGTCACAACAGGAAAAAGAGCAGAAGAAGAAAAGACAATCTATGCACCATTGACCTACCCAAAACAAGGATGTTTCTCAATACCAAGTATGCCAAGTTTGACTTGGGAGGACGCAAGTTCGGTAATTCTGCAAATGGTACAGCAGCGTCCTTGATAACGTCACTCACCTCACCTTGGCTACTCCGGTTATCTGTGTGTATATTTGTATATGCCACCCTGCCTCATTTCAGTGTCATTTAAAAAAATCTTAAACATATTAATTGCCACACAAATGTGGTTAGGGCAATGCGTGAATTCACTATCTTCACAGCATATTTATATTTATAACAAAACAAAATATAAAACAACCCTGACTCTCTTCATTTTCATTTTAAAATATTGTGCATATGTACTCTGATTATCTTCACTGTATGTATATGTATAATAAAATGAAATGACAGAACCCTGTCTCTTTTTGTTGAAGGTGCAGTCAATAAGAATGACGCTCATGCGGGTTGCCAGTTTGAGGACATGCAACAGGAACGAGCGCAATTGACAATGAAAGCCGAGAAGACTTACCCCGTAAGTTGATGGGTTGATTTGTCCGGGTTTTAATATGCTCTCGTTCATAGAGATTTTTAGATGGATACCGAGGCTTTTTAGGTTGGGTAGAATCTGCAATCTCTGACCCAGTTTGTTTGCTGGCTGCAATTACTAGAATACCCTGTGTTTCCTGCCAACTGGCATCCCGGGGTGTTGAAATACTATTGGGTGAACTGACAGTGGGCGAGATCACAGACCAAAGCAAAACAGACATTCCAACACAGAACGCACATTTTAAAGTAAAATAACTGGCTGTAGAAGTGTTTTTCATAGAAATGAGTATGTGAACTCAGCATGTTTCAGCATATGGCATTTATATGCTTTAGTAGAGTGAAAAAGTTACATACAGAACCTTTAAATGTCAGTTTTAATGATCAAGCAATCCAAAAAAAAAAACGTACAAAGTACAACTACCTCAGGGGGGCTAAATACTGCTAGGTGGAACAAACTGTAATTTGCACTACTGTCTGTTCAAAATAAATGAAAAGAAACCTAGCATTGGGGATTTGTTGCTTTTTTCCTGTTGTACCAAACTCATATCGACCTGTGACCCCAAAACTGAGGTACGTACCAAACCACGACTTGTGTATGCCATGTAACGTTAGGCTACTAACGTTTCAATGTTTGAGGTCAATGAATGATAGGCGAACGTTTGGATTTCCTGCCCGGCATAATTACGCATGGACTAGCTTTGTTAACAACCTATCAGTCACAGAGTGCATGACTTCGTCACTTCCTGTGCAGATATTTTTTTTCTGCGACCAACCAACCAATTAAAATTTAGTTGACTAAGCATCTTATCATCGACTAACGTATTTTATATAACGACCATCTTATATAAAATATTTTTAAGATATTTCGGTAACACTTTATTTTACAGTGTCCTTGTTACATATGTTACATGTACTTACCATAGTAATAACAGTAAATTATGCATAATTACATGAAACTAACCCTCAACCAAATCCTACCCTAACCCTATAGTAAGTACATGTAGTTGCTTAATATTACTCAGTACTTAAATATATAATTACACTGCAACAATGACACCTTAAAATAAAATGTAACCGATATTTCTACACATTTAATTATATATTCTATTTATAGTTTTTTTATGATTTAAATTTGGCTAATTTAGTGATAGTAAACAAGATTACACAAATTGCTAAAACATATAAAAATGAATAAACATACATATATAAATTATACATTGCCTTGATTCAGTTCTAAAATCTGCAGATGGCCATGTCAGAGACAACACTGATGCTGATATTCTCAAAATGGCCAAATGTTGGCAGATTAATGGTTTGCCATGCAGCATTAGGTTTAAGGATTTGGGAGGTGGGCTCAATCCAAAGTAGCAGTGACCTGAGAACTGTAGAATTACTGAAATCCCAGTCCTCTATTTAGCCTGTAAGCAAAGCACATAACCACAGGCTGCAGCATGGTGAATCTCCCTCCAAAAATTATACTACAAGTCATTCTGGATGAACTGTGTTACTACATGGCCTGTTATAATCTGGCATGAAAGCATGTCACAACCACAGCCTTTCTTTAGGTATATTTGCCAAGCAAGGGTTTCAAGTCTTTCAGTCTCACTTACATCTCTGATGAAGGACTCTAGGGTAGCAAAGGCGATAGCGATGCCGTCATGAGTGCTGGTGCCTCGACCCAGTTCATCCAGGATGACCAGGGAGTGGGATGTGGCACGAGCCAAAATATCTGATGCTTCCACAAGCTCCTCCATAAAGGTGCTCCTGCCCCTTGAGATGTTGTCAGATGCTCCCATTCTGTCAGAACCAAAACCAGTGGAGCGAAATTAGTCTGTGAACAAGCATTAGTTTACTTTGCCATAATTTACTCACCCTCATGTCAACCCAAACCTGTATGGCTTACTTTCTTTATGTGGAACATGAAGGAAAAAAAAAAATGAGTAAAAGGAACAATGTGCCAGTCACTCTTTTCCATACAATTGTTAGTGGATGGGACTGGAGCTTTCAAGCTTCAAAAAGGACATAAAAAGAACCATAAAAGTATCATTAAAGTGATCCATATGACTCATGTAATATATTCCAAATTGTCTGAAGCTATACAATAGCTTTGTGTGATGAGTAGGCCAAAATGCAATGCAATGCAATGCAAAAAAAAAAACAATATTTTTTTGACAATATTTGTCTTATTCACTTTTAATATATATATATATATATATATATATATATATATATATATATATATATATATATATATATATATATATATATATATATATATATATATATATATATATATATATATATATATAAAAAAAAAAATGTGGCCAGGTAAATAAAAATAAAATAAAAACACCGAATTACACAGAAGAAATGAAGTCATAAAGGTTTGGAACTTAAGGGTGAGTAAATGATACAGTATTTTCAAATTTGGCTGAACTATCCCTTTTTCTCTGACTAAACTATTAGGATTGTCACAATTTTAAACTAAAAGCTACTTGTAAGTTACAAATAGCTTTTGAAACTGCGGTGTTGGAATGGTGGTCCTCAGCGTTTAAGCCACATTACAGAGGCCAGAGTCAGCATTAGGGATGATGAGACCAATTCATATCCACTAATGAGAGACAGATGATTATGAAAAGGACCTACAAATACTCTTAAATAATCTTTCTCTTGCAATGCCTGGGAAAGTAATGACTACCAGTGTTTGAGTACAACATAAATCACTGGTTGGTGTCAGGATTATGTTCTCTATTGTGTTTGGTTCTGTCATTCTAAGTTGTCCTAATTTCCATGTCTGTGCCTGTTTGATTCTGTTCAACTGTTGTTAATTAATTAACTCTTTAGCTCCTTTGTTTGTTCTGGATATTTCTACTCCCTGTGTTTTCCAGTTCTTGGCTCAATCTCATCTGTGTTTAGTGGTTGTTTTATCTCCGTTTATCTATAACATCTATAATAAAGACACTGTTTGATTCTCTATCGTCGTGCGCTCATTACCGCCACCGTTACGTGACAGAAGAAAAAGTGACCCGTAAAGTGGATTTTTGTGGCGTTTTCATTTTTCAATGAGCTTGACAATCAAATATGAACCACCACACGAAGATCACGTGTTTTAGGCAAATGCAGTGGCTCATTATATCATAAGTGCATTTTTTTTTTTTTTTTTTGATGGTTAGAAGGAAAGCACAATGCAATGTAGTGTTGAGCAATATGCTCAATAGTCATATCAGGGTTTGGGGGTACTTATTTGATCATTGATTTACTTATTTACTTGTCTAGATTTACTCATTTATTTAATTATTTACTTTTTTATTATAGAAGGAAATAATCTATTACTATCATTTTGCGAGCAAAGATGGAGTTAGTGAAAATTTTACGTCGCATATAAATATTTCACTCAAAAGGTGAAAGGATATCACACATGCAATTTGCCAACGTTGCACAAGAGTTATGCCGGTGAAGAGTCTCAAACCAGTGTTAATTATTCCCTGAAAATGAAAGCAAAAACTGACTGAGCTTTTGGCATCTGACGCTGCACAGCGCCAAAGTCAAGGAAAGTCTGTTCACTCGGCAGCCATATTTGCAACACAAGCTATTTCAGGGCATCCAAGACCAAATCCTATCTATTTGAATGGAAGAATCCTGAAATCTCAAAAACTGCTTGCCGAAATCACAATTAAATAACATTTCAAATCAGCAACAAAATCTGACATAAACTGTCTCATAAACGCTGTTTCTTATACTCAAATAGCATTAAAAAAAACCTTAATTTTCAGGCTAAACCAGCCAATGTGCATGAGCAGTCCTAAGTGCGAGTCTCAGGTTTCAATGGGATCCAGAGCTTCTAACGGCAGCTGCAGTGATGCAATGGCTTTAGCAAACAGCGATTGGCTCTTTTACTTGGAAGGGGGGACTTATTCTGCCATATTGCGCGTTGCAGTTTCTCCCATTCATCAGTTATAGGAGTGAACCATCTTTCTATATCTATAGTCTTTGACTGAAAATTAATTCTACCTCAATGCTGATAATGGTATATCAACTATCTCTATTTATTGGCTTAATATTTCTCTTATAGGCCATACATTAATGATTGTGAAAAAATGTATTTGTATTGACAATAATCAATATTTCTTGTTCAATGTGAGCCCTTGAAATCAGGTAGGTGCTACAGAATCCCTCTAGTGAATAAATGTGTTTAAGAGTTGTTTTGTTTTTGTTCTTGTTTTTCTTACCACTGCCTGTATAGTTATGTTTTGAGCTGGTGAGCCAGACAATTTTCCACCTTGGTGGACAATAAAGACATACAATACAATACAACCAAGTTTTGATTTTTTTAAAGTTGGTGTTTGAAGCTGCTTTTAATTTTCATTGATGACTGATTATTGTGCACTGTTCGGACCTAAACGCTGTTATTAGGCCTATATAATTTTAATAATAATATTAGTAGTATTAATTTGTAATTGTAGTGTTATTAGTGTCATTAAAATATTTTGTTATTCTGCTATGGAAACAAAACAAAAATGCTTACGAACAACAATGCCGTTTTCACCTTGGCTCAAACGGCAACTATATAAGAACGATGAGTCTCATTTTATAACAAGCACTCTTGACAATTTGAGAACAGATCACCTTGCAATTCAATTTTGATATGGGATGTAGTTTTGTAGTTCGTTTTAAAAACATTTTCATTGAGGAGTCCTCAATCCGCAAGTCGGTGATGTGTGATGTCGTAATGAAATCAGGGAAGGCAAATAAATTGTAGTTCCTAATATTAATTTGATAATACTAGCCTGATAATAATAACAGCAACAATAAAATAGTAATACCCTAATACAAAGGCTCACTAATTCAGATCAATGCAACGACATTACACAAAATATGAACCAATTAATGTGCCGGCCATTATAGATAGAGCTAATCTGAAAATCCT
Source organism: Abramis brama (assembly GCF_963993115.1). Classification (NCBI taxonomy): domain Eukaryota; kingdom Metazoa; phylum Chordata; class Actinopteri; order Cypriniformes; family Leuciscidae; genus Abramis; species Abramis brama. The sequence goes on along the minus strand of NC_139967.1, from coordinate 32,288,025 downwards.
TCCCATTATCCTGATGGGGGCTTCATCCCCCACTTCATCCACTTTTTTTTTTTTTAGCTGGACAAATCGTGCAGCTCTTGGCTACGATTGAGAGAGAACACAGATGGTATCTGTAGTCTGCTTTGCTGTGAGCCACAGCAATGAAATGCCGTTTTCATTCTATTTGTTGCTTTTATATTTGTCTCTGTTTTCTTGTATTTTAACATCCAAACATTTTGACTATATGCATTTCATTTTCATGTTTTGAAAACAGCACTACGAAACTCAAACAAGATTTAGATGTTTTAGATAACTTTTTTCTTTATTACAAAAGATTTACCTTTAAAAGGTTTCATTTAAGGCTTCATTTTTACTTTATTTTTTTGCATTGCACTTAGTTTTCAGTTTTCATCGCAACCAAAAAAAGAGAAGGAATAGAGCTTCCAAACCTTAAGTGCCTCTTAATAAAAGTGTTCCATCAGTGGGGAAAAAAAAGACTGTCCTATCAAGGACTCGCACAGGCGCTCAGGACTACGTAGACTTTTGCAAATATCATCCGTCATCATGGGTGTATTATTACAAATATGACGATATTCTGCTTCTGCGCCTGAATAGTTGACACAATGCTTTAATGATTGCAAAAAATCAATCAATGGATAAATAATAATAATAATAATAATAATAATAATTGGGAGAATTTTGACAAGTTTAACCTTAAACATTTAACTTTAAATCATTTTTTTAAAATAAAAAACACATTGCAAATTTTACAATAATGTCATCATTGTTGGTTAGATTATTAAATATTTATATTTAAATAAAAAAAAATCTTTAATTAAAAAATTTAACTCAGCAAGTAAATACAAGTAAAGCAAATTAGTATTTTTATAAAGATTTATTATAGTTTATAATTATTTAAATGTACACTACGTAACTTTTTTTTCTTTTCAAAATTAACAAAATGTAAATAATGAGTCAATATATCATCAATCCTTCTTCCAAAATGTGTCTTACCCTGATATCGGTAAGCCTTATAAGCATTTATATTTTAGACCTGTTGGGGTGGTTTTTGCGGGAAATTGCTTACATGTGTCATTCACCTGCATGTCTGTAAATAGTCATATCTGTAATATAAAGAAAAGTTGCTCTGGCTACTTTGACGTGTGTATGGTGTGGGAGAGGCATAGGTTACATGTCACAACAAGCAAGAAGATTTGACAAGGAGCATCTAAATCTCAAACCTCCATGGAATCAATCGGTTTTAAAAAAATTAATTAACATGTCTATATATTATAATATAGCTACAGTAACATCTTCAGCTAGTCAGCTTGATATCCTTCCCATCTAAACTATGTATATCTCTTCAGCCTAGTCGTGAATGTCTTATGAGCATTAGGGTAATCTCTCTCTCTTTGGCTAGAATATCATTTATAAAAAAAAAAACTAAAAAAAACAACATTTGACCATATCAGACTGGCAATCGTCATAACCTTTGTAACCTCATTAATTGAAAAATATCAGTGTTTTCAATTAGTCAAAACAATAGCATAAAACATAATGCTGAGCAAAACTTACATGCTCAGATGACATTTTCGGATTTCCATGTGCAGCGATCCATATTCATCTGCAGTCACGCAGAGCCGAAGCACAACCAAAACAATGTTCTTCAAATGCATGCAGTTTTGTTTTTTTAACAGCTAGAGCGCCAAAAGTTACATAGCCTACCTTTAGTTTTTATCATAAATAATCTACTTAAAGTTAGTAAATGTACAACTGACTTGCACTTAGATTGTTCGTCATTACAAATCTACCAACAATGACAACATTTCAACATTGGAATTGAATTGTGATGGATCTTCTTTCTTGTGTTGATATGCATGCATTTTTTTTTTTTTTACATCAACATAAATATTTTAGGTTAAAACTTTCATGAATGCATAAAGGGAAGTGCATCTCTTATATCCTGAAACTATTCACCATTTCAAGTTGTTCACCATTTTAAAAACCCTTTTTGCCTTCACTTATAAATTTTAAATTACTTTGCAGGGTGACAAATTAAAACTTCATGGAATGTTTAAAAAACTAAATACTTTATAGTCTCTTCAATGTATTTAATTTTCACAAGAATTGAAAAATGGCACGTAAAACTGTTTTAAATGGAGTGCCATGTCACATCACATGACGTGTACTTTCCAAAGGGATTTCATGTCAACTACCCAACAATAGTTTTAGAGTGCGTCATAAATCTTGAAAATGAAAAGCCAAAATCCAGTCAAAGCAGCTGCAAGGGCTTTTGTGAAACTTTGACAGCACTGAGGATGTAAACTCTTCTCCAACATTCTACAGTCCCATTACGCAAATGCAATAACCACTCAATGTTTCCGCTTCACCAGAGTGCAGTATAGGCCACTGAACCTTTCAGACTTAATTGGGCACTGTTTGAACCTGATTTTGACCTGTTAATTGGAACAAACCAACACAACTCTGGGGAGCGAAGGCAATTATCTTCTGACGTGAACAGCGCCAGGACTGGGTTAATTAACGAGGCAGTACTTCACTGTTAGCGGTATGACTTGGACTGACAAGACCGTGTCAAAAAACACTCTACATCACATCCCCTTCCTGCTGAACAGTCTCACAGCAATGCTTAAATAACTTTAAGTGTACAGCAAAACTATTTTCATTGCAAAACTATTAACTCAGTCAATGTATATTATATACATCAACATACACTGCTGGCTGATAAGAACTTTTCAAAATACTCAATAAATGAATTAATTCTACATCATTATTGGCCTTACGTGAAAAAGGCTAAAATCTGTGATAGATCTCAGGCACTTGCCCGGCAAAAAGGGAGAAAGGCGGCACAAGTCACATTTGAGTCTAATTAGTGAACCGCTGTGGATGTTGTTGATGTTGGTAGTCTAATGACTAGCACAGTCAGCAGAAATCAACCAACCCCTACAACAGTAAACAATGTTAATAAATCACATCAAAATGAAAGACAAAACAAGTAAAGAGGGGCTGGAAGTTCACTGAGGTTACTGAGAAATAAAGGCAAGACATGTTTAGTTAACATACTTGACAAGAATCTAGATATTTCATTTGAATTTATGAGGGAGGTAAAACCCCGTAGAGTAAATTTATGTGACAATGAACCTTAAAAGGACCAAATGAAACAGGCAGGCCACTTTTTATGTTCTCAGAACACATTAACAGCAACAGCAGATTACCACTGACACTCATAAGAAATATACAAAGTGATCAGTTGGTTTAACTTAAAAAAGTGAGGAAACCCGTTGCCTTAAAATTAAAGCTGCATTCCGTAACTTTTTTGGGTTAAAAATGATCCAAAATAAATTCTTGAGCAAGTACATAACCAGCCAGTGTTCAAAACTATCTGCTTGCCTTAGCTCGATTCAATAAGCTTGTAATAATGTTTTTGATTCCAGTGGTACTGGTGGATTTCCACGGGAAATGTCATTTTACGTCACATCTGTACACATAAAGAAGATGTCTCGGCTAGTAGGCTATGTTGCGTGTGAGGATGTTGGAGGTGGAGATTTATAGCCTTTTCTCAAAGCACTTGATATAATTAAACTTATCAATTTGATGGCGGATCCAGAAAGGTTCAAACGACTATCACCAGTGACAACTGGAGATTCACCCATTGTAAACTGCATAAGACTTCGTTCGGACTTCGGAGTGGCAACAGAAAAAAAGAGACTGCAACCGGGCCCATGCGAAAACAAGGATAATATCGGAAGGGCATTAAATGTAGTCACGCAATGCTGATGTTGTTAACATTAACAATTTGAGAACAAAGTATAATTTGCACGGTTTGACGTGAAATGATTAGCGATCGTTAGATTGAATCAGCGCGATTTACTGCAATGCTTTTTTCCCCTTAGTTGGTCAGAACAAAAGTGGATGTTACTTGTTCAGATGGCATTTTCCAGTGAAAATTCTTATGTTGGTCATACTTCCAAAAAATAGAATCTGTGATTCCGACTGACAGTATCCACACCGGCGCGGTGACTGTTATTTATTATGTCTATGTGACTGACAACCGCACATTCTCCTCAAAACATTGGATTCATCCGCGCTGTGCCGTGCCGAGGCACAACCTAAAAGTTGATAATTCCGCCAATAACTGCAATTGCAGATTTCGAACAATGATGGCGACAAAGAGGAAAAACTACGGACTGCAGCTTTAAGTAAATAAACATCATGTAACTGAAAAAATTAAGTTCACTTGGTATTGATATCAAATATCTGTTATGATTTTGTTTGTTTTTCCTCACACAAAAGTGAAATTGTTCTACTAAATGACTCAATAATAAGTCAAACAAAATGAATGTATAAATAAATAATAATGGGAATGTTGACTAAACTTAAAATTAGCCTTTACAAAAAAGGAATAATTTTTTTTATATATATATATATATATATATATATATATATATATATATAAGCATTCTTTAGAAATGTTGGCCCATATTGATAGGATAGCATCTTGCAATTGATAGGATAGCATCTTGCAATTGATGGAGATTTGTAGGATGCACATCCAGGGCACGAAGCTCCCGTTCCACCACATCCCAAAGATGCTCTATAGGCCTTTTCAGAATGTTTGTAAACAATAGGCACCAAGATACTTCCGGGTGGCAGAACGCGAGCGGCTTCTACTGACTAACTGAAGAGATCCAGCCGGCGAACTGAAATAAAAGTCGCCGGCTGGATCTTTCAACGGCTCTGAGTAGACATCGTGCCGTCAAAAGTAGGAAATCTTAACAATCCCCTAAATTATATGATTCATCCAACGTTTACATTTCTGCTGCCAACCCTGCTTGCCCTTCAACTGTGCTTCGTGTATTCTCAAAACGGTCCATCTACAAAATCACAGCAGAGCATTTATCTTCTGCCGGGGAAATTCAAGACTAATATTAGTAAACTTGTCTCTTTTGAAGATCAGACTCATTGCCAGTCACTGCCTTAAGTAAAAGAGGGCTGCCCACTCTCACGCATTCACCGTCACTTTTCACATGCAAACTTGCCGAAATGTATATTCCTCATACATATTATAGACCAATCAGTGTTTTTCAACCGCGCAAAGGTCAATATAACAGCTGGAGAACAAGTGTCACATAACATTTACCTCAAGAAAGCCATTTAATGACTATGATAGGCTATATAGCATGTTATTTTGGCTGGAAAAAAAAAATAGAGTATTTTGCTAATTATGTGTAGGCCTACTATATTACATATTTATTATATTTTTTACTTATATCATTAAACACAGTTGTTATTATGATAAAAAACGCATTATATTTAATAATTTTTTTTATTTTTATTACATTTTTACTGTCGACTGTGGGTCTCCCTTCCAAGCAATTTACTAGCGTTGCCATAGGAACGTTTCAGCTTTTGCCACCCGGAAGAACGTCTATAGACCAACGCTACTTTTGCGTCATCGAAGGGTAACGCCCCTTTTTGGGGGAAAACAAAGGAATTCCCCTAAGAACAGAACTCGCTCGCTCTAGACCTGCGAAGTTTCTTGATAGCAAAAATCGCACAAACATACACTCTCTTTGGACTATTCAGACATCTACCACTATCTCGTGGAATCACCAAGTAAGTAGCCTATTTTTTTTTGTTGTCATTAACACACTCACAGTATGACAAACTAGACGATGAGGCCATGTCAAGAGGAGTTGGTGGTTTACTTGGATCATATTTCACTTGATTTAAGCTATTGACATAGTTTTGTTGTCGACTAGCTATAACTTACTAGTTAGAAAGACGAAGCTGATTAACGTGATTAACGTTAGCTCTCACTAGGCACTTGGCTGTTAACTGATTTTACTGTTGAAATAGTGGCAGGCTAGGACTAAAGTGGACTTGGCTGGTTTCTGCTAAGTGTCTAGAAAGTGCTAGGACTTTGAAAGTTGTAAAAAGGTTTACAGTGTGCGGCAAAATATGTATGGGACCTATGTATAGGGCATGTTTTTCATTGTCTCTACCCCACTTAAGGTACGGACTATTTATGTTTTTAGCATCTGACATGATTGTTCTGTACAGTGTTTGAGGGTTTCTTACTAGTATAGCTAGTCGACAACAAAACTGTCAATAGCTTAAATCAAGTGAAATATGATCCAAGTAAACCACCGACTCCTCTTGACATGGCCTCAATCGTCTAGTTTGTCATACTGTGAGTGTGTTAATGACAAAAAAAATAGGCTAACGTTACTTACTTGGTGATTCCACGAGATAGTGGTAACGTTAGATGTCTGAATAATAGTCCATATTTGGCCACTGCGTGGGGTCATTAATCCAGTTTTCGACCATTTCAAAGGGACACCTCTGTAACTCCCTATCCAGTAGCTTCTTTAAATACCGCTCACGGTCCTCGGCCGGCAAAGAGAGTGTATGCCATTTTTGCTATCAAGAAACTTTGCAGGTCTAGAGCGAGCGAGTTCTGTTCTCAGGGGAATCCGTTTGTTTTCCCCCAAAAAGGGGCGTTGCCCTTCGATGACGCAAAAGTAGCGTTGGTCTATTACTGTTGTGACGTCATGGTGAATTGTCGTATTGGGTTGAGATCTGGTGACTGTGGGGGCCATTTTAGTACAGTGAACTCATTGTCATGTTCAAGAAACCAATTTGAAATGATTCGAGCTTTGTGACATGGTGCATTATCCTGCTGGAAGTAGCCATCAGAGGATGGGTACATGGTGGTCATAAAGGGATGGACATGGTCAGAAACAATGCTCAGGTAGGCTGTGGCATTTAAACGATGCCCAATTGGCATTAAGGGGCCTAAAGTGTGCCAAGAAAACATCCCCCACACCATTACACCACCACCACCAGCCTCCACAGTGGTAACAAGGCATGATGGATCCATGTTCTCATTCTGTTTACGCCAAATTCTGACTCTACCATCTGAATGTCTCAACAGAAATCGAGACTCATCAGACCAGGCAACATTTTTCCAGTCTTCAACTGTCCAATTTTGGTGAGCTCGTGCAAATTGTAGCCTCTTTTTCCTATTTGTAGTGGAGATGAGTGGTACCCGGTGGGGTCTTCTGCTGTTGTAGCCCATCAGCCTCAAGGTTGTGCGTGTTGTGGCTTCACAAATGCTTTGCTGCATACCTCGGTTGTAACGAGTGGTTATTTCAGTCAAAGTTGCTCTTCTATCAGCTTGAATTAGTCAGCCCATTCTCCTCTGACCTCTAGCATCAACAAGGCATTTTCGCCCACAGGACTGCCGCATACTGGATGTTTTTCCCTTTTCACACCATTCTTTGTAAACCCTAGAAATGGTTGTGCGTGAAAATCCCAGTAACTGAGTAGATTGTGAAATACTCAGACTGGCCCGTCTGGCACCAACAACCATGCCACGCTCAAAATTGCTTAAATCACCTTTCTTTCCCATTCTGACATTCAGTTTGGAGTTCAGGAGATTGTCTTGACCAGGACCACACCCCTAAATGCATTGAAGCAACTGCCATGTGATTGGTTGATTAGATAATTGCATTAATGAGAAATTGAACAGGTGTTCCTAATAATCCTTTAGGTGAGTGTATATATTTAGAAATTAAATATGATACATCAAGCACATATTAGTTTTACCAATTAATGTTTTACCAATTAATCTTGTTGTCATTTTTATAAACTGTAATTTAATATCACAGTTTAATTTAATTATTATATACTGCATATTTATTTTAAAAAGTTGATTTGCATTGTTACAAATCAACAATTATGACATTGTAAAATTTGCAACGCAAATTGGTCTTCTTTCGGTCAAATTGGTGTCCATTTGCATACTGAATTGGGATACGCCTCTTTTTACATACATTTAATCTATTACACAGCAACACTGTATCTGAGTTTAAAAAACAAATGCATTCATTCTCATTTTTGTTGCCTCAAAAGCAAAGGTTTTTTTATTCTGGACTTGAAAATCTAGTATAACTCCACTCCTCAAAAATCTAGCAGATGTGGCATAAAGTCTGAATAGGTTTTGACTCCTGCCTCTGTAATCTGCGGTTACCGGGGTTTTGTGAAAAGACTAGCGGGCATGGTTTCACCCCGCTCAATTCTGGACCATTCAAGCACAAACTCCAAAGTCTGCTCAGCCTCTGAGGTGTTGTCATGGTCACTAAAGTTCAGCTTCATACCGTCATACATTACTTCCTCTCTAATGGCCAGAAAACAAAAGAAACAATATCTCAGTGAGAGCTGATTTTTCTTTTGGAAAAAGACCCATCTACATTTCTCAGTTAATACCCTATTGTGGCAGATGGGGGAGATTTCATAAATCTCCTATGAAAGTATCTTTGTTCTTTGGGAAAGAAAGTGGAAAAAACTGCAATAAAGATGATAGAGAATAAAAGATCTGGACATTTCTTTTCATAAGATGATAGTATGCCATTAAAAGCTCTCAGATGCATTTTGTGACAACCAGATGAAATGATATGCATTATACTCCATGTAAGGTCTGTCACATCTACAATAATCTCTTCTCAATTGTTGATAGGCCACAGAGAAGAAGGTGGTGTTTGAAAGGTGGAAGTTACCTGACATATATGCCGTCTACAATGCCCACTGACGCCTCTCTGGCAGGAACAAAAGATCCCAGCTGTGCCATGATGGTCACCAGGGCAACCTGTCGGATGTAGGAGCTCTTGCCACCCATGTTGGGCCCAGTGATGATCATGACTCGCTTCCCATCCCCCTGAAGACAGCAACGGTAATCAGATGAATATTTGTGCAAGATTACATTAAAGATTCTCAAGGAAGTGACTGATACGTGGCTGATTGCTTGAGTGTCAGAGCTTTAGAGGGATGGAGCACAAAGGTCATCTCAATCATCGGGAGTGAAAACACTGAGAAGACAAAGCTCCTTATGAAACCGTACGACCAGCAAAAATCTATTTATAATGGAATATAAAAAAGGTCAGAGACAAGAGAATAGATGCACTACGGTTAAAAAGTTTGGGGTCAGTAAATTATTTTTTTTTAAAGAATTTAATACTTTTATTCAGCAGGAATGGATTAAATTGATCAAAAGTGACAGTAAAGGCATTTATAATGTTATAAAAGATTCCCATTTCATATAAATGGTGTTCTTTTGAAGTTTATATACATGTTTTTATGGTTTACAAAGTAATAATGATATAATATAATACAATATAAGTAAGGAATAATTGACTTCGGGCCGTTGAATTCACGGCTACATTAACACCTCGGGTGTGCATTTTTTTTCAATAATTCAATGGCCCGGAGTCAATTATTCCACTTATACTACGGTTACCACACCTCAAAACATTGTTCAGATGATGTATTTTTGTCCTTAAAACGCATTTCTTACGCATCTGATCCCAAGCCTCCCAAGACTAATCCCAAGACTTGAGCCATTAATAGCAGACTGCAGTTATTAATGCAGTTATTAGAGAGAGAGAGAGAGAGAGAGAGAGAGAGAGAGAGAGAGAGAGAGAGAGAGAGAGAGAGAGAGAGAGAGAGAGAGAGAGCAAAGTAGTAGGGATTGTAGGAATTAGTCAACAGATGCTATGTACACAAACCATAAAAATCACTGGAACTAAATAAGGCTTGTATCACAACACACACAGAAGCAACAGTGTAACTAACAGCAGCTTGTGTTGTGCTCTTATGCTATCGTGTATGAATTACCTGAATCTGTGTCTCTCAACAGTGTTCGGCAGCAGCGTTTAATAGCAAAACTGTAAGTTTATCTGCTCCAAGAACAGAGCCGTTATTACATCACTTGTGAGAAATGTCGTGTAGCTTTCCAAGTTGTTAAACTATTTTACTGATAAAATTGTCAGAGCAGCGCGGACAACACGTTTCTGTGTGAGTGTGTGTCCGTACTGTATGTGTGTGTGTTTGGAGAAATAGAGTATGTGCTGTCCGTATTAATCGTAAATGAAACCGCACGCGATTTGACAAAGGCTACGATTATTTTATGCGCAGCTTGTCAGTGCAGTGCGGCTGATTGGTAGTAAATGCTGCTCCATCTGAACACAAGAGGGCGTCTCACGCAGACACGCCATATATGCCCCGCCGGAGAACAACGCACTTCATTCCAGGAAATCTCTAACACTGTAGCTGAATAAACAGAAGATTGAAACGCTTTGATTGATTAAACATGACTTATAAACACACGACTGCCTTATTCTGTGCTAGAAGCCACATCATCTCACAGAAGGATGCTCAACTGTCGTTATTAAGTGAGTTTGGAGTAAAAGCATGTTATTAAATGTTGTCTTGTGTTGGACAAGAGCCTCATAAATGCTTCTCATGTTTGGAAAGATGTTTGACGCATGTCGCTTTTTCAAATGCACATTACAAGTGACTTAAACTCACAATGCTTTCAGATGGAGCAGCGTTTACAGAGCCGTACATCAATGTCAAGCTACGCATAAAAAATAATAATAATAATAATCGCAGCATTTGCGATTTCAAAATCGCAATAAGCCAAATTGGTTTAAGAGCAATTACATGGAAATAGCGATAAATTGTGCAGCCCTAGTCCGTACATACATTTTTTTTTTTTTGTGGCAAAAAACACAGAAATAATTTGGCGTTTTTATCCTATTGTTTACTATATTTATTTGCTTGGTCAGTGATGTCGTTCTTTTGCTGTTGTTGGCTGTAAGGACCTTTGAAATAACTGAAATCATTTGGCGAAGTGACATAGAACTGTAATGCGGTCAAGGCCTGTCTGGAACTACGAAACAAAACGAAACTATATATATATATATATATATATATATATATATATATATATATATATATATATATATATATATATATATATATATATATATATATATATATATATATATATATATATAATGTAATATAGGCTAAAATATACGAAAAGCTGTTACTTGAGCACTAAATCAGCACTTGGACATATGACAAGTAATGTGAAGAAAAGTACGGTATCCCAGTAAGACGGCTTCATTATTAAAGCCTGACTCACACTTTGAATGGAAGCCCAATGATTAGGTGGGTGGAGAGAGAGAGAGAGAGAGAGAGAGAGAGAGAGAGAGAGAGAGAGAGAGAGAGAGAGAGAGAGAGAGAGAGAGAGAGAGAGAGAGAGAGAGAGAGAGAGAGAGAGAGAGAGAGAGAGAGAGAGAGAGAGAGAGAGAGAGAGAGAGAGAGAAGTGACCAAGGTATTAAAAACATATGCTAATCGGCATGGCAGAGTGGGTGGCTGATACAAAAGGTTTGGTTGCTGGTTCAATTGGATTTTCTTACAGGTGAGATAAAAATGATTACCCTGCAGTGAAAGACAACCACACAGACCTTTGGCTTGAACACAGATTTCCCTCACCTCGGAATTAAATGTCAGGATGATAATCAAGTTTTTATAAAATCTCTAAGATCTAAAGGCCCCCAAAGGCATTATATGAAAAGGAGTAGTTAATGAGAATGTGGAAGAAGATAGTAATGTAGCTCATGAATATGGATCTAAGGTGAAGCATGCAATCTCCGCACCACTAGTGGCATGAAACAAAGAGTAAATGATTATTTTAAGTTGGGCTGTTTCAATAAATCAGTTTATCCAGTTCACAAAACCAATGTGAATAAACCAGACTGATGAGGTTCTCGAGATCAGCTGTTAACAACTTACTGGACAGAAAGATGTACCAGTGAATAACAAGTAATTTAAATGAATACAAGTGAATTTAATCACCACAACATCATATTGTACAGTATGAAATTTATTTTGAGATTTAAGGCCCGTTCACACCAAGAACGATAACTAACTATAAAGATAATTATAACGAGAACTATATTAGCGTCCGATATCATTCTGTTTATTCAAAGCGCGCACTGCAGTTTTATGGTCTGCTGCTTTAAAAGCTCAAGCTCTTTAAAGCAGTTTTATGGTCTGCTGCTTTAAAAGCTCGAGCTCTTTAAAAGTTGGAAGGATTCTGATTGGCTGTCAATGTTTTTATCGTCCATCAGCAGAAAGAAAATAGTTCTGAAAGTGATTCCAACAATATAATTTCTCTGTGCCGTTATCGTTATAGCTGTGGAGTGAACTTTGCTATTCAGAAAGAAAGATTTTTAGAACTATATCTTTATCGTTCTTGGTGTGAACAGGCCTTTATTAGTGTTATTAAGGATTAAAAGAGTTTAAATGATAAAAAAAAAAAAAAAAAAATGCAATGGATGTTTTCACCTCTAAATGAGTGTCATTGGGGACGTATTGATCCTGATCTCCCATCAGCGAGGTGATGACCGGATGCTTGCCAGCCTTAATCAAAATCTGACTTTTATCTTCAAGAACCTCAGGCCTATGTTCAGGACATGCAAAAAAAGATGCATTAAACACACACACACACAAAAAAAAAACAGCACTTACACTTAGATAAGCTGACAAAAAAAAAAAAAAAAAAAATCGCCAACATAAAGTTTTGCGCACACCGTTTTGGCAGGTCACCTTACATATAAGAGTTGGAATTTATGGTATCAGCTCAACACACTTTTGAAAAGTCCAGAGGGAGAGGATAAGCTCTGGTGCTCTGCAGAACAGGCGGGAGGGGGAGGCGGTAAGGAGCAGAGGGGGAGTAGTTGGCGGAAACCTCTGCTTTCAAAGTCAAATCCACTCCCCCACACAGACTGTCAGAGGGATATGGAGTGGGCTCTATACTGCATGGGGGTGGGATTCATCCCACTGTTGGACTCAATTCGGGCCAGGGAGAGACAGAGATGTGGGGGCTCCTGGGTCCCCTTACTCTCGTTCATCTATGAAAGCTTATGTAAGATGCTTTATGCGCATCTCACGAAACACAAAAGAGAAATAGAGCTTCTTTGTAGATGCTCGGAAATTATTGATTTTATTGCACTATGGTGTGCCAAAAAAAAAAAAATTAAAAATCTGGGAAAGTCCCCACGATCGCTCCCAGAACTACACGTATCTGACTTTTGAATGTTCAAAAAAGAATAGAAGACTTGGAAACAAAGCTTATTAAATTTGGCGACATGGGCAATGTATGAGGGAATATACGTGCTTGGGTGATTAGGTTTGAAATGAGAGATGACAGGAAGTCAGCAGAGAATACGGGAATAAAAAGCCAACTTCATTACCACACCTGCAGTAATTATTTTCTTTAGCAACCTGGGCCAATGAGAAGAGGCAGTCCATGGTTGCTAGGTGACACACTGCTTTCCTCAGGATGTAGTAATGGTCCCCAAATAGCCTAGATGGCAAAAAAAAGAGAGAAGGCTATTGAGAAAGAGAGAGTGAGCACTGTTGGGTCAGAAAGTGAAAGAAGACTAAACACATTTTACATGATTAAATTACTCCTGGCAGCTTTCTGATCTGAAACAAAATGCTGAAGCATCTCAGCCAATCAACAGGGCTGCTATAAAAAGGATTTTTGTCATTTCACAAGTTACGTACTGAAGGAAACTGATCCACTCGTGACTGCAGTCAATAACCAGCTGCTCACGTAGTTGCTGCAGGCGCCGATGTTTCTCCACAATGAATGGAGTGTGATAGCGGCCAACAACCTTAGTGCTGTGGATAAAAAGCACATGTTTAAATGCTAAAACTGGTTTGTTTCCAACCGACTGTTTAATGCAAAAGTAAGCTATTCCCTGTGAATGTGCAAGACTTCCGATTCATTAGCCACTATTAGATAAACAACTACAAGTGTAACAGAGTGCATTAAACAGTAAAACTACATGACCTACAAGCCAGTGTGTTTACAATTCTGATAATAAATTAATATATAACAAATACCATTTTGCAATATCAAGCAGTTTTCAGACTGTTTTTGTACAGCTGAAATAACTGGAAACTGCTACTTTGAAATATAAATCATATGGGAGGGGACACTTGGGTAGAAGCTCTCTTAAAATGAAGTACATGGGTTAGATGATGGATTTTCAGAGACAGTGATCAAATTTCTCACAATGGTGCCTACCTATTGATTTTGACCCAGTCTGATGGGACTATGGATGACATACTGTTCTTTACTTCAATGAGAAACTGCATAAGAAAAAGAGACAATCATTGTCAAATTATTATAGACTGTCTGAAATATTAAGCTCACAATTTCACTTAAAAAATGTTTTGTGCAACAGACACTGTTTTTATCACATTACAGAGTAACATTTACATAACAAAAAATAAATAATTTTCACCCCAAATAAGGTGCTATTCTCTTAAAAATCAAAAGGACAATTTCCAAAAACGAAAATAATCTTAATTTACTGTCCAATTCTGTAAGACTTCTCCTGTGGAACATCAAAGAAGATATTATGAGAAATGTCTCAGAGCTTGTTTGTTTTTTGTCCATACTATGGAAGTCAATGGTAAGCAAACCTGTTACCAACATTCTTCAAAATATCTTCTTTTGTGTCCAGCAAGAATAGAGAAAATCATACAAGTTTGGAACAACATGAGCGTGAGTAAATAACCACAAATTTTCAATTTTGAGTAGACTATATCATTAAAGTCTCATGTTCTTATCATCTCATTTGTTTGTCTTAATGGTGGCTGTAGTCAATGTGGTGAACAAGTCTGTTCACTGATCATCTGATGCATATTGCATAAAAAACAAATCCAGCAAGATTCGCTCTAATCTGACTAGCTGGCTGTACAACACTGCTGTTATTCTAGTGAGCTTTTACGCACACTAGTCCATTATTATGGCATCAACTCCCAAATCCGCCCCTACATGGCACATAAAATGGAATGGTTGGTCGCCTGCGTCAGTCATACAGTCTCTTGTGGTTCTAGGCCAGATTAAGTTGCCAAGTGGACCAGATTTTATGCTGATAGTCAAAAGCATAGCGATGCTAGACTCGGCCATAGACGGTGGGAGAAAGTGGTATGGCCGGGGTCTGTACTCTGAGGTGGAAAAACTGTTGTGCATTCATGAGGGAATGGCAACAGTGAGCAGATGGAGAAACGCATGTGGAGCTGCATACAAACTAGAAACATTTCAAATACTGTCCTTGTGGCTGTCATCTTCTAGTAAGGAAGTATTCAACATTATATCTACAGTAGAATAAAAATGAGTAAAACAGCTTTTTGCAAGGTTGAATAATGTAGAGTATGTAGTAATTGTAGACAACTGATAATGCATCACATACAGTATTCGAAAACAATTAAAGGCAACAAGGTAACAGTTAGGCCTGTCGCGATAGTCAATAAATCAATTAATCGCACGATAAGAAAAAATGAGCTCGATAATTTTTCCGGCCGCGATAATTCCATTTGCATGCTTGTTTGTTTTCCTCGTCTGTCTCTCTCTCTACCAAAGAGACTGGATGACCACTCTCGGTTCCTTAGCTTAGCGTATAGGAGGAGTGAACCCTCTTGTCAGTTGCATGGTCTTTGTGTGGGGAGGCGGCGCCGCGGCGCTTGTCAGTCACATGGTCTTTGTGTGGGAAAGCGCCGGCGGGACTGCCGGGAGAGAGAGAAGACGCTAGTTGTGAGGGAAAAAAAAGAAAAACATGGAATTGGTTTCAAAGCCAAACGCGACAGCGAGCTCGATCTCATGAAAATGCGTATCTATACCACGAATGTTATTTCTCATGCCATTTATATGCCAAAAATAGTTTTTGCGTGCATATGATATGCACTTTATGGCGTGTAATACGCACGCACTCCTCACCCCTAATCCTAAACAAGTATTTTCAGTGCGTAGCATATACACGCAATAAAGCGCGTCTCCATCTTCCCGACAGTAAATTACACAATCACTCGGGCGTTTGTTTAGTCGACAAAATAACAGGAGGACAGTGCAAAATGCTGTGGTATCCTGTTGAGGCTTTTTTTAATTTGTTTACAAAGGTCCTAACCGGCAGTTTTGCCTGTTATGGAATGTATCACTATTTATGTCTGAGCCTAATGTTTAATATTTTTTGAAGTGCAATTTTGTTTACATCCATTTTATTTATTGTTTTTGGTATTTATTCAAGTGAATTTTTTTGTTAACAGACACTGAGAGTCCAATGCTTTTATTGTTTTTGGTTGTTTTGTTCATTTTTTGTGGATATTTAAAATGTGTTTCCGTTTTCAATGTTTAATATTCTTAAGAAATAAAAGTTTATAGATCTTTGAAAAGGTGTACCTGCATTATTATGCCATTATCATTATATTAGATGAAAATGGTCTCGAACGACAATATTATCGTTTATCGCAATAATTTCTTGGACAATTTATCGTCCAGCAAAATTTGTTATCGTGACAGGCCTAGTAACAGTTGAATTTCAACATTTTGCCTAAACTAATCTATTTCTCTGGGTTTAGATAGTGTGGTACCAAAAAATGTTTTTCTTAAAATAACTTCAGTAACAGGGTTAACAGCTAAGCATGACAAATTTGTACAATGCTAATGCAAAATAAAGAGTAGAACATTTGTGGAATGTATAATTAGGCGTTAAAATAGCTTTGGGTGCTCAGTTCTTGAAACTCATTTAATAGACAGGTGTTAAGGGGATGCTTGACGATATTACCTGCTGGCCAGACACTGTTGTGTAATCCAAAGATGGGTTTTTTAACACCAGCCGAACCTCTCGCCGGTGCTCCATTATGTCTGATAGGACACTCTGGATCTCCTCTTTTCTTTTCTGGATCACTGGGAATTCGGTCAGATCCACAAACATTTCTGTCTTATTACCCATCCTAAAAGGATACATTTCAGAGATAACTAATCAGAAAAACTACATACAGAATAAAAGCATTTTTTCATCAAATACCTTGCTTTATGTATTGCATGTACAGTATTTGGATATGGAAAAATACACAGGTTAAGGTGAATATTCTTGAAGTTGTCAAAAGATTTAACGCACTTTGCGGCTTTCTCATCCAGGACTTTCAAGAAGTTGTGGGCGGGGCTTAGAAGCTGAGGTGTGTCCAGTAGGAGGTGCTTTAGAAGGGAAGAGCTGAGCTGTGATTGGATGGCGGGCATTAGGGCTTGAAGTTCAGTGCTCAGACGAGAGAGAGTGCTGGTGATGAGGTAAAATTCCTGAGTAGAGCACTGACAAGACACAGAAATGTCAAAACACAGGAAAACATGCATGTTGGGTCTTTAAAATATGTTGAAATACACATTCTACTTCTCATTAAGGGATCATATCAGAATTGTATATGCTATTTTTCTTCAGGATCAATTAAAAGCCTCTATGCAAAATCTTCAAAAGACTGTGACAGGTTTAGAAAACAATTTGTTGCAAACATGGTCATGCGCACGCGTTTAAATGCATTCAAAGTTGTGGAAGTACAGAAAGAGTCATTTTTGCAGATTAGTTTCAATGAATGGTGTGTTTGGGCTGAAAATTTAATATGAAAGTTACAATGCTTATTTGACTTATCATCACTTTAAATTATACAGTCATTCAAGATATGACCTCTTCAAAAACTGTGAATAATGAATAAAGATAATAATGAATAATAAAGTTCCCTTCATTGTGCTTCACTTCATTAATAATGAACCAAAAAAAAACGACACCTATTGATTACCAGAAGAAATAATAATGCTTAGTCATAATTTACTACAGGGCATCATTAATCATTATATGTCAAATGCAATGGCTCATGTGCATGCAATCTGTAATTTCCATATTTTGATGATAGTAAGCACCAAGGAGCCAATTAAATCTTTGCTTGATCTTGTGTATGTTTATAAACATAAAGTACATTTCCCAAAGGCTACACGTTAGTCATTCCTACAAAACATTATACACTATAATAAGGCAAAGCATAGCCACTCTCTGCGCTCATTAAAAAACTGTGAAAGTTCCCTGTAGATCTATGCAAAAACTCTCTGACCGTATGACAGAAGCGCTACTTTGACAGTCAATCACTGGTAAATAGGATGCATAAAAACAAAATGAAACTACAACAATGCATAAATACAGAGAAATACTGTTCTTTTTGGTTTTTTTAGGTTCAATATTAAAGGGATAGTTCACCCAAAATTTTTAATTATCCCATTATTTACTCCTAGGTGTATATGACTATCTTTTTGCCGATGAACACAATCAGAGATATATATAAAAAAATAGAGATTTTGAAGCCCAAAAAATGCACTCATCCATCATGAAAGTAATCCATACGTCTCCAGGGGGTTAATAAAGGCCTTCCGAAGCGAAGTGTTTGTGTAAGAAAAGAAATCCATATTTAAAACTTTATCAGCTATAATAACTAGCTTCCAGCAGATGACCGTACAGATACTGCGTCATAAGAGTAACCCCTGATGCAATGTATGATGTAGGAGTATTGTAAGCTTTGATGCCTCTCGCGGTTCAAACAAATAGGGCTGTGCACCAAACTCAAGCTCCTTTTCTATTATATTGAAATCCTCTGACATTCCTCTTTAAAATTTCTCGTCTTGGTCAAGGGTCACTCTTTCGCTGCAGATCGCTGTGTACGGCCGTCTGCCGAAAGCTAGTTATTATAGCTAAAAAAGTTTTAAATATTATTATTTTTCTTATAAAAACCCATCGTTTCGCTTTAGAAGGCCTTTATTAACCCCCTGGAGCCGTAAGGATTATTTTTTAATGATGGATGGATGGATGCATTTTTTCGGGCTTCAAAATCCCCCCCTTTTAATCTATGAAAAATAAAGTTTTAGTCCAAAACTACATTTAGACCTTTAACACTGGACCCCTTCTTTCATAAATTCTTCATTTTGTTTTTGATGAATGTGTGTTCATAAAAATGAGACGGCAGAAAGAGG
Organism: Abramis brama; assembly: GCF_963993115.1. Lineage (NCBI taxonomy): Eukaryota > Metazoa > Chordata > Actinopteri > Cypriniformes > Leuciscidae > Abramis > Abramis brama. The sequence continues at coordinate 32,269,312 of NC_139967.1, read as the reverse complement.
CAGGTGAGGCAGGGTTATTGAGGACATTCTGTCTCTCCACACATGCTACAAAACAATAATCATTCCCATTCCTGCTCACTCTTGTCATTATGCTAATAGAGCCATTCAACAGAAACAGGTCATTAAGCACCATCCCTGCAACCTCCTGCCTGATTCCAGAAACACATGGAATGATGTGAAAAAAAAAAAAAAAAAAAAAAGCAAGGAAAATATAGAAATCTGTGAAAAAGAAATGATTCAAACAGATTGTTTAGGTACAAAAGGCTTTACTTTCTTGTGGTAGATACTGCAAAGTCCTCTCTCGAGGTCAGGTAGACGAGTTAGCAAAGACTGAAGAGAGGGAAGCACACTGGATTCAGAACACAACATTTCTGCCACAGCCTCCTGACGAGCCTGGATATCACTGAGAGAGAGAGAGAGAGAGAGAGAGAGAGAGAGAGAGAGAGAGAGAGAGAGAGAGAGAGAGAGAGAGAGAGAGAGAGAGAGAGAGAGAGAGAGAGAGAGAGAGAGAGAGAGAGAGAGAGAGAGAGAGAGAGAGAGAGAGAGAGAGAGAGAGAGAGAGAGAGAGGGGGCAAAGTAGTAGGGATTGTAGGAATTAGTCAACAGATGCTATGTACACAAACCATAAAAATCACTGGAACTAAATAAGGCTTGTATCACAACACACACAGAAGCAACAGTGTAACTAACAGCAGCTTGTGTTGTGCTCTTATGCTGCATAAGAGAGCTGTGATGTAGCTTCTGTCTAGAAGTGTGTCCTTGACTTCAGTGGTATCAAAAAGCATTTCCTGTTGCAGAACAAAGTTACTTTCTTTTTCCATATATTATTTATTTTTGTTTTATGATCAGTTAGTACTGTAAGAAAATATAATTCTTAACTGATATATTGCTGTATCTTTTGAGAAGTGGCTTTAATTATGTACACTACTTTTCAAAAGTTTGGGGTCTAAGATTTTTTAAATGTTTTAAATGCTCACTAAGGCTACATTCATTTGATCAAACATTCAGTAAAAACTGTAACATCGTGAAATGTTATTCAGGTTGGAGAAATGTTTTCTATTGTAATATATTGTTAAATATATATATATATATATATATTTTTTTGTGATGGTAAAGCTGATTTTTCAGCATCATTACTCCAGTCTTCAGTGTCACATGATCATTCAGAAATCATTCTAATATGCTGATTTGCTGCTCTAGAAACATTTATTATTATGATGGATGCACAAATATGAAAATTTTGGCCGATACAGATAACCAATCATGTTTTATATTTGAAAGCCGATAACTGATATTTTGGCCAATAAATCTAAATCCACATTTTTATAATTTTTGAGAGCCTGATTACAAAAACAAAAGCCATTAAAAGCCATGTCCTGAGCACACAATTATAATGTTCACATTATAATTTTATGTAGCCTATATGACAGACTTGCGCTGCACGTTGCACTTAACTTTATTATCCTTTTTGAAGTGATTCCAATCATATTTCAATTCAAAATCATCATGGCAATCAGTGCGCATCTGAAGTGTCTCAGCTAAAGTAAATAATGCATTATTTATCGGCTTTAATATATCAGACAAATTTTCTTATCAGGCCGATAACAATAACATCAAAAATTAACATATATCAGCCGATATATCGTGAATCCCTACTTATTATCAATGTTAAAAACAACTGTGCTGCTTAATATTTTTATGGAAAAATATTTGGTGAAAAGAACAGCATTTATGTGAAATACAAATTATTTGTTTGTTTTTTTATAACGTCTTTACTGTCACATATGATCAAATTAATGGACCCTTGTTAAATAAAACTAACAATTTCTTAAAAAAAAAAAAAAAACAGTTCTAGATCAAATTTGTGAGGCTTTAAGTTCATTCCCTGTATGTCAGGAAACACACATGATCTAACTGCATTGCCCGATTCAGTGGCATGATATTCTGAGTCTCAATTCAAAAACGTTCCCCAACATATCTGTTAAGAGGTTTGGCAGGAAAACATGTGGATTTAAGATTAAATGATTGTTATATGGAATCAAATATATTTATTATCCACAAACATAATCGGATTTTGCAAGCATGCATTACGTCACACACAGATCCAAACAACCCCCCACAACGTATAAAGTTGGCATCAGACTGACAAAGCCATGCCAATCTATTTCTGGAGAAATAAAACAAACATTTAAATCTGAGTAATAACCAAAAAGAATAAACTCTCAGATTAAAAACTTGCATTTTATGGCGGTTTATCCCTTTGTATATACAATAGTGTTTTTCCATAATCCGAACCAGAGCGAAATTGTAATCCTACCATGCAGTGGCCGAGAAGAGGGGTGCAAAGTTCCTCCATTTACAAAATATTCTAGGACTTGGATTAACCTAGGCTCAGAGTTTGGAGTTCAGTATAATCTGTAGTGGTGTCGGGAATATCTGGGCATGCCACATCTATTTAGCACTGCAAACAATGGCCATGTTACATACTAGCAGTCAAATCACAGTGATTACATGATAATAAAATGAAATAATGACTCACATCACAGATTTCAGCGGCTGGCTCACCCACTTTCTTAACAATCTCTTCCCAAATGGAGTCTGAGTGTGATCCAGAACCCACAGCAAACTGCCTTTTACTGAACCTGTGGTCTGACAGCAATGAAAAAGGAAGTCATCATTAAATCCAAACCAACATCCTTGATAATGGATAAATCACTCGGTTATCAAGACACAAACGCCCACGTTATTTTCCAAGCAACACAAGGCAGAGAAAAATGGCATAATTTAAACTAGTATGCCATTATATTTACATCATAAAACTACATAAAAAGACCCCTTTTTAAGTTGAAAAGTGACATTACATCAATTCATAATATCATAATGTGAAGTTACATTTCTTACATAGGATTTTATTTAAATGCGTTCACTGTAATGGATGGCATGTTTCAATGTAAGCAAAAGAGGTGTACTGTATACTACTACAAAACTGATGTAATTTCAGTAATAATCCTCGTACACATTTTGTCTGATCTTCACCAAAACGGAGTCAGATTATCTTCAGTCCATGCCTAATAAAAGTTGTAAAATAGATATTTTGTTCTCAAAATAATTTGGCTTGTCCTGACATTCAACTCACTATCTCTTTGGAAACATCCGTGGGAAAAGTGGGGCAGTGATAAAAAAGAAAACACAGAGCTGGTTGTTGAAAGGTTACAGCTTTGAACCTCACAGATGGCCCATAGTCATTGCTTGCAGCAATATTTATTATTATTGTTTCATTCAGTGTGCTTTTATTGATCTTGCAATGTTTTTTTTGTTTTGTTTTTTACAGCTGCAATCATTTAGCTAGATCTACTGTGAAATTGAAAAATCAATAATGAAATTCCAGCAAGCCTTCACATTTAATATTTCAAATTTAGTTCAAAGACTTTTTAATATGAGACCACTAGCAAAACATGCTTGTAATTTAATTTATTACTAATTAAATGATCAGCCTAATATAATTTAAGTGAAAAGGTTAAATGAAAAATACACATTTCAATTAAAAAATTGTGTTTGTCTCTCATTTGCTTTAATAACAACAGCAATCAAGCTGCACTCAAACTCCACAAGTGTGTGTAAAACCTAATGATTATGTTCTTCAGCATGATTTGAGATGATCCAAAAAGCATCTTGTGCTTCATCTGACCATATGTACAAAGACTCATATGATCACAAATTTACTTGGTCATCTAAAATGTGGAATTTCAAATATTTCTAACTCATTTTCTGCCTTAATGTTTTAAAAATATGTTTTTATTTTTAGTGTCGGCTCCGCTGTACATGCACAAGACTTCACATAACATTTTTGGTGCAACTGACATCGGTAGGTAGGTATGTTTCCATCCACCTATTTTTATGCGCATTTTAATCTATTGCATAAAAAAAAAATGCTGGATGAAATTGGCAATATGCGCATAAATTCTAAAAATGTGCATAAATAAAACGTTAGAGTTCAATTGAGGTGGATAAAAAGATGTGCATAAACTATGATGGAAATACATTTACCCTAATAAATCCCTCAATGCGAAACAAAACACTCCTGAGACTTGCCTCAAGAGATCATGTGATTGGATAACTGGACTAACCAGCGGACCAATCGTGTCGCACAGCATCTCAAATGTTGGTTTGGTTGTTCTGAAATGCCTGAGCCAAAGTCTGTCATCAGAATGATTTGGTTTAATTCCCTCCCAGAAGAGTCGCACACAGCTGCACTCCTAAACACCACTATCCGAACGCAAGATAACATGACGGAGTTTATTGCATTTCATCTGTGCGCTCTGAGACGCAAGTCTTTTATGATGGAGGAAAAAAGAGCCACAATGGCTTCCCGACTGCAGCAACTTCCATTTTAATTACAGATATTTTGCGGCAATTTTCCCAGGAAGTGACTATTTTGTTCTCTTCAACACATCATGGGCTTTATTCGCAAATGTTAAATGCGATATTTAAATCTTCCGCACAAGTTCAATATGCAACTCTGGATGGAAGCATAGCTAGTGACACTGATGTATGCAGTCACAAAATTAGACCAAAACAAAAACCAATCACAGGTGGTCTGTGGAATCATTTAAAACGCATTGTGTAAATTGTTGCGTCTCTTTCATGGCTGAGCACAAGTGATCAGATCACCCAAGACTAATGTTAATACCAGATGTAAACAGTACGACTGTTTGTGTATAATATTCCATCATCCATGTTTTCCTCCGTTTGACTGACCTGGTTGCACAGGATCTCCAGGTTCTTCATGGTAGCAGCACTGAGCAGCATATGGTCAGCATCACTCGACAGCCGCTTGAATGAGCTGCAAACACAACCAAAATGGGTTTTCCACAAGAGCAGCTACTGCTTCATAATTACATCTTTACATATTTTTACATATTCGAAAAAATGTATAGTAAAACAAGTCAGACTAGCAACAATACACAGTCATGACAAACTATTAGGCAGCAAGGCCCTATTTCAGGTAATGATGCATGTTAATTAAGGCTCTTTCAGAAAGTATGTGAGGTCAAGGCCTCTTATTTTCCTTTAAAGAACGTGCGTAATCAGTCTGTAATTACAGGACAATACTGAACATTCACACATCAGGGGTGACAATCTGCAAGCATTGTGATTCAGATTTGGCTCTGTTTCCCGCTGCTACACTATACTTGGATAAATGAACACCCTTGTTACTACTTATGTGCCTGATGGAAGTAGGTGTGAGATGTGTCTACTTTAGGTGAGAAGGGAAAATAAAAGAGTCTCCTAATAGGTTCATGCTATACCACTGGATTCTTCAATGTGTTTGAAGCAAAAGCCAACGAGAGAGGGAAATGTAGGTGTAGCAGACACTAACTCATTTAGGCAATACACAGTGAACACATATAGTTAACACTCCATTGAATTTGCTATATTATTATCCAAAAATTCATTATTACTAAGCAACAAGCACTGTTAAAGCAGAAATCCAAACAGAAATCAAAGGGAAAAACAGAAAAAAATATTTAAAGGGATAAATCACACAACAAGAAAATTTGTCATTTTGTCTGTCATCAAATGTACTCATTCTCATGTTTGTCTGTTTTTTTAAATCCGGATTGAATGACCTTGACATGCCATAGATGAATTTACATGAACCACATTTATGACATTTTTTGTCCTTTTTGGAGCTCAGCAGCCTCATTTACTTTCATTGTATGGAGAAAAGCAGCCAGAACATTTTGCTAAATATCTTTTTCCGTTCCACAAAACAAAGTAAGTCATACAGGTTTGGAACGACATGAAGGTGATAAACAAATGATAAAATTTTCACTTTTGGATAAATGATACCTTTAAATCTTTTAAGCATTAAGGAGAAGTGTGTACGGAACTTTACCTGGAACAGAGTAAAATCTTGTCTAGCTTAAACTCAGCCAGATACTGGATCACAGGACCAAGACAGCAGATAATCGGGCTCTCCAGACCCATACAGAGGGTGTAGGAAACTATTTGCAAAGAAAAAAAGAATGTAGGCATATTCACTACAATACTCAATTGAACTGATTGATAGTTTCACAGTACAACCACTATACGTTGAGCTTTTAGAATAAATGTGCAATTGGACAGAGTGAGTCTGAGTCAGTTCAGGTTTCTGTAGCATTCAAAAGTTAAATTAATACATTTATGGATTAAAGGATGCATTAAACTGATCACAATTCCAATATGCGAGTAGTTGATAAATCATTAAAATATATAATTCTTTATAAATACACATAACAAAATGTAATATGATCCTGAAATCACTTAAATATAAAAAAAAATACTGACAAACTAAAATTATAATAAAGTATTTCAAAGTTTTAAGTATTTCTCAAGTTATTATTCAAGTAGACAGTCATTAATGAAATAAAAACAGAAGCAGAAAAGAACAAATAAAGACACAGCAGAAATAGAAACTAAGTAAACAATGCTGGAGTTTATTTTAAGGTATCCAACAATTGTTCAAGTGAAGTAAACACAGAAATTAAAAATAAAATGCAAAATCCATCAAATGTGAATTTAAACTACTTGAATCAATCTTAAGTGAATGATTAATAGACATAAAAAAAATAACACTAATTCAATGCTTTGGGTGTATGACTGAAAAACTTGTAATTAATTAAAATCATCTACACAGTATTTCCCCCTTTAGAACTAACTTAGTGTTCATGTGTTCAGTTTGTTGATTTTTTATGCATTGTTTTCATTTTAAAGATTCTGACTTGTTGCTTTTACATAGCATTTGAGATAGAAAGCAAGGCATCGGAACATCAGAGGGAAGTGCAACAATGGTGAGGGAGTCTGTTCTATGCCATTAATGGATCCTGAACAAGACAAAGAGGTGATTTAGTCCCAGTCTTGACAGGAAAAGCCACCACCGCTTGTCATGCACATGTCCAGTCTAAAGGACAGCAGACATTGATCTGCCTCCCTTCTGCCTACAGGGAATGATTTTTCAATTAAACACACAGACCTAACATTAATTTGGGCAGACGTCTCTATCCGAAAGACCAGCCGATGCTTCATCATGACTGGAGTTCAGACATTAAAAAACAAACAGGAGACAAAGATAAAGTAATTTACCCTTTTCTTGGTTTTCCACAGTTGGATGAGGGGCGTCTCTGTAGAAGTCTTTGATAATTCTCATTGCCGTTGGGTATTCAAACATGGCACTTTCTCGTTTCTCTATGCGAATTCGGTCATCTGCTTGGACACTGAGAGAGGAGACAAACAGGAGGTTTACATGAGACAACAGGAAAATCACACCAGGTAAAACTTCTGGATGTGCAATATGACACTCAAGGGAGTTCCTGCATATTTTGTGTACCATATTACACTTCTGAGGCAAAAAAGAAGTTGTTAAAATGAGAACTTGCCCGTAAAGGGATAGTTCACCCAAAAATGCAAAATTCGGTCATCATTTACTCAACTTCAAGTTGCCCAAATCTGTGTGAGTTTCTTTCTTCTGTTGAACAAAAAAGAAGATATTTTGAAGAGTGTTGGTAACCAGACAGTTGACGGTAGTCATTGGCTTCCATAGTAGGAAAAAAAATGCCCAACATTTTTCAAAATATCTTCCATTGAAAACCTTTAAAAAAAATTGCATGACAAAATTCATTTGGTTGGTTAAGCTAATTTCCAACCAAATTCTCATATTATTATATTTTGTTTTATTTAAGCATTTATGTGTCATGTAATTATTTATTGCCCTACCTTAAATGTATGGCTATTTAAACAAAAACAATGTACACTTCAAAAGTTTGATCTGTAAGATTTTTTTAAAAGGTTTTGAAAGATTTTTAATGTTTTTAGAAGATTTTTTAATGTCCCTTATGCTCAACAAGGTTGCATTTATTTGATCAAAATATAGTAATGAGAATTTAGGGGGATGCTTGACTGTCACAAAACTGACGTCACAGTGCACAAAGAAAATGAATGAATAAATAAATAAGTAAGTATATATATAAACTATGCTGGTTCTAAAAAAGGCTATTTAATTTTTCCCCTTGATTTTAGGGTGAAATGTGAGCTTGAGAATGTGAGAAGTCATTAATTGAAGCAATGAATTCTGCTTTATGTCACATCCTGAAGCCTTCAATACCAATGGATTCTCTCAGTGGATACAAGGTGCATATTAGTCTCTCGTACACACACACGCTTCACCAACAGTCCATTCACTTTTGCTTCCCCACCATTCAACACCACATAGCTCTCAAGGACGCAGGTTTTCTTTGTATCTCTGTGCTGTTGCTAGGGTAACCAATGAACATATGTGGCCTATGCGAGCGTGCAGCCAGCTTTATCTTCCCCAACAGTGTAATCGACATGCCGGAGAAAACAAATAGCAATAATTCATATAAAACAGAATTTTGCCCATGGGTGCCTGCTTCCACAAACCTAACTATGCAAATACATTCACAAGAGAAAGTCGCAAAGAAACATCTGTGAGGGCAAAACAACCAGAGAGAGATGTGAAAAATATGATTACATGAACATGGATATATTACCTTAAAATGAGGTAACATTTCTATAAACAGAACATAAAATGATTCTTTCATGCCTAAATATCATGGGTAGCTGACCATAGATATAACTGATCCATAGTTTTTTTTTATTTTTTTAACAAGATTTTATTTTTACTTAGATATCATTTTTATATATGCTTTATGCTACTAATTTCTTAGGTCACTTTGATCACAATTTTGCCTTCATTAGTTTATTTTAATTAATCCTGTGGTGATAAATGAATTCATCCATGACAGTACAGATATTCCATGTAGACTCTCAACTAGTTATGCATTACGTTTTGCACCATTAAAAAAATTCTTCAAGGTAAATGACACATTCTTCCTTGTATGGATATCATGGAAAAGTTAAGAGGATTATAAAATTTACATGGTCATGAAAGATTGGATTATAACTTTTGCATCATAGTATTTGCATAAAAGTATGTTGGCTGTACTTTAAACAGTGTGTATTTCTATGTTTATTTTTGCACCACATTCTCCTACTGCTTGTAGACTATTGTGAAATTTGTTTGCTGAGGAACAGGGCAAAATAATTTTTTGTGGTAACCGACAGCTAACCAACAGACGCTTTCAATGGAACATAACTTATATTCAACCTGAAATCTAACTACTTTAAGGACCAGTTCTGACCCTCACTGGCGCAACTTCATTTCCCTCTTAGGCTATCAAAGCCAAGTAATGATAACATGAGGACATTTTCCAAGTTATTTGAAGGGGTAAATGATTGAAAATCTTCAAGAGAAGAAGCATGATTGTGTTTGTGTATGAAGAAATTGAAGTTGTTTGATCGATAAGGCAGAAAGGATTATTCAGAATCCATTTCAAGTAACCAGTATGCACTGGGATGAATTGATGGCAGTGGCACCTACAACACACCACCTGCAATTCTCCTGAGGGTCTTATTAAACTACAGCACAGCAACCACTCGGCAACAGTTGCTATGTGCCCTCCCTGTACAATCACACCCCTGAGAACTGAAGAGCACAGCACATGGTTAGCAGAGGAACCCAGACATTTGTCTGTACGATATTCAAAGCAAGAGGAATGGAATGGGACAATGGAAACTGAACAAATGTGAAGGAAGAAGTGATTTTAACAATCTTGAAGATAAATTGGCCTCCAATTTATCTTGCCGTTCTCTTCATAACCAGTAATTCAGAGACAATTTACATAGTGGCATTTATGTCCATACTTATTTACTTGCATAAAAATATATAAAAACAAACATTAAGCATTGCTTGATTGAATTGGGGTTTACCGACAGCACTTATGCAAACCTGCAGTTCACACACACACACTCCATTTTAACAAGTCTCGAGTTTAACTGCCTAACAAGAGTGCCCTTTAAAGCTTGTATGCAGAGGTAAATGCTTGAGCAGTGATTTGACAGTTGTTCAGGTCCATAGGTCAGAGGTTTTAACCTATCAACACTTCGATATATAATTCAGCTTCATGCATCTTTTTATCCTGGTTTTCTATTAACAATATCAGAGGTTATGTTAATGGAAAAACAATGACAGGGCGATGGAGGAGAAGGACAGCAAGGAACCATGAGGGCAGATATGTCTGGTTATAAAACACAAAGAGGTAAAATGAGGCAACGAGAAACAGCTGGAGACAAGACAAAAGGACAGAGAGAGCATGACTGGAACACATAAACAGGAAAGGGAGAGTTGATTCAGCTAGGACAACTGAAGGTTAGGTGCGTAATTTCTGCGCTAATACACCAAACAGAACGGCAAAACAATGACTGTTTATCAAACAGGTCTCCTTGTCTGCCATCAGTCGAGCAAACAGTTCCACCACCAAATTCATTGCATTGGTGTTGCTGTGCTGGGTTGGTCAGGATGCTCAAACAATCACGAAGTCACAGTGTGTGAAGTACAAATGGCTTGTACATATTTCTGCATATTAAGCTGGGATAGGAGAAAGCAGAAGGACATGAATTACTGCAATTCAGAAAGACAGAAAAAAACAAGTGAGAAGCGAGAGAGTGAATGAACGGTCAGTGCACGTAGAGAAAGATATAGATTGAGTGAGCGCAACAGTAAAATTCACAGATATAACTCCTGTTGTGGTGGCATCACTCCTGCCTGGAGTATGTGCCCTTCACTAATTTAATCTAATACCTTCCATCTAGTATCTTTAAGCGTTGCCCTTGGAAACAGTGATCAGTCATAGTGAGTCAAAATAAATCGACAACATCGGTCTTGTTTAACAGACAAAACAAGAGGTGTTGCCCGCCGACTAAGCAGTCTCTCGCATCGGCCATTTCTCTTTTGCTTAGGAAATGAGGAAATGACTAGACTTGGCCATGTGATGATCCATGACCACCAGTCGGGACTCCCAGCGAGTACAGAATGCAAGCCAGCACTTACAAAACAGCTTGCTTGCTCATTCAATCATGACTGTTCATTCTTACCAAAGATCTCGTCACTTCCAGAAATGTGGTTCCTTTGGACTTGAGGCTACTGTTGTCAGCAATACCACTGAAGATTGTCGTGGAACCCAATTCATGACCCACATGTCTTTCTACAGTTAGGACATGTGAGTGCGGAGCTGTCAAGACACACCGAATTTCTAATTGTTCAACAACCTTTGTAGATGTAGCGCTAGATGCCAGCCAATTTCCCAATGTCCCCTGGTGTAATATCACATGCTTTTAAGATTCGTTTGAGGTGGTCCTTTGTTCCTTCAGCCACTTTCTTCTGCCAGGAGCTCTGATGGGGAACTTTGAGGACCTATTGCAGCTGTCGCATTCCCAGAGTTTCTTCAATCTTAACAGTGTTAGCATGTTCAAGGATCTTGGTGTTGGGGAGTCATTCTCTCCAATTGATACCAATAGTTATCTGGAGAACCTCTTTTCCAAGGAACGAACCAGAATAGGAAAAATAACATCCCAGGATGAGTTATGACCACCAGCCAGAAATCTCATACTGCCTGCTGAGTAGGTACTACATTTGATGAGGAAAGAACTTTGTGATGTTCTTTATAGTATGAATGTGTGTAGTCCTTTCAGTTTGAGGATTGCACAGCACTGGCTCTGCAGGGTGCTCATGATCACAGCAGCTGACCTCAGGCATCTTGATATGACCAAGGTTTCTTTTCCTGAAGAAAGACCAATCTTGATTCAAGATACTGCTTGACACAGTGCAACAAAAGAGAGCAAGTGGGGATGTGCTAACTGAAGGAAGATGATCTCACCGTTTTAACAGACTTTCTTTAGAACGGGGTGTCCAATCTTGCTCCTGGAGGGCTACTCTTCTGTAGATTTCAGTTCCAGCCCTGCTTCAACGCACCTGCCTGTAATTAATCAATAAGTAATCCTGAACACCTTGACTGTTTTCTGAAATCACCCCCTGTACTCTTAAATAGGGCACTATTTGAAGGGACGTCCATTTGTAGTGGAGTGCAAAACCATAGTGGACATTGTCGAGTGCAAGCATTCAACCCCATAATGCACCACAATAACGAGTGTACAATGGATCTACACTCAACGGCTAGAGAATACCCGTAATGCACTGTGAGGACCGTGCCGAATGAATTCCTGCGTTGGATTAAAAGATGGCGCTCGCAGCTGAATCATCCATCCATCCATTTGCCAAACCGCTGGTCCAATGTGGGTACAGTGTAATACCATACATGTATAACTTCCTTTTTAATTGATTATTTTATTAAGGTCCATACATGCTAGTTTCCTTGACAGTTGTCAAGGTGCTCCTGGCCCTCAAAGAGACACCCTTTTGAGCTCAAGTATGGATCTAGGTGACCACCAGGGGAAATGAGCACATCCTCCTGGTCTTGGTGGATCACGCTTCCTGGGCATTACAAAAGAAGAATTAACAGAACATCACCATGCAGCTGATGCTGCTGTAAATTTGGGTGGCCCAGGCCAGAAGTGAACACTAGCTGTCATCTCAGATGTGCTCTGGAGGAACTTTGGATGGCCTGATCACCAATGTGAGATCAACCTGATTTGTCAAAGAAATGTTGCCTATGATAACAGGCAAAATAAATAAATAAATAAACAAGGTACTGTAGCATTTTTCATGCAGGTAGTAAGTATCCAGTGTGGTTCTCTTGGGTTTGTAAGTATTATTGCTGCTTTCAGCCAACTTACCCTTCACCCTGGATTAAGATCTGTCAGAAGAAACAATCATCTAGAGATGTTCATCAGTCTAAAGCTGTGCCAATAATGACAGCCAAAGTGTTTGTGACTGCTTTGCAGGTGTGCTGTTATGTGCTAAGATGCAGATTTGTCTTCAAAACAAGCCAAATTTCACTTCAGTCGGTTGGGAAATCAAAGGACAATAGAGTAACACATTATTTTGTGGTGCTCCAAGACTTACTCAAGGAGAAACGTGGTGGGGTCAGCCAGTGGAAAAGCTATTTAACAGTCTTAGATGGACACACACAGATTAGTTTGGGGCAATTTTCTTTGCAGGATTCTTTACACCTCCATAAAAAACGCATAAGGGTTTTAATAAAATTATGAATTCAATCTAGATACTATATCATGACAAATAGATATTCCCCCTGGGTTATCCTCAAGCATTTCTTTCACTGCAAAACCACAAAAACATGATCCTGTATCAGTAAATAGCTGTGTACAACACTTTAACACAGGCACTTCAACTAAGTGAAGAAGCACCAGCACCAGTTCAGCCATAATGAAAACCATCCATTCTACTTTGCCATGTTAAGCAACCTTGTCTACATGGCCACAGGCATTGAAAGAGCCAACAAAGTCAGGCTGGGTCCCTAAAGGAAGTTCAAGCTAAACTAAGAGGGAAATACTGCAAGACTTGCAGCACAGCCCCATGGAATTCTTCTCAGTTTGAGGTATCCTAATGTGGCACTAATAATTTAGGAGCAAAAAAAGTGGAACTTTGGTAGGATAGAATACACATCATTTGCAGTCAGTGTATATGTCTATTTAACTATGTGTACATAGGAATATATAGGAAGATGGATGATGAATTGTTGTGGCTTAGCAGTTAGCACACATGCTCTGATACATTGAGCTGTGCTGCTCAGGTGGACATCATGAGTTTGAAAATGACCAAAATACGTATTTTCACATCTTTAAATGTTCCCACCCTCAAAAAAAAATGTGAAGTCAGTTAAGAGGCGATAGTCATTTACTGACATCTAGTGGTGAGTGAACAATTGCTAGTCACTAAGTAGCAATTTTATATTGTACAATTCACAATTCAAAACATTATAATTGAAAACTATTTGAAAGCATAAAAAGAGACTGCAAATATGCTTCTGTCATGTGAGGAGGTTTATGAGGTTGCATAATTAAAGTGATCTTAAAATAGAATTTTTGTAGTCCGATGAAAGGTGGAATCTTGATTTCAAGAACGGAGCAAGTTCTTTAAGCAATCAAAAGGCCTGTTCCATTACCAACATTTGCATCTTTGCACTTGAGAACTTTCTACTTTCAATCACACCCTGTATTTGTTCAAGTGAAGTCCTTTTGATTACCTAATGGGACACACTTGCAACATAGTGGTGTAATAGTTTTTACCAAGCTTTATTTGCACATAGCTTGATTTGCACTTTAAAATAAACTTCTAAATGTCTGTTTAGTAGTCCCTGTGTAACAGATTATATAATTTAGTCATTGTGATGCTTCTAATTAAGAGACAAAAAGCAGTTTCAATAGTTTTACAAAACACACATGTAGTTTTACTCCCAAAATATAGGTAATATATAATTAATTTAAGTTACACTGGAAAGTTTTTCTTAACATTTTTTTCTCCTGAACACGATGAATGGTGGGATACGCTTAACCTAAATACTGCTCGGAAGCGATTTTAGAGACAGTAGATTTTGTGCATTCAGAGCACTGAGCTTTAGCATTTCACAGACCTGATGGGACAGTATTGAACACTGTAATGCAATTTGATTATCTTCTACATTTTACTCAGTTTCAATTTTTTGACAAAAAATAAAAATGCTTGTGCAATCAGTTACATTGAAATGTCCTCTTGCCTGTGAAGGTCATGGAACTTCTCTTCTCATAAATAACAAGCCTTGCAGGAGAGTAAAAATAACATATTAAATAATATCCAACAAATCTAGTGATTTAGAAAATAGTGATTACACTGGGCAATCAACTAACAGGATGATATGAGTATAACCAATGAGAACGTAGGGAGTATTACATACAAATGGCCATCCCGGCCGTAAATAAACCCTCATTTCTTCAAAGAGCAACTTGGAGTGGTGTCTTTGATACTGCGCAACCAAGGAAAGGGAAGCACCTCAGATTCTAGCATATACTTTGGAAGTGGCAAGTAAGGCAGTGATAGTGTTTTCTTGGACGGGATGCCACGCCACGCCACGCCACGCCATTTCCACAGGTTGGTTAAAGTCCACCTTAGATACCTCAAGTCGGATAAGTTAGTTTGAAAAAATGACCATTGTCACAGCACTTGCAGTCACTTGCACAAGCTCTCAGGTGGTGCAAGTGTGGGTATTTGGGCCCACAATATAATTTGGAATACAGCTTTCATTCACTTTCATTCACTCACCAATAGAATATTTAAGACAATCCGGAAAAAAAACTAAAGAACAAATAACAAAAATCACAGAATAAAATTGCAAATAACTGCATCAATTACATGGCAAGTATTTTCTATCAGGTCCACTAACTAAAGATGCATAATAAACTAGGGCTGCTTCAATTATTGTGGTAATCAATTAATCTGTTGATTATTTCATCAATTAATTGATTAATCGGATAAAACGTTTTCTGTTTTTATTTGGAAAAAACAAACACTATTCTAGTGTTTTCCTCCAAACAATGTGCTAACTGAAGGCACACTGACAACAATAGTGATTGTATCTATGTAGGCTATGCTATGCCGTGCATCCTTTTTTTGTTATGCGCAACAAATATTTAAAAACATAAACCTTACATCATAAAAAAGAAACAACAACAGCTAATCAGTTGTTTTGAAGCCGAAAGGCAGTTTAAATCACTTAATTGAAAAGTATTTTATAGTATTTTATTTATTTTGGGGGGGGGGGGGGGGTTCTTAATTGGTAAGAAGAAATACAGTGAGGAAAATAAGTATTTGAACACCCTGCTATTTTGCAAGTTCTCCCACTTAGAAATCATGGAGGGGTCTGAAATTGTCATCGTAGGTGCATGTCCACTGTGAGAGACATAATCTACAAAAAAAAATCCAGAAATCACAATGTATGATTTTTTAACTATTTATTTGTATGATACAGCTGCAAATAAGTATTTGAACACCTGAGAAAATCAATGTTAATATTTGGTACAGTAGCCTTTGTTTGCAATTACAGAGGTCAAACGTTTCCTGTAGTTTTTCACCAGGTTTGCACACACTGCAGGAGGGATTTTGGCCCACTCCTCCACACAGATCTTCTCTAGATCAGTCAGGTTTCTGGGCTGTCACTGAGAAACACGGAGTTTGAGCTCCCTCCAAAGATTCTCTATTGGGTTTAGGTCTGGAGACTGGCTAGGCCACGCCAGAACCTTGATATGCTTCTTACAGAGCCACCTTGGTTATCCTGGCTGTGTGCTTCGGGTCATTGTCATGTTGGAAGACCCAGCCTCGACCCATCTTCAATGCTCTAACTGAGGGAAGGAGGTTGTTCCCCAAAATCTCGCAATACATGGCCCCGGTCATCCTCTCCTTAATACAGTGCAGTCGCCCTGTCCCATGTGCAGAAAAACACCCCCAAAGCATGATGCTACCACCCCCATGCTTCACAGTAGGGATGGTGTTCTTGGGATGGTACTCATCATTCTTCTTCCTCCAAACACGTTTAGTGGAATTATGACCAAAAAGTTCTATTTTGGTCTCATCTGACCACATGACTTTCTCCCATGACTCCTCTGGATCATCCAAATGGTCATTGGCAAACTTAAGACGGGCCTTGACATGTGCTGGTTTAAGCAGGGGAACCTTCCGTGCCATGCATGATTTCAAACCATGACGTCTTAGTGTATTACCAACAGTAACCTTGGAAACGGTGGTCCCAGCTCTTTTCAGGTCATTGACCAGCTCCTCCCGTGTAGTTCTGGGCTGATTTCTCACCTTTCTTAGGATCATTGAGACCCCACGAGGTGAGATCTTGCATGGAGCCCCAGTCCGAGGGAGATTGACAGTCATGTTTAGCTTCTTCCATTTTCTAATGATTGCTCCAACAGTGGACCTTTTTCACCAAGCTGCTTGGCAATTTCCCCGTAGCCCTTTCCAGCCTTGTGGAGGTGTACAATTTTGTCTCTAGTGTCTTTGGACAGCTCTTTGGTCTTGGCCATGTTAGTAGTTGGATTCTTACTGATTGTATGGGGTGGACAGGTGTCTTTATGCAGCTAACGACCTCAAACAGGTGCATCTAATTTAGGATAATAAATGGAGTGGAGGTGGACATTTTAAAGGCAGACTAACAGGTCTTTGAGGGTCAGAATTCTAGCTGATAGACAGGTGTTCAAATACTTATTTGCAGCTGTATCATACAAATAAATAGTTAAAAAATCATATATTGTGATTTCTGGATTTTTTTTTTTAGATTATGTCTCTCACAGTGGACATGCACCTACGATGACAATTTCAGACCCCTCCATGATTTCCAAGTGGGAGAACTTGCAAAATAGCAGGGTGTTCAAATACTTATTTTCCTCACTGTAAATATTACAAGAGCACCTGACAGGAAATGCTGCGTTGTTTGAAGAGTTTAATATAAAGCGCTGTAATTTTTTGCGTAGCTAGGATTATCCACTTTTATCCACTCAATAATGTGACTGAAGGACAATTTCTGTGCACAACTAATCAGTAATAAAGACGGTTATCAATTATTTTCATTTATGATTATAAAATTTGTTGTTGCAGCCCCTTTATGAAATCATCTACAATGCAGCATCACACAAACATATTCAATCACAATAAGATAAACAAACTATGCCTACCCAACATGAACATGTACCTGGACAGAGCAATGTTGCGTAATAACCTCTCAGTCGTCTCTGATAGGTCTGAAGGCACCAGGATCTCTACAGGCTGTATTTTGAGTACCCTGGACTCCAGCTCTGAATGGGCCATGTTATCTTTAAAACAGTCCACCATCACATCCCCGATGCTCGGCTGGACCACCTGAACTCAAAAGGAAAGACAGGGTTGTACTAGTGAGTATTAAAAGTTATGAATATATGGGTTTGTCTTATTAACCAACTGAAACTCTCAGTTGTATTCCAACTAAGGGCCAGACACACCAAGCCACCGGTCAGCCGTCAGCCGTCAGCCAACGTCAGGCTGTCGTGAGTGTGACGTGGCAGTTCCCTGATTCAGCATGTTGAATCGGGGCAGTCGGTGAGAGAGAGCGCTCTGATTGGCTGCTCGGTTTAGAGAACGAATCAGTGCACGAGAATAAAAGAGAAAGTGATGAAAGCGAGCAAAGAAGTCAAGATGGCACAGACAGAAGGCAAATATTTTCATAACAACATGAGATGCCTGGAATGAAGAAAGTGATCTGCATGAATGATATTTAAAATGGTAAGCAAGCACTTCTTTGTTTACGGTTTATATATCTGCAGTCCTAGTTTTGGTTTCCCCTTTTGAATGACGAATACAGATTATTGATACCTGCTGATGTAGACAGCTATTTCCTTACATGCAGACGCAGAACGCACATGCTAGCTGGCAGTCAGCTGTTGTGTTCAAGCGCAGCTTTTTGTCCCAGATTCAGCCGACAGGAGGCGACAACACAGTCAGCTTTTGTTGCCACTAGTTCTTTGATGACGGCTTGGTGTGTCACAGCCTTAGAGCTCACCCAACACTACCAATTACCACAATGATTTCTTACCACCATCCCTACGGTCAGCTCCTTGCTCTGTTTATCAAAACTCTCGCACACACACATTAGATAGTTGTTGCCACTGTCCTGCACCACATCTTCAGCCTGCTCCAAATCTCCAAGCTTCAGCAGAGGATTCACATCTGAGAACAAGGCAATTAATTCATTCATTTTGGGTTCTGTAGGTTACTAATAAAAAAAAAAGATACTGGAGCTATTTAATAAATAGACACCCTTCAAAATGTTGTGCTCACTAAGACTTTTTTTTAAAAGAAATAATTACTTTTATTGAGCAGGGATGCACTGAATTGATCAAGTGATATTAAATGTTGTTCTTTCTATTCATCAAATAATCCAGATTTTTTTTTTTGGATCAGTTTCCACAAAAATATTAAGCAGCAAAACTGTATTCAATACTGATAACAATAAGAAATGTTTCTTGTGCACCAAATCAGCATATTAGAAACATTTCTGAAGGATTATGTGCAGTGTTGCCAGATTGGGCGGTTTAGAATTTTGATTGCAAGGGTCAAAATTGGTTTGGATGGGTGGACAAAATTTGGGTTGGTTTGTGATGAGTTTGGAGGTTTTTAAACATTTAAATTGTATAGGCTTAAACTCAAGTGTGCATGTACTCCATCTGATCAGTCATCATGACATTACTAAACACACACGGCCACGGCAGAGTCGGATGGTGTTGGTGTTGATGTCGCAAATGAGCACAGACTTTTAGCCAATCAAGAGCGATAGCACACAGACGTGATGATTCATGAATGATTTGGCCTGATCAGGACATCTTCAACTTTTAAACCATCCAGACTGCAATCTACAGCTGCTGAAAGAGGTTTGAATCAATGATTAACCAGTTTTGACTGTGAAGATTTCAGCATTATGTTCTACAATGTGTACTTTAAGACGTACTATAGTTCTGTTTGAAGTTAAAGCGCAGCACAAAGGTAAGCACATTATTATTATTGTTCATTTTTTGAACACGAATGACACAATTTTGGCTGTTATAGTGTGTGCATGAGTCTATGAGATGAGTGTGTCACTGTCAACTTATCTGTTTCCGAGGGTTGAAGTCTGTTAATTTCTTGACAAAACAAAAAACAAACATTTTATGTCATATTTGCTTATATTGTTTTACTGTGTATTTGCCATGTTTTGATCTGTTTTCCTCTTGAAAACACGAATGAAACAATTTTGGCTGTTATAGAGTGTGCATGAGTGTGTGAGATGAGCGTGTCACTGTCATCTTATGTGTGTTTCCGAGGGTTGAAGTCTGTTAATTTCTTGACAAAACAACAACAAAAAACAAACAAACATTTTTTGTCATATTTGCTTACATTGTTTTACTGTGTATTTTGCCATGTTTTGATCTGTTTTCCTCTTGTATTGTTCTCCAGGCAGGAAAATGAATACATTTTTATAATTTTATTTTGTCATCGTTATTTAGCTTTAAGGAGGTATAAACATATATTAACACTGGAGACTTTCACAGGACTAAATTACATTTTAAAATATAGTTATAAGTTATAAATATGACTGTTTGTCCTGTATTTTTGATCAAATAAATGCAACCTGAGTGCGCACCAGAGACTACTTTCAAAAATATTAATAAATCTTTCCAACCCCCAACTTTTAAACAGTAGTGTGTGACACGCATCAAACTGCAGCTAAGAATCTGGTCAACAACAGAGATACTGAAATTAATCTTAAAACAGGAGTGAAAGGCAATTATGAATCTACTGAGTAAGTGCAGAAACATTACCTTCTCCCACAAGCGTGGATTTGGTGTAAAGTGCATGAAGTTGCCGTGTGAAGAGAGAACTCTTGTTGGTGCTGGAGGCTTTGATGGCTGAAGTTTCCGTCTGCTTCACTACACCTACCTAAGGAATGAGGCACGAAAACACTCTTACACCGACCAAAATCGCCGAAAATAAGAAAAAAAATGGGATGTTGATAGATATACTTATTTCTACATGACAAATATGCAGCATATTATAATTAAGAGAACACCAGTGACCTTGTATCCCTGAGAGACCAGTCGACGAACATGCACAAACAAGCGATGAGTAGGGATGCTGGCCGTCATGAAGTTATGGTCCAGATGACAAGTGATATTGAGTTCCTTTGCAGCGATCTATAAAAAAAATGTGGTAGGGGAACAAAACAAATCTAGTTTCTTAAAAAAAGCTTATTTTGCACACCATAATTATTTTATGTCGAACATTATTAATGACAACAGGTCAATGCCATTACATTAAAGAGATAGTTCACCCAAAACTGACAATTCTGCATTAAGCAAACACGTTTGAACTTCTGTTTATCATATTTAATGAGCTCTATATGTATATGCGTTAATTAAAGGGATACTCCACTTTTTTTGGAAATAGGCTCATTTTACAACTCCCCCAGAGTTAAACAGTTGAGTTTTACCGTTTTCGAATCCATTCAGCCGATCTCCGGGTCTGGCGGTACCACTTTTAGCATAGCTTAGCATAGATCATTGAATCGGACAGGACCATTAGCATCTCTCTCAAAAAAATGACCAAAGTTTCTTGATTATTACGCAGGAATGAGAGTATAGTTCCTAGCCATATCAACCTAGAAAATCGCTTTACATTTTACGTCGGTGTTAGTACACGATGTAACTACAGAAAAGTCAAGTTTTAAATAGGAAAAATATCGAAACTCTTTGGTCATTTTTTTGAGAGAGATGCTAATGGTCCTGTCCGATTCAATGATCTATGCTAAGCTATGCTAAAAGTGGTACCGCCAGACCCGGAGTTCGGCTGAATGGATTCGAAAACGGTAAGACTCAACTGTTTAACTCTGGGGGAGTTGTAAAATGAGCCTATTTCCAAAAAAAGTGGAGTATCCCTTTAAATCGGTTTATCATATAAAGCAATTGTGTCTCTTCAGAAGATTTGAATTAAACCGCACAATTTAAATATACATTGCTTTTATAATCTCTTAATGAACTTTTTGTAGCTTGAAATATGTTGGTGGAATTGCCTTTCAATGGAAGGACAGTAATATATACATATAGCGTAATGCATCACCCAATGTCTGATAATTGTGATGGGCTACTCTAGTTCTTACCTCTGCATCCTCACCAAAGAACCTGTACTTATAGCCACACTCAACGCAAAGCACTGTGTCCACATGTTGCTTCTTGATCTCCATGTACTGTTCTTCCAGAGGAGTGTATATGGTCTTGGTTCTCCTGTTGGGAACGCCAGGCTCTTCTGAACTTTTCCTGATCGCAGTATTCTTAGAAAACTGACTAAAGGAAAGCTCCTGGAAACAGAAAGAGGAAAAACATGTTTGAATGGCAAGCATTTGGGTCTTTAGTTCATTACTTTGACAATGTGATTAGTTGAGCATTTGCATTTTCATTTCCAGACAAAACAAGTAGTTGATAAATATGTAATCTGCAATTAAAGAAGTTAAGACAGAACCCTCTTTCAATGGGCAACTCTGAAACATACAAGTATTGCTTATAAAATCAAACCTGTTTAATCTTAGTAGGCTCTTCTTTGGCCTCTTCCACCAACTCAGATGAGCTGTTTTTCATGATAGTTTTGTCTTGCTGCATGGCAGATCTCTCAGCTTTTCCAGAGTTTGAAGGCTCCACCTCCATCTTTATACCCTGATCGGAGACTCGGATCTCTGAATTCCCTGGGCAGCTGAAATCTTTAAGCCTTGTCAGGGTGGCATGGCTGACACTGGCTCTGGGAGATGCCATCTTATCTATTGCACATAAGAGAGAATTAATAGAAAAAGGAAAGTTTGGAAATTATATTTCCAACTGACACATTACAGCAATATATATATAATATATATATATAATATATATATATATATATATATATATATATATATATATATATATAAAATATAATATTATATATATATATACACATATATATATATATATATATATATATATATATATATATATATACATACACATATATATATATATATATATATATATATATATATATATGTATATGTATATGTATATATAATATATATATATATATATATATATATATATATATATATATATATATATATATATATATATATATATATATATATGTATATATAATATATATATATATATATATATATATATATTATATATATGTATATATAATATATATATATATATATATATATATATATATATATATATATATATATATATATATATAAATAAATAACTGGCTTATAAAATGTCTGGTGAAAATACTAACATGCCTAAGACTTTTGCACAGTACTGTATATTTACCTGCATATATAAACACTATCAAGTTTAGGACATTCATCCATCACATAACCTCTTCTAAATTAGAACAGGTTTTTTATATTTCATAGCTTTTACTGAGTTACAAACCTTGAATGAACTACCATGAACCTTTATGACATAAACATTGCTACAAAAATAAAAAAAATATAGGAAAACCATCAAAAAAAGTAAGGCGGGTCAGTAAAAAATAACTTCTTGATGAGCTCTGCTTAGTGTGAATGCCAGAAAATACATGTTTACATGTTATGAGATCAGCATAAACAAGCAGTTTAAGTACATCTTATGCTGATCATGTAGTGTACGTTTTCTATACCATACAAACCAAAACATTTCCTTTTCGAATGTTTTGAACATTGTTGTTTTAAAGGTGTTTAAAAAGCATAGCTTTTATTGAGTTACATTACAACTGTAATAATTAAAAATAATAAAAAAATAAAAAAGTGTGTGTGTGTGTAAAGAACATGAGCCTTTCTGACAAAAATTGGCTAAAACAAAAACTATATAAAAATAATGGTGGGTCGGTGAAAAAGCACAAAAAAACATTGTTATTGAGCCCTGTTTAGTGTAAATGCCAGAAAACACATTTTTACATCTTATGAGATCAGCATAAACAAGCTGCACTAAAGGAAAATGTGCAATGCAGTTAAACAAATCAACTGGCAACAACAACAAAACTCCAATAAACATAATGAAAAGAATGCCATGCATGGTGCATATGTCCTTACAGGTGCTGGGGGTCAGCTTGCACTCTTCATCTTTCTCCTCCTCCACATTGTGAGAGAGTTTGGGTCGTTTCTCTGAGGACATTCCTCCATCACATAACCTCTTCTAAATCAGAACAGGTTTACATTTTAGTTCGTGCTGCTTTGAAACAGCAAAAGCTTCGTGCATGTGATGCATATTGTTGATATGGCTCTATAGTATGGTTGGAGTGCAGATTATTTACAAAGTAAACAAGCTGTCTGTTCTGAATAAAGCTCTTACCTTTCCTCTGCCCTCATGGCGTCGGTCTTGGCAGTTAATCTCGGGTTGATCAATTGGTTTATCGCTTGCACTTGTGAAGAATCTGCTGATAGTTGTCTGAGTGCTGGACTTTTTCGAGGATTTGGATGCAAGCACACGTTTGACACTTGTATGCATTTTACAGCATTGTCTAATAATTAACACATGGCTTGCAAGACTTACTTTGTTGTTTAAATACAGGCCCAAACTCTGATGATTAAAAATAGTCTCCTGAGAAGAGACTAGTACAGCTGATCATGTTGGCGCGCGATTGACGTACCCATTCTCGCGCACGCGAACTTACTGCTGTACTGCAGAGGGTGAAAGATGCGCTACATATGCGCAGTCGCTGTTGTAGTGCAGCGGGGGAAGCGGCGTTAGATATGCGCAGTCCACGGTTTGTAATCACAAATTAACATAATACTGATTTAAAGGGATAGTTCACCCAAATTTTTTTTTTTTTGTGTGTCATCATTCATTTACCCTTATGTTGTTCCAAACCTGTATGAGTTTCTTTCTTCTGTTGAACTACAAAGAAGATATTTTGAAGAATGTCGGTAACCAGACAGTTGATGGTCCAAAATACTTTGGAAGTCAATGGCTACCATCAACTGTCTGGTTACCGACATTCTTCAAAATATCTTCTTTGTAGTTCAACAGAAGAAAGAAACTCATACAGGTTTGGAACGACATACATTTGTTTGTTTATATCATTGTAAAATGTAGGCTAAACTATGTTTTCGACCAGCTCTACTCTGATAAATGTGACTATGAGACAGGAACATATTAAGATATTATAAATATTAAAAATCTAAATTTTTATTTATTTAATCTTGTTTTTTATTTAATATATTTATTTTAAAAAAATGTTGCACCTCTTTGTCTCTTAACTTTTCCATGCACCCCCATGCCAATCCCTTGCGACACCCCCGGGTCTCCGAACACCAGTAAAAAAAAAAAAAAACACATCTGCCATAAGTGACATTTCACTGTTTGTCTGCATGCATCTGCTAAATGTAAAGGTTTATCTCACCAGCATTTTGTTAACCAAAACTATTAAAATATTCTATAATTCAAAATATAAAAAACATAAGTATTACTAAAATAACACTGAAAGTAACTGAGTGAACCAGGTTCAAGCATTTACTGTAGATGTGCGACTATAAATGGGGGAGGTGAAAGATATTAGGCTTTGTTAGGCTGTTTTCAGACTTCTGAACTATGCTGAATTTACTGCAACATGCAGAGGATGATAATAATAATAATAATAATAATAATTAGGAAAAAGCAGGGATTTCAAAACTTTTTTTTATTATTTGTCATGAAAGACTTTTCAACAATTGGATTGAGAAAAGTTACATTTTAGCTCACCGACAGTGGGGGCTCTATATGTGAAATTGTACACGGAGCAAGGACACAAAAGTAAAATGGTAACACAAGAGCACCAGACCTTCAAGACATTTCATCATAACCTCTGTAACCTGATAACCTATTTTAAATGAGGGAGAAAAAAAATCTGACACTTTTTTTAAAGGAATAACTTAAAAATGAAAATTCTGTCATAATTTACTCACCCTCGAGTTGTTTCAAACCTGTATGAATTTCTTTCTCCTGCTGAACACAAAATAAGATATTTTGAAGAATGTCAGTAACCAGAGTTGATGGACACCATTGACTTCCATTGTAGGAAAAAAAATACTATGGAAGTCAATGGGGTCCATGAACTGTTTGGTTACCGACATTCTTCAAAATATCTTATTTTGTGTTCAGCAGAAGAAAGAAATTCATACAGGTTTGAAACAACTCGTTTTCACTGAGTAAATTATGACAGAATTTTCATTTTTGTAAGTGAACTAATCCTTCAAGCTGTTGAGATTAAGAACATGACAATTCAGTTTCCAAAATTACACTGTTCAACCACACAGTATAAGCATTTCTAAATAGTAAATGAATGACCATCAAACATTTTAAAATACTGAAATCATATATAACTTTCTACTTTACAGAGCTTACCCATGATGAAACCAACAATTGATTCAAATTTAAAAAAAGATATGATATGAAAGTGCACATCAAATACTCGTATATTACAAATGCATCATGATACTGAAACCTGTTGTTTTTCTGTTGAGGCAACAAAAAAGAAATTTAATTGCATAGAAGCCTTTACTCTCTAGTCATCCAAAACAATATAAGCTACTTCTCTTAATTCCAAAAAAAAACAAAAGTATGTTCTCAAGATAATGGAGACAGTCTGATTTCAAATGCTGAATGTGTTAAACATAATCTTTAAGTGCATTAGAAGCCACTCAGACAGTGAAGTGAACATAGTGTACCATTTTAATAGGTGAGGTTCTCTAAAATGGTATTGACATACAGTAATCTCTCTAGGGATGGTTTCATGATTGACTATATTTGGCCTCAAAATAAATAAATCACACAAGGATAGCAAGTTTTCATTTAAAGAGTAAGTTTTCAGATATATTCATAGAGTTCTCTGATAATGCAATCACTAAGCTACTGTTATTTGTATTGATAAAGTAGGCATTACTATAGCAGATATTTGCCCGGTATGGCTAAGAAACCCCTGAGCACACACTTCACACCA